>NC_090259.1:13279010-13284010 GCF_037325665.1 Littorina saxatilis
AAGCAGATTTTCACTCTCTAGCGCTGTCATACTGGGTCATTTATAAGCAGTTTTTCACTCTCTAGCGCTGTCATACTGGGTCATAAGCAGTTTTTCACTCTCTAGCGCTGTCATACTGGGTCATAAGCAGTTTTTCACTCTCTAGCGCTGTCATACTGGGTCATAAGCAGTTTTTCGCTCTCTAGCGCTGTCATACTGGGTCATAAGCAGTTTTTCACTCTCTAGCGCTGTCATACTGGGTCATAAGCAGTTTTTCACTCTCTAGCGCTGTCATACTTGGTCATAAGCAGTTTTTCACTCTCTAGCGCTGTCATACTGGGTCATAAGCAGTTTTTCACTCTCTAGCGCTGTCATACTGGGTCATAAGCAGTTTTTCAAACAATCTAATGTTTGGTTTTGCTTTTTGGAAATAGCTTTTTGACATTTCAATTTGAAAGCAAAATACAAGTAATTATTTTTTGTAATTTTTGGAAGGCGTCATAAAATCACCCAAGGAATAACAGGAACGTTTTGAGTTTTACATGATTTTCATGACACGTTTTATGTCCGTGAGATTAGTTGATGGAAATGTATTTATTAGGGCGACAAACACGTTAACTATTCCTGTTTTCTAAGAAATGATTATACTCAGGATTTCATTGGAAATAATACAATGATCAATACAATGTGTATTTTTACAACTTTGTGGGCATTTGTGCTATATGACGTGAGCAGTAAATCTGAATCTGTCCTGGAATGTCAGACACGTTTTAATTGCACTTTAACAAGACGAAAAAACACAACCCCCATCTCTCTCTCCTCACCCCTCTCTTTCTCTTTTTCACACACACACACACACACACACACACACACACACACACACACACACACATACACGCACGCACGCACGCACGCACGCACACACACATACACACACACAAACGCACGCACGCACGCACACACACACACACGCACGCACGCACGCACACACACACACACGCACGCATGTACACACGCACACACACACACCACGCACGCACACACACACACACACACACACACACACACACACAAACATGTTTTAACAAAACAATCCAGAAACCATATTCTTTTCCACAAAAGGAACTCTCACTGGCGTTATTCGGTCAGTAATAGTTAAGTATGTACACATCGTCACACATTGCGTCAATAGAAGCAGCTCCTTTGTAGCCATGCAGAAAAAAAGATGACTTTTTTTGTATTCTGCACACGCCTTGAAGAAAAACATACATCTGTTAACTGGAGCGCGACGCACGTGTTGGTTCCTTTCCGCACTGTCCGATCTCTCTGTTCAATGCCTATATTCTCCACTCTTGTTTTGTTAAAAGTATTTCTTTATAAACACGCTACATCATCATCATCACGAAGTCGTAAGATCAACATCACTGAAGCGGAAGGAAACAAAGAGAGGACATAAAGAAAATGCACCAAAGAAGACATTAAGAGCAAAGAGACATAAACATTCTGACTGTCTTTTTTTCTGTAGAAATAGTTGTTTATGCGTGTGTCAGCATATAACAATGGTTATTGGGTAACGTGACCAAAAAAGATAGGGTCCGTAGGTCGTTGTTTTAAATTTTAAATTGTTCACTTTTTTTAACAATTAGTCGATTTTAGAGGAGGTTACTTCCCTTAGTCTTGGTATGGTTCGCAAAATGTGCCAAAAGTTTTTGTTTTTTTGAGAAATAAAAACAAAAAGTTTTAGGACCGGCGGGTTACCCTAAACCAACATATATTTTCATTTGGCCTAATCTATTGGGAAAAGTAGAAAGAGAGAGAGAGACTGTCTCTTTGAAAGGAACTAACTGAAAAAGGGGGGACAAAAAGATTGAAAGACAGAGACAGTTATGGGAAAAGGATTTAGACTGAAGAGGAACGGAAGAACGACAAACAACACCTTCCTCATCTGACAGTTGTTGAATATCCAGGTATGTCCAGTTATAAGTGTAACAACAATGGTACAATCTGAAAAGGGGTCCTAATTTGGCCTATATGGTCTGCTGGACCCAAAAAGCAACAACTAACTAACTAACTAACTAACAATCTGAAAATATATGCTGGACAAAACAAGAAGGCATGAGAAGCCCCAAAACTTCTAGCTCATTCTTTCTCCTCGTCCGCAGGAAAAAAAACCACCACTTTTTCTTTTACTTTGTTTTCTTAATTGCCACAACCACACGATAGTAAAGTCAACGATAAGGTACAACCTCAACTGTTCACTAAAACAACAGTAAAGCTCTAAAAATAATGCGACCTCAACTGTTCACTAAAACAACAGTACAGCTCTAAAAATAATGCCACCTCAACTGTTCACTAAAACAACAGTAAAGTTCTAAAAATAATGCGACCTCAACTGTTCACTAAAACAACAGTACAGCTCTAAAAATAATGCGACCTCAACTGTTCACTAAAACAACAGTACAGCTCTAAAAATAATGCGACTTCAACTGTTCACTAAAACAACAGTACAGCTCTAAAAATAATGCCACCTCAACTTTACTTTCTTTATTTGGTGTTTAACGTCGTTTTCAACCATTCAAGGTTATATCGCGACGGGGAAAGGGGGGAGATGGGATAGGGGAAAGAGGGGAGATGGGATAGAGCCACTTGTTAATTGTTTCTTGTTCACAAAAGCACTAATAAAAAAATTGCTCCAGGGGCTTGCAACGTAGTACAATATATGACCTTACTGGGAGAATGCAAGTTTCCAGTACAAAGGACTTGCCACCTCAACTGTTCACTAAAACAACAGTACAGCTCTAAAAATAATGCGACCTCAACTGTTCACTAAAACAACAGAAAAGCACTGAAAAAGGTACAACTTCAACTGTTCACTAAAACAACAGCAATTAAAGCACTAACAAAAAAGAAGCGACCTTAACTGTTCACTAAAACAACAGCAGAGCACTAAAAAACTAAAGCGACCTCAACTGTTCACTAAAACAACAGTACAGCTCTACAAATAATGCGACATCAACTGTTCACTAAAACAACAGAAAAGCACTGAAAAAGGTCAACTTCTACTGTTCACTAAAACAACAGCAAAGCACTAAAAATAATGCGACCTCAACTGTTCACTAAAACAACAGTGAAACTCTAATAATAATGCGACCTCAACTGTTCACTAAAACAACAGTAAATCTATAGAAAGGTACACCTTCAACTGCATGATCACTCAAACAAACAACAATCATTCCATTGTCGCCACATACATCTTTATCTCGTCAACACTCACTGATTGTGCACTAAAGACACATTACAACAAAATGGAATCATTATGAATAAAGAATAATACAACGCATTTCCATTTGTTGAATAAAAGCTTCGTACACACGCACCATTACAAACAGTGCAGACTATTTTGATCAGTCTACTCATATTGCCAGTGTCACATGAGCTAAGACGCCCCCCGAACAGGAAACAAACAAACAAACACATTGCTGGCCGCGCAGAGCTCGCCAGAGTGTCACTGTGTGTGGATCAGTCAAGTCTGTCGCTGTTTCTTTCTGTTTGTTGGGTAAGTTTCATTTCTATGCTTCATGTTGTCGATCAGGTAAACACGTCGTGATACCGCTTACTGCCTGTCAGAACTAAATCAGTCAGCAAGTTAGTGTACATGTTATTTAGCCTTGCGAAAAGCAGAGTGTCTGTGTTGTCACCGTGCTGCTATGTTTCGGTTTCCATTTCTCAGAAATGTCGATCAATAACACTTATATGCTACATCTGGCTACCTACGCTGAACAAAGAACAAGATAGAACATCGTGCACTGGTGATACTTTCGTGATACTTTCGTCGTGTTACATGTTTGTGACTGCTTCATGATTTACACCGTCTGCATGATTTAATTTGGTGAATTGGAGTTGGAATTCTAGCACACAGATTCAATTCTTGGTGTCCGTGTAAATCGCTTCATTTCCTGGTTGATCCAAGGGAGGCAACTAATCCCCTTGACATGTCAGACATAGTTGTCGTTGGTGCAAGTTATCTCTCTTAGGCCAGTGTAAGTACTGAAGTAGCAGCTCATGTCCATATTTCTCTGTCACCCCCCGCTCACTCCACACCTACTATAAATAAGAGGACGACGCATTTTGTTGTGTTAAACTAACAAAATTTGTTTCAATTTAAGTTCATGCTCTCAAGTCTGCATTTTGTGCCTATTTTGTGTGCTTATGTTGTTAACAGTCTGACGCCCCCGCGGGTTAGGGGGAAGAATTTACCCGATGCTCCCCAGCATGTCGTAAGAGGCGACTAACGGATTTTGTTTCTCCTTTTACCCTTGTTTAAGTGTTTCTTGTATAGAATATAGTCAATGTTTGTAAAGATTTTAGTCAAGCAGTATGAAAGAAATGTTAAGTCCTTTGTACTGGAAACTTGCATTCTCCCAGTAAGGTCATATATTGTACTACGTTGCAAGCCCCTGGAGCAATTTTTTGATTAGTGCGTTTGTGAACAAGAAACAATTAACAAGTGGCTCTATCCCATCACCCCCCCCCCCCTTTCCCCGTCGCGATATAACCTTCGTGGTTGAAAACGACGTTAAACACCAAATAAAGTACAGTCTGACGGTTCTGTGAAGCTGGGTTCTGTCTGTACACGATGATGCAGTGTGTCAGTGTGTGTGTGTGTGTGTGTGTGTGTGTGTGTGTGTGTGTGTGTGTGTGTGTTTGCGTGCCCTCCCGTGTGTATTTGTGTGTGTGTGTGTGTGTGTGTGTGTGTGTGTGTGTGTGTGTGTGTGTATGTGTATGTGCGTGTGTTTAGACAAAACAACAACGACAGCAGCAGCAGCTAAAAACATCCACAATACCCTTCTAACAAACTCAAGTACATTCTAAGAATCAGACGTGCGCATATATTTAGATAATATTTAGATTTTGGTGTTGTTGTGCATTTAAACATTGGGGGGAGGGGGGTACCTATTGCAGCTACTGATTTATATTGATCTAAGTATAACAGATTTTAAAATACAGTAGTTTGTCCTAAT
>NC_090259.1:13289010-13306510 GCF_037325665.1 Littorina saxatilis
ATGACAGTATCAATTCATCTTTCTCACATACTGGTATATATTTCTTTTTAAATTATGATTTCAATGGTTGTATCCCATCTTTTCAGGTGACGGCTCTGCCAGTGACGTCAGTTCCTTAAGTACACCCCAGGCAACGCAGACCTTGCCATCAATTTACTCTCTAGTGCTGTCACACTGGATCATATACAATCTTTTTTTTATTTAGTTTTGTTATTGTTTTTTTGTTTTTATAAATAGCTTAGTGATAATGTATATAAAAAAAACACCTCTTAGCGCATGTGACCGGATGTTGCTTTGTAACCCAAAAGAAACGTTTAAAATCGTATCTTCTTCTATCACATGCAACATTGTTTTGTAAATTTCAGTTCGGAAACGATGTTAGACGCTGGGTGCATGTATGTTAATGTTAGATATTCCAAATGGTTTGATGTAAAGAGAGTTACGAGTTGTAAATGTGCTGAGATTTTGTTATTTGTGATTCGCGAGAAAAGAATATGAAAGGCATAGAAGTGGCGGCTGATACAATACTGTTGTCACAGTTTACCGAAGATACTTCCTTGCTTTGGGATAGTTTATATCAATCATGTTGTGCATGTATTGATGTTTTACGACGGATTGCTAGCCATGTCATGTCTAAACATTAGAAATGAGAACAAAGTTTTACTTGGCAGTAACGTGTTTTTCACATAAATAACACAGCACAGGATGTACACCTCAGATGGTTAGAATACAACATTCTGTATGGCATAAGACTCACACATCGTTTATTATTCTTCGTGAAGAATACATCTCCATGTAACTTTTGTGTGGACAAAGAGAAACACTCCAACATGTTTTTGGGATTGTAATTTAAAGCCCATGAACTTTGGTCGGATTGTCTAGGTTGGTTACACAAACAACTTGCAAAGTGCTACAGTTTGACTTGTTCAGTAGAAGTCATCAGTTTATTGATTGGTGAAATGAAAACAACAACGTTACCGCCAAGGAGAGTATGTTAATAATCAAGATGGTAAAGTTATTGTGCACCAATAATATTCACTCTACATGTGGCGATGGTAATTTGTGACAGGTCATTGTTTACTACATCAACATATATAATTTTGGCTGTTGTTGTTGTTGGTGTTGTTGTTGTTCAGTGTTGTTGTTGTTGTTGTTGTTTATGGTGTATCTCTTCTTCTTCTTCATGTCATTATGTGATCATTATGACCTGTATTATAACTACCTGTATGTGCCTTTGTCCCATATTCTTAGAGCCGTACTGTATTATTACAAGTTTGTTATTGAAATAATTCTGTGCGTGCTTGGTTGCAACTCTTGTCAGATAGACAACAAACGAACAAGCAGACGGACTTTTGTTTCATATTATATTTTTTCTTAGCAACTAAACTTAGAAAATTTGCTTCACTTTCTGCTTTCAGATTGATCATGAGAAGACCAATTCCTCAAGCTGAGGGACGTGATTTCGTCTACAGGTGCCAATGTTTGTTTGATTTTGGAAACGTCATTTCATTAATGTTTTATGTCGATCATGTTTCTCAATTTATTGTAAGAGCTGAGCAATTAGAATGGTTGTATTTGCTTTAGACAACGATCATCTCTATTAAAGGGGGTGGGGATGGAGAAACAACGGGATGAACAGCAAATTAAGATGTGAGCACTGAGCAGCGATAATCTGTAGGAACAAATATGTGACCTTCCACCACGATACGAGTCGCATGTCACCTCGCGCGTTTCTGCGCTAGGCTAATATAAGTCCGGGGAGTGTCTGGTAACAGTATGAGGGTCACCTTAGTCACAGGCTTATAGCTCAAACAGTTTTTGCTCTTTTCTAAAACGGTTTTCACCACTGGATAGAGCATAAACAACTCGTTAGGAACATGTAAAATTATGAAAATCATGCAAAGGTGACATGCGACTCATTCCGTGGTGGAGGGTCACATAATGTAGTCATATTCCTTGACACGCTGGTGTGTGCAATTTGAATTATTTGATGTTTGGTTTTGAAATCATTATGTGCGTGCTTGTTTGCAACTCTTGTCAGATAGAACCACGAAACGAACAAGCAGACGGACCTTTTTTTTATATGTGTTGTTTTTCTTTCTTGGCAACTAAACTTAGAAAATTCGTTTCTTTTTCTGCTTTCCTGATTTATTATGAGAAGACCTGAACCTTTGGCTAAGGGCCGTCACTTCGTTTGTGCCAATGTTTGTTTGGTTTTGGCAACATCAATTCATTGATATTTAGTTTCGATCCTGTTTCTCATTTGATTGGTTGAAATTAGAACTCAAAATGGTTTATTTGCACGGAGCACGGAGCAGCAATAATCAACAATTTAGTTATTTTCCTTGACACACTCTTTTGAGTAAAGTTATTTGAAACACACAGCATTGTGAAAGATGTTCACAATGTTATTGTAAGTGAAAACCATGTGAATACTATATCTTGATTCGTGTGTGTGTGTGTGTGCGCGCGCGCGCGTGTGTGTGTGTGTGTGTTTGTGTGTGTGTGTGTGTGTGTGTGTGTGTGTGTGTGTGTGTGTGTTTAAAAGTAGTTCAGTTAACAATCTTCACATCTCGACTGCACCGCCTTTTACACACAATAACAAAGATACAGACAGAGAGACCAATAGACAGGCAGAGAGACCAATAGACAGGCAGAGACAGGCAGAGAGACCAATAGACAGGCAGAAAGACCAATACACAGACAGAGAGACCAATAGACAGGCAGAGAGACCAATAGACAGGCAGAGAGACCAATAGACAGGCAGAGAGACCAATAGACAGACAGAGAGACCAATAGACAGGCAGAGAGACCAATAGACAGGCAGAGAGACCAATAGACAGGCAGAGACAGGCAGAGAGACCAATAGACAGGCAGAAAGACCAATACACAGACAGAGAGACCAATAGACAGGCAGAGAGACCAATAGACAGGCAGAGACAGGCAGAGAGACCAATAGACAGGCAGAAAGACCAATACACAGACAGAGAGACCAATAGACAGGCAGAGAGACCAATAGACAGGCAGAGAGACCAATAGACAGGCAGAGAGACCAATAGACAGACAGAGAGACCAATAGACAGGCAGAGAGACCAATAGACAGGCAGAGAGACCAATAGACAGACAGAGAGACCAATAGACAGACAGAGAGACCAATAGACAGGCAGAGAGAAACAGACGGGCGGAGAAAATGATAGACTGACAAACCACCCTGCTGCGACCCCCCCCCCCCCCCCCTCCACCCAATCTCTCTCTACCTGCCCCTATCTCCCTGTGTCTCACAGACACAGGCACACACGCATGCACACACACACACACACATATACACACACACACACTCACACACACACACACACACACACACACACACACACACACAACCTGATTAAGGAAACGAGCGGTGGGGGGGGGAAGGGTTAACCTTTTCTAATACGCACGTACGCACACACACACACACACACACACACACACACACACACACACACACACACACACACACACACACACACACACACACAACCTGACTAAGGAAACGAGCGGTGAGGGGGGGGGGAGGGTTAAAAAAAAAATTATAAACAAAAAGACGCGAGAAGCGATATAGATAGAGGATACTACATGGCTTGCTGTGTCGTACCAGATTTACACGAGTTGTTTATTTAAATATTGAACTGCGAGCGAAAGCGAGCTGTTCACTATTTGAAAAAGCAACGAGTGTAATTCTGGTACGACACAGCAAGCCATGTAGTATTCTGTTTATCCTACATACTGTACTTACGTGTATTTTACTGAAAATGTCCTGCAGTCGAGGCACCTAAATTGAAGACGCTTGTTTTGGAACCTCGATCTCTTCTAAAGCCTCGTACAATCTATTACGTCAAAGCAAAGAAACGTCACTCTGAAAGTGTGGCGTGACGTGTTAGTTCTAAAAATGCATCGAAGGTAACTAGGGAGCGCAATTATTGTTTTCTATAGTGACGTTTGTCGTGGTGACTTTGGCATCATAAGCAGTGGAAAAACAGGTCCCTGCCAGACTTGCTTGACATGACCTCATTTACATGAAATACACACGTGTGATTTGAACGATTATTATCTCACGAGTGTCTCTCTCACGTATGTAGGATAAAAACATTTAGTCAATCGGTATCAAACTAAAACATTCACATCTCAACCCAGTCATCGCCGAGATTACATTTAGAGAGTCTCGGCTAACCATAACCAAAGACCGAGACGGGTCACGCTCGTCTCTGCGAAACATGCGACCGTAGTAGTGAACATAATTATTGTATTTCGTTCTTTTGAGAGTAAACATTACATAACTATATCTTTTTTTTAAATTCAGGATAAGATAACGAATACAATGCAATCATTTTTAATTCTGTCGGTGAGATTTCAATTTTAATGACAACTTTAATAAGCAAACTAATCAACTTCATTTTAAGCTTCCAAGCTGAAATGCAATCCCATAGTCCGACCTTTGTCGAAGATGGATTGACCAGTTTCAGTTAATTTGGTTAAGAAATGAGGGCGTGACAGTACCGCCTCAACAATCAATATAAGCCGGATATGACGTCATCAAAGACATTTATCGAAAAAAAAGAAAAACTGGTTTCGGGATATCATACCCAGGACCTCTCACGTGAAGTTTCACAAAGATTGGTCCAGTAGTTTTCTCAAAACAGATCTACACACACACACACACACACACACACACACACACACACACACACACACACACACAATCATACACACACACACAACACACAACACACACACACACACACACACACACACAACACACACACACACACACACACACACACACACACACTCGCACGCACATGACAGATGCCTATGCTCGGGTTACGTCTATCTGACGAAGTTAACAACAGATGGACAGCGAATCACACGTACTTTCTCATCTTAGTTTTGAAAGTTACAGATACAGCAAATTGGAGAAAGGAAAACATGGCAAGAAAAAGTAATATCAGCTGACACACTGACAGTGATTGCATTTTGTCTTACGATATGAAGAGTCAAGTGCAGAGTCAAGGGGAAGATTTGATGCAACCATTGTAAAGAGAGGATCGAGTGTGGCGACTTTCTGTTAAGGCCCGGTCACACAGCCCAAAAGTCGCGTAAACGCATGAATCACCCACAAAATTCGATCCTTACGCGATACATGCGCGATTAGCGCATTTCATCAGTTTGTCTTACGTGGAACCTCCGTAGTTGTCCGCCGATGTTCGCCGTATCGGCGCTTTACGCGATTCCAGGTTTTTAACAGCTCAAAACTCGGCTTCGCGTAAGAGTTTACGCAGTATTGCGCTGTTTTACGTAATTTCTGCGTAGTTTGCGTAGTTCTTACGCGAACAATGCGCGAAATATACGTGGAATGTCAGTGATCGTTCGCGACTGTTGAAACGGGAATGCCAAGGCGCCGCGGTTGCATCAGTTTATATATTATGCGCGGAACGGACGTGCGCGCTGCCGCGCATTCCTTGCGCAGTTCATGCGCGAATCATAAGCAGTTCATTAGTGATAGTGCGTAGATTATACGTGGTTGTCCGTGAACCTTTGCGTACCTATGCGCTGTAGTGAGTGGTTTGTTGGTGATTTTTGCGTGATCTGTCCGTAGTTCTTGCGCAATTCATCGGTGATTTTCATCGCGTAAATCTGCGAAAATGGTCAAATTCTCGACCGACAAGCACGCACAACCAAATTGTATGTGTGATTCATGCGTTTACGCGACTTTTGGGCTGTGTGACCGGGCCTTTATACAGTGTGTGGCATGCGCTGCGTCTACACACAACGAGGACCTATTGTGTGGAAATCATGTCAGTAATCTCGATGGAATCCACTCGACGGAGATACCTGCCAGCCTGATGATGATAATACTAATAATGATCATAATGACAGCTTATACAGCGCAAACCACATTAATCTATAATGTGTCACCGTACCGCCTGCTGTGTCTGTGTTTTGTGTGACCTTGACATTGTTAAGGTGCTCGCTAAGATAGCCCCACGGTGTGCTCCCGGTTGGCCTTATCTCGTTTGACCTATCTCGTTTGACCGTATCTCGTTTGGCCGTATCTCGTTTGGCCGTATCTCGTTTGGCCGTATCTCGTTTGACCGTAACTCGTTTGGCCGTATCTCGTTTGACCGTAACTCGTTTGGCCGTATCTCGTTTGGCCGTAACTCGTTTGGCCTTATCTCGTTTGACCTATCTCGTTTGACCTATCTCGTTTGACCGTATCTCGTTTGGCCGTAACTCGTTTGGCCGTATCTCGTTTGGCCGTAACTCGTTTGGCCGTATCTCGTTTGGCCGTATCTCGTTTGACCGTAACTCGTTTGACCGTATCTCGTTTGACCGTATGCATTCATTTAAACAGACTTCGTCTCGTTTGACCGTATTTGCTCATGTTTGGTTGTCAGTGTTATGTCCCGTGCACCTTCCAGAACCGATGTCCACAAAGCGAAAGAGCGAGTCCGCCTCTTTTTGTTTCTATCGTCTCCATGACTGTTCGTTTGAAAATGAATTGACTCACAGCAAACTGTCCGCGATCTTTACATTGTGAGTACAAATCGCAAACATATCCTCCATATGTCTCACGTGAGAGACAGAGAGAGAAAAAAGCAACATACCATTGCTGTAAACGCTCACAGACGTTTTTTTTAATCACGTGAATTGAAAGAGCATGCTACTGTTTTTTTTCTCTTTTCTGTTTTGTTTTGCTAGTGACTGATCACACACACATACACATACCGGCACACGCACGATCAGGTAAAATCATACGGTCAAACGAGACTGTCCAATACGGTCAACTGCTACAACGCTTCGGTTACTGTCACAGTTACCTGGGTGGCGGCCACATCAATCATACGGTCAAACGAGGTACGGCCAACCGGACCCTAACCAACCCCACCTTGACCTTAGCATTGCATTTTGCTGACCCCAGATAATCATTCAGGCCAACCGGTCTGATTGTGAAAGTAGCTTTGATGAAGTGTTGGGCGAGGATTAGGCCTACCTCTTCATGGATACACATACTTACACCCTGATTTGTACGTGTGCGTTTTTTTCTCCCGTGACCCGAGATGGCCCGGGGCTTCGTAACACCTTGACCCCTTAAAACCGTTATCCGTAAGGTTAGACAGATATTATTTTGTGTTGTGATGCTTACATGTTTTTTCTTCTTCTCCATGACCCTAGAGAGCCCGAGGCTTGATTTAACTTTGACACCTTAAAAGCGTTATCAGTAACGTGAGACGGAAAGCCTTGGTCTCGCAAGTCAATATAACACCCCCCCCCCCTCCCCCTTTCCCCCCCTCTCCCCCCCCTCCTGTGTCATCATTCTATCACGCGCTAGACGAAGAGCCAGGGTTGCGCCTTCACCTATAGCTACCTTTACATTCAGTATGTGCTGACTGGCCTCAGTCTTGAATATAAACAGACTGATTACATCTATGTCGCAGCCTTCCCGCTCAGTGTGTTGAGGTCGTCCTCACTGTTCACACGTCTTGGCGAAGATGGCTTCATCTGCTTTCCACCGTTTGGTGCTCGTGGCGTCAGGGGTGTGCGCGGTTACCATGGTAACGGGGCAGGGGATGCTGTACCCCCGCAGCTCGGAGAGCCGGGTGGTCAACACGCTGGATGGAATGTGGTCCTTCCGTATGGACGACTCCCCGTCACGTGACCAGGGCTTCACGGACCAGTGGTGGACCAAGCCTCTCAAACAGGTTAGAGGACAGCTTTGCTATCGATATACTACGCACTGTACAGTCTGTCTCAAAAGATATTGCTAATTTGCCTATGATCTCAAACAAGTTGTATATGTTCATAACAAACAAATTCATGGCAAATTATAAATCACTGTAAAGGTGATCAACTAATCTATTTAAAATATATGTCAGATTTCTGAATTACTTCCCTTTGGTCGTGCCAGATGACAGTTATCGCCCTTGGTTGCAAAATACGGGATGGCACGACATGTTGGTCAAAACACGTGTTTGGGGTTAATTATCAGCATTCGTTTTAACACCATAGAATCATTGTGCGGTTTGATTTTGTCATCGTCATTCTCTTTCTTCCCATAAGATAATAATATTCAACGTGTTTGATTGATATTTGACACAATTTTGGACACTTCTGACTCTTTTTTTTATTAATCCTTTTCTGAGCATCAGTTCTGTCATTGAGCCATACTCATCCTCTACACTAACTGTCCAATCTTCTCTGTCTCTCTGTGTCTCTCTCTGTCTCTCTCTGTCTCTCCAATCTTCTTGCTTCTTTTTGTATGTTCACCACAACTGGTGTCTTTGTGCGGTAACAGAGAGACACACTCATCCTCTACACTAACTGTCCAATCTTCTCTGTCTCTCTCTGTCTCTCCAATATTCTTGCTTCTTTTTGTGTGTTCAACACAACTGGTGTCTTTGTGCAGTAACAGAGAGACATTTTAATAAATACTGTCATAGTACTAAAACATTCCTTTCTTTGGATTTTTTTTTCGTGCCAGTGATATTTACCAAGAACACAAAATCTGTTCATAGAAAGGGAGAAACTGCTCTGTTGTTGCATCTAAGGACCTGTTTAGACTAAAAGAAAACATACGTCAACTTTAACTTTATTTTTCTTGAAAATAAATCTATCCACAAAACTCCATGTTTTACCAAAAAACTCCATGTTTTATCCCTAAAATTCCATTTCATATCCCCCAAAATCCATGTTTTATCTCAAAAACTCCATATTGTATCCCTAAAATTCCAAGTATTATCTCAAAACCACCATGTTTCATTCCCCAAACTTCATGTATCCCCAACACTCAATTTTTTTTGTCTCCAAAATTCCGTGTTTTATCCCAATAACTCAATGTTTATCCCACACAACTCCATGTTGCATCCCTACAATTCCATGTTGTATCTCCAAAACTCCATGTTTTATCTCCAAATCTCCATGTTGTATCCCCAAAACTCCATATTGTATCCTTAAAACTCCATGTTTCATCTCGGAAAATCCATGTTTTGTCCCCAAAACTCCATGTTGTATCCCAATATCTCCATGTCGTATCCCTAAAACTCCATGTCGTATCCCTAAAACTCCATGTTGTATCCCTAAAACTCCATGTCGTATCTCTAAAACTCCATGTTTTATCCCTATATCTCCATGTCGTATCCCTAAAACTCCATGTCGTATCTCTAAAACTCCATGTTTTATCCCTATATCTCCATGTCGTATCCCTAAAACTCCATGTCGTATCCCTAAAACTCTATGTCGTATCCCTAAAACTCTATGTCGTATCCCTAAAACTCCATGTTGTATCCCTAAAACTCCATGTCGTATCCCTAAAACTCCATGTTGTATCCCTAAAACTCCATGTTTTATCTCGAACACTTCATGTTTTGTCCCTAAAGCTCAATGTTCATCCCACACAACTCCATGATTTCACCTCCGACTCAATATTTTAGCCAAAAACTCCGTGTTTTATCCCCAAAACTCCGTGTTTTATCCCCAAAACTCCGTGTTTTATCCCCCAAATTCCGTGTTTTATCCCAACACTCCATGTTGTATCCCCAAAACTCCATGATTTCCAAAACTCCATGTTTTATCTCCAACACTCCATGTTGCATCCTTACAATTCCATGTTGTATCCCCAAAACTCCATGTTTTACCTCCAAAACTCCATGTTCTATCCACAAATCTTCATGTTGTATCGCCCATATCTCCATGTTGTATCCCAAAATCTCCATGTTGTACTCCCAAAAACTCCATGTTTTATCTCCAAAACTCCATATTGTATCCCCAAAACTCCATGTTGTATCCCCAAAACTCCATGTTTTATCTCAAAAACTCCATGTTGTATCCACAAATCTCCATGTTGTAGTCCCAAAAACTCCATGTTGTATCCACAAATCTCAATGTTGTATCGCCCATATCTCCATGTTGTATCCACAAATCTCCATGTTGTAGTCCCAAAAACTCCATGTTGTATCCCCAAAAAGCCATGTTTTTTCTTCAAAACTCCATATTGTATCCCCAACACTAAATGTTTAATCTCCAAAACTCCATGTTGTATCCCCAAAACACCAAGTTTTTGTCCAAAACTCCATGTTTTATCCTTAAAGCTCAATGTTTATCCCCAAACTCCATGTATTATCCCCAAAACGTAATGTGTCATCCCCAAAACTCCATGTTTTATCCCCATAAGCTACAAAAGCTATACTGATGATTGACCAGTATTTCAACCACCAATCTGATCTTTTAAGACAGGTGACGTCATACCGATGGCAGTGCCCAGCAGTTACAATGACGTCACCGCGGACCGTGCAGTGCGCGACTTCGTGGGGTGGGCGTGGTATGAGACGGATTTCTTCGTGTCGTCTGACTGGCAGGACAGAGTTGTCTCTCTTCGGTTTGGCAGTGTCCACTACTACGCCATGGTCGTGCGTGACGTCATTCTCTTGGGTTTTGTATAAACTCGGCAAAAACATTATTGCACAAATGTTTATACCCAAACTATAACATTGATTCCCGTGTTATTTCATGCTAACTGACTACGCCATGAATCCCAAAACAAATAGACTGCTAAGGATAAGGATAAGATTTTATATAGTCCATGAGGGTAACCTCACAGAAATTCGGGCTGCTTTCTCCCTAGGGAAAGCGAGCTGCCATACAGTATACGGCGCTACCCTTTTTATATTTAGTCAAGTTTTGACTAAATATTTTAACATCGAGGGGGAATCGAAACGAGGGTATGGTGTATGTGTGTCTGTCTGTGCGTGTGTGTGTGTGTGTGTGTGTGTGTAGAACGATTCAGACTAAACTACTGGACCGATATTTATGAAATTTGACATGAGAGTTCCTGGGTATGAAATCCCCGAACGTTTTTCTTCATTTTTTTGATAAATGTCTTTGATGACGTCATATCCGGCTTTTCGTGAAAGTTGAGGCGGCACTGTCACGCCCTCATTTTTCAACCAAATTGGTTGAAATTTTGGTCAAGTAATCTTCGACGAAGCCCGGACTTCGGTATTGCATTTCAGCTTGGTGGCTTAAAAATTAATTAATGACTTTGGTCATTAAAAATCTGAAAATTGTAAAAAAAAAAAAAATTTATAAAACGATCCAAATTTACGTTTATCTTATTTTCCATCATTTGCTGATTCCAAAAACATATAAATATGTTATATTCGGATTAAAAACAAGCTCTGAAAATTAAATATATAAGAATTATTATCAAAATTAAATTGTCGAAATCAATTTAAAAACACTTTCATCTTATTCCTTGTCGGTTCCTGATTCCAAAAACATATAGATATGATATGTTTGGATTAAAAACACGCTCAGAAAGTTAAAACAAAGAGAGGTACAGAAAAGCGTGCTATCCTTCTTAGCGCAACTACTACCCCGCTCTTCTTGTCAATTTCACTGCCTATGCCGTGAGCGGTGGACTACCTTGCTGCGTTGCATTGCGTTCAGTTTCATTCTGTGAGTTCGACAGCTACTTGACTAAATATGGTATTTTCGCCTTACGCGACTTGTTTTTCCTGCATGCGTGTATTCGTTTCCAAGCCCTGAGACTTAATGCCGTGTGAGATGGAACGTGCCAAAATTCAGAATAAAACACACACAAACAAATAATTTGTTTGAACGTATCATTATTGACAAAACAAAACGTTACGTTCACAAATATATCGACCCAGCGGTCTTTTAATTTAACAGACAAATACTTATTACACAACACTTATCTTGACAACATTTTCAGCGGCTTGCAGTGAAGACACACACAACTGAAGCAAAGATAACTGTCGAAACTTGCAAGCCGCTAACACATTATGTCAAGATAAGTGGTGTGTTATTATATTAACAGTGACTGCAATAGATGTAGCAAAGCATTCTCTCTCTCTCTCTCTCTCTCTCTCTCTCTCTCTCTCTCTCTCTCTCTCTCTCTCTCTCTCTCTCTCTCTCTCTCTCTCTCTCTCTCTCTCTCTCTCTCTCTCTCTCTCTCTCTCTCTCTCTCTCTCTCTCTCTCTCTCTCTCTCTTTTTATTTGTATAAAATATTATGAAATATTTTGAAAGAAAAGGGTTGAAGTTATCACTTGTTCGCCATGTCTTGTTATCAGAATGTGTATTGATTATCAGTTTTAGAACGTGTCCATAAGCAGTCTGCTTGTTAACGTTCTTAATGTTGTTACTGTTTATAACGTGTATACAAGAAATTAATAAAAACATGCTTAAACCAAGTGTTGTGTAATTAGTGTCTGTCTGTGCGCTTAACTCATTGTCTCCCAGGTACGGATATATCCGTACCCACTCATATGGCTTTATCTGACCAGGTACGGATTTATCCGCTCAGACTGTTAGCTTCAGTCGCTTCCTGTAACGTCCATACAACGCCTGCATTCCAGCGTGTTGATACACAGTTACTACACAGTTACTACAATTCTGAGTGACCTGCTGCAGCACAGCTGGTCTAGGCTAAAAAAAAAACCTTGGTCAACATAGGTGGGGTAGAAAGTGTTAAAAGACCGCTGGGTCGATATATTTGTGAACGCAACGTTTTGTTTTGTCAATAATTAAATGTTCCAACAACTCACTTTTTTTTTTAATTCTGACTACGCCATGGTGATGCATGAGGTTATACACTTTGGTTTTGTATAAACTCAGCAACACCAGCTGGGTAACAAAAAACACTGTTCCCCATGTGACAGTGGGTGTATGATTTATGTTCACCTTTGCCTTTTGACAGTGGGTGTATGATTGACGTTGACCTTTGCCCTGTGACAGTGGGTGTTTGATTTACGTTGACCTTTGCCCTGTGACAGTGGGTGTATGATTTATGTTCACCTTTGCCTTTTGACAGTGGGTGTATGATTGACGTTGACCTTTGCCCTGTGACAGTGTGTGTGTGATTTACATTGACCTTTGCCTTTTGACAGTGGGTGTATGATTGACGTTGACCTTTGCCCTGTGACAGTGGGTGTATGATTGACGTTGACCTTTGCCTTGTGACAGTGGGTGTATGATTGACGTTGACCTTTGCCCTGTGACAGTGTGTGTATGATTGACGTTGACCTTTGCCCTGTGACAGTGTGTGTATGATTTACGTTGACCTTTGCCTTTTGACAGTGGGTCAACGGGCAGGAGGCGGTACGTCACAATGGCGGCCATCTGCCGTTTGAGGGAGTCATCAACGACATGGTCAACTGGACGTCCTCGAACCGCCTTACAGTGGCCGTTAACAACACGCTGACCCCACTCACCCTGCCCCCTGGATCCATCGAGTGGCAGAAAGACACCAGCAGGTAACTACCTCCCTCACCCTCTCACCCCCCACCCCCTAACCCTGCCCCCTGGATCCATCGAGTGGCAGAAAGACTCTAGCAGGTAACTACCCCCCTCACCCCCCACCCCTAACCCTGCCCCCTGGATCCATCGAGTGGCAGAAAGACTCCAGCAGGTAACTACCCCCCTCACCCCCGCCCCCCCCCTAACCCTGCCCCCTGGATCCATCGAGTGGCAGAAAGACACCAGCAGGTAACTACCTCCCTCACCCTCTCACCCCCACCCCCCTAACCCTGCCCCCTGGATCCATCGAGTGGCAGAAAGACTCTAGCAGGTAACTACCCCCCTCACCCCCCCCCCTAACCCTGCCCCCTGGATCCATCGAGTGGCAGAAAGACTCCAGCAGGTAACTACCCCCCTCACCCCCGCCCCCCCCCCCCCCCCCAACCCTGCCCCCTGGATCCATCGAGTGGCAGAAAGACACCAGCAGGTAACTACCCCCCTCACACACACACCCCCCTAACCCTTCCCCTGGATCCATCAAGGTGCAGGAAGACACCAGCAGGTAACTAAGGTCATAATGATAATGAACAGCCACAGACACTACGCACAATACACAGTACATCAACGGCTATACTCTGTCGCCAGATACCCCGACGGTTACTTCGTGCAGAACCTTCAGATGGATTTCTTCAACTACGCGGGCATCCACCGCCACGTGCAGATCTACACCAAGCCCCGCATCAACATCGACGATATCATCATTGTTACCGACATCCAGGGGGATAATGGTCAGTTCTCAAGTCTGTTGTCAGTTTTTGAGATTTGATGTCTTTGACGGTTAATGATGAACTAACCAGTGATGTTTATTTCCAGGTATGGTGAACCACAACGGATAATGATAAACTAACCAGAGATGTTTATTTCTAGGCATGGTGAACCACAACGGATAATGATAAACTAACCAGTGATGTTTATTTCCAGGTATGGTGAACCACAACGGATAATGATGAACTAACCAGTGATGTTTATTTCCAGGTATGGTGAACTACAACGGGTAATGATGAACTAACCAGTGATGTTTATTTCCAGGCATGGTGAACCACAACGGGTTATGATGAACTAACCAGTGCTGTATATTTCCAGGCATTGTGAACTACAACGGGTAATGATGAACTAACCAGTAATGTTTATTTCCAGGCATCGTGAACTACAATGTAACCTTGGCGGGTAATGGCGATCAGTCCGTGTCGGTCAAGATCAACGTGCTTGACGCTGATGGAGCGGTTGTGGCGTCCAGTTCACGGCTGAGTGACCAGGTGGTGATCGTCAACGTCACGCTGTGGTGGCCATGGACCATGACGACAGGCACACCCGCCTACATGTATACACTTCAGGTGTTCGGTCATAGTTTCTCTCTCTCTCTCTCTCTCTCTCTCTCTCTCTCTCTCTCTCTCTCTCTCTCTCTCTCTCTCTCTCTCTCTCTCTCTCTCTCTCTCTCTCTCTCTCTCTCTCTCTCTCTCTTTATTATTCTATTTCTTCTTCTTACAATTGTTTCCATAATGATCAACCTGATTCATTCATTCATAAGGGGATAACCAGGGGCCGTTTGGTATCATGTTGTGATCAGGAAATACGTAATGATGCATCAGTGATCCGGAACGGACAACAACAAAGAGGGATTTCTCTTTTAGCCTAAAACTTAAAGCGCGGCGATTTCAGAAGCAAATTCACCCAATATTGAACTATATATTGAACTCGGCGAATGAATGCCGGAATAGGAACGTTTTGATCTTTCTAGTGAGCAAATAAGACACAGGTAATTTTGGGTGATCTTTAGTATTACACGTGCAGGTAATGGCGGGTGATGACGTGTACCGGGAACCGTTCGGTGTGCGTACAGTGGGAGTGACGTCACAAGGTTTCCTGATCAACAGCAAACCGTTCTACTGTCACGGAGTGGACAAGCACGAGGATTCTGACGTAAGTACGGGTAACATCGTATCTGTTTATCTGACGTAATTACGGGTAACATCGTATATGTGTATCTGACATAAGTACTGGTACCATCGTATCTGTTTATCTCACCCCATGTGACTCTTGTAGTGTGTATCTGTTTATTTCACCAGATCCGCGGGAAAGGGCTGGACTATCCGCTGATAGCGCGTGACTTCTACATGCTCAAGTGGCTGGGGGTCAACTGTTTCCGGTCGTCTCACTACCCGTACGCTGAGGAGATCCTCGACCAGGCTGACCGACAGGGAATTGTCGTCATCAATGAGTGTCCGGGCGTCGGAATCAGGTGGCTAACTGTGTTTCCACAAATCGTATTTCATGCACTTGTTTCAATGGGTTTTGTCAGTGTTAGGTGATGCTTAATGAAGTCGGAATCAGGTGGCTAACTGTGTTTCCACAAATCGTATTTCATGCACTTGTTTCAATGGGTTTTGTCAGTGTTAGGTGATGCTTAATGAAGTCGGAATCAGGTTGGAACTGTGCTTTTAGAAATATTGATTCGTAGATTTGTTTGATTGACTTCGTCAGCGCTTTGGTTATTATGTGTTGATCATCGATCAGTGTATTGGCGATGGAATCAAGTTTGGACTCTATGTCAAGATCAGGTACATGTCCCAATTAATCCTGTGTACTGTGTCAGGGGGAACAACATGGGCCTTGTTGTATGTGATACCTAACCCTGTTCTCTGTGTCAGGGGGAACAACATGGGCCTTGTTGTATGTCATACCTAACCCTGTTCTCTGTGTCAGGGGGAACAACATGGGCCTTGTTGTATGTCATACCTAACCCTGTTCTCTGTGTCAGGGAGAACAACATGGGCCTTGTTGTATGTCATACCTAACCCTGTTCTCTGTGTCAGGGAGAACAACATGGGCCTTGTTGTATGTCATACCTAACCCTGTTCTCTGTGTCAGGGAGAACAACATGGGCCTTGTTGTATGTCATACCTAACCGTGTTCTCTGTGTCAGGGGGAACAACATGGGCCTTGCTGTATGCCATACTTATCCCTGTTCTCTGTGTCAGGGGGAACAACATGGGCCTTGCTGTATGTCATACCTAACCGTGTTCTCTGTGTCAGGGGGAACAACATGGGCCTTGCTGTATGTCATACCTAACCCTGTTCTCTGTGTCAGGGGGAACAACATGGGCCTTGCTGTATGTCATACAAAACCCTGTTCTCTGTGTCAGGGGGAACAACATGGGCCTTGCTGTATGTCATACCTAACCCTGTTCTCTGTGACAGGGGGAACAACATGGGCCTTGCTGTATGTCATACAAAACCCTGTTCTCTGTGTCAGGGAGAACAACATGGGCCCAGAGAACGTGGCTCACCACAAGGAAGTCATGTGGGAGTTTGTGCGGCGCGACAAGAACCGGCCCGCTGTTGTCATGTGGTCAACGGCCAACGAGCCCCGGTCTGACGTCCCGAAAGCCGAGCTGTACTTCGGGTTAGTACTGATGTCATGGGGTTGGTTGCTGGCTTGGTTGTTGAGTGAATTTTACTTTGGATCTGTCCTAGTTAACGTGTCCCATGTATGTGTCAGAGAGTTGATCACCTACATGCGGAACCTGGACCGTACTCGTCCGCCCCCCCTCTCTCTCTCTCTCTCTCTCTCTCTCTCTCTCTCTCTCTCTCTCTCTCTCTCTCTCTCTCTCTCTCTCTCTCTCTCTCTCTCTCTCTCTCTCTCTCATCGCCGTGCTGCAAAACTAATTCTGGATGAGTCAAATAGGCCAACAGATGATATATTAAAGCTCCTTAATTTCCTACCCTTGAAAGATCAGTTGACGCTAAACAAGGCTGTCTTTATGTATAAAGTGATTAACAATGATGTACCTACATATTTAAAATCACATTTCAGACATGCCACAAAAAGATATGAGTCCCAGAATCTGATCCCTCCTATCCCTCGTCTAGACTTGTATAAGTCAAGTTTAGCCTTCTCAGGAGCGTCTCTCTGGAATTCCCTACCCCTACAAATCAGAAATGCCTCTTCTGTGAAAACGTTTCGGCGCCAGTTCCATTCCCGCTTGATGGGTAAATAGAAAACTTTTCATGCCAGATATGTTTGTGTGTCTTTTGATTTGTTCTTTATGTGTATGTATTGATAATTATACTATACATGCAAATGATCGTGACAATTCCTCCACACATTTTCCTCCTTTTGTCATCAGTTGTTTTGGATGCTTATATGCA
>NC_090259.1:13311510-13341510 GCF_037325665.1 Littorina saxatilis
AGTCGTAAGATCAACATCACTGAAGCGGAAGGAAACAAAGAGAGGACATAAAGAAAATGCACCAAAGAAGACATTAACATCAACAAGACATAAACATTTTGTCTTTTTTTTTACGGTGGTAATGTTTGTCTATGTGCGTGTCGGTCTATACAAATAATGGGAAAATAAGACAGTCGAAAGATAGAGAGAGGGTCTCTTTGAAAGGAACTAGATGAAAAAGAGGGGGGGGGGGGGGTTGACAGAATAGACAGTTATTGGAGAAGGATTTAGACTAAAGGGTAAAGGAAGAATTTGAGGGGTGGTAGGGGTTTTGGGAGAAGAAGGAGGGACCGATAGCGGGAAAGAGGCTAGGTGTAAAGAATCAGCTTCCAGTATAACAACAAACAACACTTTCATCATCTGACAACTAGATATCTAAACAACCGTTAATCTCTGTGGCCAACAACAGCTCAATTAACGCATCACTGAAATGAACAACCACACATAACTGTGAACTTGTCCCAAAGGAAATGCTGATAGAAACTGACATCGAACAAACCGTTGACTTGATTGTAATAAATGTTGACCGAAAAGACCAAATCATACCAAACATGGATACACCATAGATTGCAAAAAAAAAAAAAAAAAAAAAAAATTACAACAGTATTTGCAACAGTCAGGCTGTTACACACATAATTATGGGACAATTCATTAGCTTTCACTTCATAACAAAGACATTAACAAAAAGAGAGACAATACTAAACTAGGCAGAAACGTCGTATGCGCAACTTGGTACCTGACAACAGCACACAGGTTCTGTCAGCTCACAGCAGATATATTCCTTACTTCTAAACTTAAAAGTCATCAAATAATTGTCCTAAGGAACAATACCCTTAACAACCGTCATTGCAGACAAAAGAAAACCAGACACACTTCCAAAGAAGCCCATCAAAGCAAGCAAAGTAATAGTTTAGACAAATCATACACAAATCGGCAGACATGTCCAATTTTATCAAAACATGGATGAGTTGTATCAAAATGAGCTAGTTCCATAAGTCTGGCTCACGGACAGACCCAGTATGATTAAAAAATAAATGAGTTTTATCAAAATGAGCTATTTCACGGGGACTGGCTCATGTGTCCCGTACACAACACTGTGTATCGTTGTATGAACAGATAGGATGATGAGAAGGTTGACATGTTGAGGTATCCATGTGTCACAATATTCTTAGCCCTTGGTAAACTTTTCTACTGACCTGTTTGCTATTGTTACAATATTTTTTATAATTACTAAGATTGATATTTGTTTTTATCATACTCAGCATCCACAAGCACACGTGTGTGTACCACAGGAAGCATACATTATTCTGCAACTATCAATATCATGTATTAACATCTTTGTGATCCTGAACTTGACTTGTTCACTGAATTTGGTAAGAATTAACAGCAAGTTCAGGTCAGTAATGATTAGTGTTATTGGCACGTCGCATGGCCATTTTTCATCGCTATTATTCTTCAGTCAGGCATAACTATATTGACCTGATTGTATTTTGGTAAACTCCCCAGGTAGACAAATACACACATGCTGATCCAACTAGTTCTGTTGATTACGATAATCAGAACATTAAGCTTGGCTACAACTAGGCTCTACAAGATCTTCAAAATTCCATGAAGGTCTTACACGCGTGACATGTGTTGAATGTCGAGGGTTTTCCTGTTTTAAGTGTAACAATAATCATTATAATGGTAAGAGTACGAAAATATATTCTGGAAAAAAGATGTAAAAGGTAGTAACCACCGAATCTTCCAGCTTCTTATTTCTCCTTGTCTGTAGAAAACATGAACAACAACATCTGTTTCTTCTATTTAAGTTGCAACAAACACGTATACTTAAATAACAGTAAATCAGTGAAATGGTACAACCTCAATTAATCACTAAACCAAACAAAGCAATTCAACTGTCGTCACATTAATCGTTTTCTCATCAACACTCATTCATTCTACTCTAAAGACACATACAAAAACATAATGGAATTATTATGAATAAAGGAGAAAACATCGCATCTCAATATTGTTTTTACAATGTAACATGCACCAGTCCTGTACAAAAGAAGACGAACTTAGGCAACAGAGCACAAGCACCAGTAACTCAAAGCATAGGGACGTTGTATTGACTAATTAATCCAGCACGTTCACTGAATTTGCTTTCTAATCTGGAACGCAGGAAAAGACCTAGCACAGCGCATTCACTTCATGCTTTCAAACGGCATCAAAACAGCTGAAATCCTACTAATTGTACTATTCATTGGGTTCAATCATTATAGTCCGGCATCAAAACAGCTGAAAAAATCCTTCTAATTGTAATATTCATTGGGTTCCATCATTGTAGTCGTCTATTTTCATCTGAAAGTAAACAGAAATAAATCAATCCAATTCACGATTCTGTACTGTCATCTGTTTATGCCAAAATAACACTATGTTGTTCAAAAGCATTAATTGATATAACCTGTACTCCGATATTGGCTAATCAAAATAGAATGAACAAGATCATATTTATCTCTATTTTTTTCACACCAAAAGAGAACTTAATTGTATGTTTCAGATTGTTTACTCGTGTTTTTGAGTGTTTAAATAAACCTTTTTGTCAATGAAGTTTGCCTAATTTAAGGTTTCAAAATAAACAGCTAATTTTTGATTGATCTTTTTCCTGACGTTCCCTAAAACATGGCACAATAAACGCATCTCGGAGAGATGGAACAAAAGTGTAATTTCAGGTGACCAAGGTTGGGGTTGAAGTTCAGGCAATAAGAAGAGAACGGAAACCACATTGATAACCACAAGACATGACCCTTAGGCGCCTTTTCACATCTTGAGAAAGGAAATGCATTTAAAAGCACAAACAGAACTGTAATTGTACAACATATGAGTATTATCATTTAATCTTCTACTCTCCGCACACTTATTAGAACAACGTACACTGAAATCATATAGGCCAAAAACAAAGAACCCCTTTCCCCATTTTTGTTGTCGATTGAGAACAGAAAAACAGCAATCAAGCATATTAGGTTTCCATATCTTAATCTGTGATGAGGAATATCTAATCACAGAGGTGTAAACGAAAAGCTCTTTTCAAATCTTTTAAACAATTTGGTTTATTTGATTTGACAACATAAAAAACAATTTATAATTATGCTTCTACTCATTCTAGCACCGCCTTCCCCTTCGTCTTTCTGTTTTATATATCATTTACAAAGAACATATATCGTTGTTTCTCTCACTAAGTAAAATATAGTACCATACCACACCATTAAAAAAAATACATTAAAAAGAAAATTCAGAAACAGCAATCATTCCCAGGTACTGTTCACATGATCACGAAAAGTCACAACACCACCATCTAGAATCTATTTAACGAAATACGAAGAATTCATTTAAAAAGAATCTCTAAACAGTCATTTTATCTCAAACAATTATAAAAGCAATGGCATTTAAGCATCCAGACTTTCATTTTGTCCTCAGATTTCATATTTATGTGAGGACATATATATAGTCAAGAGCATACTGATAGAGAAAAATGTTCGTACAATTACATGATGTATATTGTACGAAATCACAACCATTGTAGAAGGAGAATTTTCAACGGACAGGGACAGAGGGCATGGGGGAAAGTGCAATCTGAATTTCACAATAGCGTTCTAAAGATCAGTTCAAAAAACCTCTGTTTTGCTACACACAATTCTATAATATTAACCCTTATATGAAACGATTTGTCTGTCATTATTTTCATCTACATAATTATCAAGACTAAAGTGCAAAAATAGTGTACAACATTTACAATAGACTGAGGCATCCTCAAGTTCAAGAACGGTTAGCGTGCACTGATTTTCAACAGCTTTTCTACAGTAGCCAATCCTTGTCTGTGGTTAAATGAAACGACCAAGAAAAAAAAAATAGCTCTCTTACAAAGCAAGGCTTTTTCTCGATATATTTTGTTTTACATGGATACCTTTCAGAGATGAAGTGATCTCACACAACCACACAGGAAACCCTGGTGGCTGTCAAGAATGAAGGTATATCAAACGTATCGCATAACTTTTGGGCTCACAGGTGTTTCGATTTTACAGAAGGTTTAAAGCTGAGTCAGCTAGCCAAAACACAAAATTATAAGACTTGCTGGCTTAACAATGATTAAGCTTTTGCAGAACAGTTTTACAGAGCGATGATGCAGCAAAGCAAAGCAAAAAGCATCGGCACGAACGTACTGAAAGCACGATCACGAGTACTGGAACAAGGACACGTGTACAGAATAAAGCTGATCCCCTTTGGCACAGCTGGTGTGATCACCAACGTTCATGACGTCATGACATTAACATACAGAATGACGTAAAAATACTAGATCTAACACAAATATTTCAAAACAGTCTCAAAACAGTCAAAAACATTTAAATAACCTCAAAAATCCGCAGAAAGAAGCAAACAAATGCAAACAAACAAGGACAACAAGTCTCTGCCAAAGAATCTCTCTTGAACACACCCAGACACATACATTTAGATACAGACAAACACACCTGCGGACAGACAGACAGACAGACAGACAGACAGACAGACAGACAGACACAGACACACACACACACACAGACACACACACAGACACACACACACACACACACACTCACAGCCACACTCACAGCCACACACACAGACACACACACATACAAACACACACACATTTCGTCCAAGAATACATTTACCCTGTAGCTAAAGCAACACAAAGACGTTTAAAGAATAGGCGGCATTTCTGAACCAAATATGGGTCAATGTGTGAGTGAAATAGTTGGGCCAAAACAGATCTGTAACCAGACAGCTAATAGTCATGTACAAATAAATACCCGTGTACAACTCTGTACATGGCAGTAAACACTTCTGAACTTTGATTCCTCAGATCTAATACAAATAGCGTTTTTCTGATAGTTGATGAACTGCAGTTGGTTTTGGAAGTAATCTTAGGTTTACAAAACTCAAGAAACTTACTTTAGTTATTTATCTATATATTCACTTACTCAATCACCTTTTACTTATTTATTTATTTATTCATTTATTCATTTGTTTTATGATTGGTCATATGCCCCGTTCTGATCCAGAAACCCCGAATGACATTTATTCCTATTTGCTATTTCTTTAAAGTCAGTCTCATGTTACTTCAGCAGTGCAGTGTAGTCATGTCGAACATGAACATTCCTTCACTGCAATTTCTCTGTTTCTATTGATCTGGGGTCTTGAAAATGAATCCCTTCATCTATTGAGAGTTGTAACACACAAAATAAAGCTTTACGACCATATAGACAAGGAAAGATGAAGAAAAACATTACTAAAACGTTGCTTATGTTAAAAAGTATTTGTACAACGTAACACAAGCAAACAACAACAAATTCATGTCTGTACATTAAAAAATAAGTATACACAATTCCCGGAACTGATGACGAAGTCAACACACTGCGTCATCATCATCGGGATGATGCAGGAATCAAAAGCAAAAACAGTGTCGACGAGTGTCATTTATAAAGCACAAATATGTATGCACAACTGAAACACACATTTACTGAAATCAAAACCTCGTGTCCTAGGGTGTTCTGGTTGTCTGAGCGATCGTTTGTTGTTTTGCTGTTGCACAGAAATGCTGTAGTTAGTAGCACACTCCATGAAACTCTGAAGATGCTCACCCCGCCATCTGATCTCTTTCACTCAACCATAATCTGAAAAGTCAGTGCTTGTAATATGAACGTGCCCTGACCCAACAAAAATCAACACAAAAAGGTCTCTTTCGATCTCACTAAATAATATTTATAGGCAAGGTGAATCTAGGTAATTCTGAAAGTTGAAAAAAATAAAGTCAAGGAGATTAATGTCAAAATTAAAAGAAAGAACCGTTTTACATGTATATATAAAAGTATGCATATGACTCCAGTTCATATTTTTGCACAATGTCTGAAAATAGTTTCAATACAACTATACTACAACTCAGATATATCTGCATTTTGCGTAGCTAAATCATTTCTATATCTTCCCTGCATGAAACATATTCCTGTGTTTGGAAAGACCACTTGACTCATGTAGAAAACAGCAAAGTATTCACAGTGGTATCTCTTAACAGCAGCTTTGATGTTGTTGCTGTTGCTGTTGTTGCTGTTGTTTTTGTTGTTATGCATTATCAATATACACTTAAAAAACAAAAACATCAAAAGGTCATGATTTGTTTGTCGAATTGATAAAATCTTGAGCATTTCTGAATATCACATCACAGACTTAACCTAAAATTCATCTGAATTTTCACTTTGGTTCTAACTCATCGCAACAACAATTGTACGAAAGCGCCCCATCTGATTTCCATACACCCAATAAAACACCTTTTATCAAGAAATTAAAACAAAAATTCGTTCTGCAAATAGCAAAAACACTGCTGATTCATAAAGACCCCAGAAATGGACGTTTTTACTCTCAACATTCTTGAAGACATGCATGTGCAGTGGTTTCCGTGACGTAAAAAAAACATCCTGAAAGTAATAGCTATGCCCATAACACATTTCTCAATACTTTAAACCTTAACCTTTACAGTTCTCTTAAGCTGTTTTCATAACGGTAAATCTGTGTCCAATGAGTTAGCACCCTTTATTCTCTGGTTGTCTCCCTTCTGAGATTATTTTCTCCTTCTTTTTAAGAACTCCTCTTCATTTCTGGCTTCCTGGATCAATCTCCGATTTATGGTGAATTCCGGTTTGTCCTGAGACCATTCGGGAGAAAGAGTGAGTTCATGAGTTTTTGCACAACCGTGGAATATATGGCAACAAACATGCACAACTTTATTATTCAGTAGAAATTCAAAGACATAATTGCCTTCTCCAGGGTACTGTCATAGAAGGTAGGTCAACACGTGACAAGTATTATACCAATTTCTGAAGCGCAATAAAAAGTCCAAGTTCTTTGATACACACATCGCCATGTTTTTCCTTTCAAGTTTTAACACACATACACATTTTTGTGGTGAAGATGATATGTGTGTTTCTCGGTTTATAATTAAAACTTCTTAAAAAACCAAACATTCTAGTCCAACATTTCTTCCTTTTGTATTGTCACAAGAAAATAAAAACACTTGACTAGCTCTTCTATTCAAATGTGTGTGACATACAGAATAAACCGGTTCTTCTTGAATGGCCCACTTTCCGAGTTTGTTTTGGGATTTTGACGCACAAAACTCCGAAGACTCATACTAAGCCAGTGGAAGTAGTCTTTGTCTACACCTTTCAAGTTACACCTACGGGTTAACTACTAAATGTTGGAACAGCTAGCCCAGCATGCTAAGTGTGTGTCCACCACCAAGCAAATCCAAAATCAATCGTTTGATGCAAAGAACAATCCATTGCCCCTATTAGAGGTACTGTTTCCGTGGAATTGTTCTTTTCACTCTGCAGAATGGGTAACACAAACGCTTGGAATCCTCCTCGTACCTAGCCTGTGACATTAAAGGCCTAAGCAATCGCTACGACTGTAGCAAAAGTCATTTACCTTTTAAACAGCTTCGTTCGTCAACGTTAACGCTTTCTCCAAACCAAGCGTGCTTGTTCCAGCATACATTTTGCCCGAGAAGACACGCACTCTGAATTCTTGTATGATAGGGTTCTATATCGCAGACAGGCGTCCTTGTTTCTTATGTTGTCACGCATCTTCTTGACTGACTCCATGAGAGAAGAACATCCGTGTTTTGAAGTCTCTGGAACAATTCAGTGCCTGGAAGGAGAAGGGTTGAAGTTTAATCTCCACACACCTCATAGCAATGAATTTCTGGGTTTCAGACTTGAACAAAGACGTCCCCTTGATGAAATGTCCCGTTTTCTGGAACTGAGACTGTAGAAATGAATAACTTTACCCAGCACAGTGACACATGAATTGTATTTAAACCTCTATGTTGCTTAAACTGCTGTATCAACTTCACAGCAGTGAAAATAAAGATTCTGACTCATCCATGGGACGTTGGGGAAGATTTTCCACAATCTTCAGGCCTGTGGAGGTGAAGATTCAAACCCATTTCACTAGGTATCCTAGGACGCCGTCTTTACTTGTGAAACTATGACAGCCGTGTGAACAGAAGCTTCCTTGTTTCCAAACCATGTCAATTCATCAGGGAACCTGAAGAACACGGAGCCAGGCAGAAAGCTACCATCACAACAGCAGTGAAAGAAGACCAGTTCAACATCTATAGTATGCTGTGCAACACATCCCACCATCCGTTCATGAGAACCTGCAGTACCCCCAGGGTATGTACTCCTTAGTTTTCACGTCTGGGAAAATGAAGATCCTGCAAGTTCCATTGACGCTGAGGGACAAGGGGCCCCTTGACCCCCATTTCCAAAGCCATGAAAATGGAAGTCTGTGACCTTCTAGTGACGGTGGGGGACGAAAGGGGCTTGTAGTTCATGTTTTTTCTCTCTCTGCCGTTTGATTAGATACGATGCCACGGGTGTCCTCAAGACCATGTGAGTGCAGTAATCAGTAGCAGACGACACATGATCAGACAACAATTTATATTATAAAAATGTTCACAACTGTGAGGGGAAACCATCTTGAACATCCATCCTTAGGACGAACCCAAGACTTCCACTGGAGTCGGACATGATATCCAAAATCCTCACAGCGTTGAGAAGAAAACTATCCTCTGACGTCTGTTTCCCCCGGACAATTTCCAGATTATCAACAAATGGGGACCTGGATCTGCCCCAGCTTCTCGTCGGCGGGGTTGTAGCCCATGTTCTTGCGCTGAAGGAACATGTGGATCTCGCGAAACGTTGGCCTCTCCGACTCCTGGCGGTTCCAGCACTCTCTCATCAGGTCGTAGATCTCCTTGGGGCAGTTTTGCGGGCAGGGTAGGACCACCTGGGACAAGAAAAAGTGTTATAGTGCGATGCTATTGTTGAGAGTGGTTCGAGCATGTTGTTATCGACTTGAACGCTGGTAGCTGAGAGAGAGAGAAAGAGAGAGAGAGAGAGAGAGAGAGAGAGAGAGAGAGAGAGAGAGAGAGAGAGAGAGACAGAGACAGAGACAGAGACAGAGAGACAGAGAGAGACAGAGATACACAGAGAGAGACAGAATGACAGACATACAGAGAGAGAGAGAGAGAGAGAGAGAGAGAGACAGACAGACAGACAGATAGAGAGAGGGAGACAGAGAGAGAGAAAGAGAGCTACAGAGAGAACGAGATGGAAACAAGAGACAGACAGAAAGCAAGAGTCACAATGAGAAAGGGAGACAGAGATACGCATACACCGTGTCGAAGGCACTTACAATAGTAACGTACACACACACAAACATTCCGCTTCTATATCCCTTACCTGCTGGTTGTCGTCGCGGTAGTAGTGTCCGGCATTCTCTATGACCTGTTCGTCAGTCAGTCCGTCAAACGGTTGGTCACGTGCAAAGGTCAGGACCTCCCACAAGGTCACGGCAAAGCTCCATACGTCTGATTTGCTCGTGAACTTGCCCTGTAAATGAATTCGCAAAAACTGAATGACTACCATTAGGCTGTGTTTTGTGACTCAGATCCAATAAAAAATGTTTTGTTTTTGTGTATGTGTCTGCAAATGATTTGTGAGCGAGGAATAAGGTAATAACAGACCTGGAAAGGCATCCTAAAAAAACGAAAATAAGGAGCGACAAAACTAGTTCAACACGTGCGACAAAATAAACTCGCAACAGTGATGGACTCTACTGTTTTCAAAACCACGTTTGTAAGTACATATTGTTGTGCTCCATTGATTTAATCATCATATATATGTATAGAGTGTGGTTCTTTGCAAAAACAGTCAAACCTGCTCTTGCGACCACCAGCCCACAGCGACCATCCCAAGGAGTTTTAGAAGTTGAAATTAACTCACCAGAAGGATGCTCTCCCAGGCCATCCAGCGGATTGGCAGAACAGCTCTGCCCTCGATGCGGTAGTAGTCGGCGCTGTAGAGGCTGCGGGACATGCCAAAGTCGGAGATCTTGATGCAGAAGTGGTGTCCCACCAGGCAGTTACGGGTGGCCAGGTCGCGGTGAACCATGTTGAGGGACTCCAGGTATTTCATGCCTGACGCGATCTGAGAGGCCATGAAGATCAGGCATCCGTAGCTGTATGAAAAGAAGATGTCATTGTTAATTTACTTTCTCTCAAAAGACACGACAGATCTCCTCCTTCACCTGCACTCTCCACTCCCTGAAGAGAAAACTAATGCTTCACATCACCAGCACTCTCCACTCCCTGAAGAGAAAACTAATGCTTCACATCACCAGCACTCTCCATTCCCTGAAGAGAAAACTAATGCTTCACATCACCAGCACTGTCCACTCCCTGAAGAGAAAACTAATGCTTCACATCACCAGCACTCTCCATTCCCTGAAGAGAAAACTAATGCTTCACATCACCAGCACTCTCCACTCCCTGAAGAGAAAACTAATGCTTCACATCACCAGCACTCTCCACTCCCTGAAGAGAAAACTAATGCTTCACATCACCAGCACTGTCCACTCCCTGAAGAGAAAACTAATGCTTCACATCACCAGCACTCTCCACTCCCTGAAGATAAAACTAATGCTTCACATCACCAGCACTCTCCACTCCCTGAAGAGAAAACTAATGCTTCACATCACCAGCACTCTCCACTCCCTGAAGAGAAAACTAATGCTTCACATCACCAGCACTCTCCACTCCCTGAAGAGAAAACTAATGCTTCACATCACCAGCACTCTCCACTCCCTGAAGATAAAACTAATGCTTCACATCACCAGCACTCTCCACTCCCCGAAGAGAAAACTAATGCTTCACATCACCAGCACACTCCACTCCCTGAAGAGAAAACTAATGCTTCACATCACCAGCACTCTCCACTCCCTGAAGAGAAAACTAATGCTTCACATCACCAGCACTCTCCATTCCCTGAAGAGAAAACTAATGCTTCACATCACCAGCACACTCCACTCCCTGAAGAGAAAACTAATGCTTCACATCACCAGCACTCTCCACTCCCTGAAGAGAAAACTAATGCTTCACATCACCTGCACTCTCCATTCCCTGAAGAGAAAACTAATGCTTCACATCACCAGCACTCTCCATTCCCTGAAGAGAAAACTAATGCTTCACATCACCAGCACTGTCCACTCCCTGAAGAGAAAACTAATGCTTCACATCACCAGCACTCTCCACTCCCTGAAGAGAAAACTAATGCTTCACATCACCAGCACTCTCCATTCCCTGAAGAGAAAACTAATGCTTCACATCACCAGCACTCAAGAAAACTAATGCTTCACATCACCAGCACTCTCCACTCCCTGAATAGAAAACTAATGCTTCACATAATATGTCCCTGTATGAAAAGAAGATGTCATTGTCAATTCAAGTATTAATGAACTAAAGTGACCTCGCCCCCCCCCTCCCCCCCCTCCCCCCCCCTCCCCCCTCCCCTTTCGTCTAGGTCACTCTGCCTAAAGGGGTAGACAATTTTCTCCATAACGTTTCGTTTGTAGTATAGTATTAGCAAGAACAAGTATTTACACATCATTCTGCAGCTAAAATTAAAAACGTTTTTTGTGTTTGACCAAGGATCAGCTGCAAAAATGTTCACTTAGACAGACAGACCGACAGGCCGATGCAGACAGAGAGACCGACCGACCGACCGACAGACAGACCGGCACACACACACACACACACACACACACACACACACACACACACACACACACACACACACACACACTCACACACACACACACACACACACACACACTCACACACACACACACACACACACACACTCACACACACACACAAACACACACACACACACAAATAGACAGACAATGACAGCCAACAACACGTTCGATGACAGACACACAAAGCACGAACACATAGTTATACTACTCTCTCACCCTACAGACCTCAGAGTCTTGACGTTGGGAGCAGCACCGACGGGCGATTCCGGGACGTGGTCGATGAGGAACTGGTTCAGGTCGCCGTACTTCATGTACTCCACGATCATGCACAGGGGCTCCTCCTGCGTGCACACGCCGATCACGCGCACGATGTTGGGGTCCTTGAGTTGAGACATGATCTTGATCTCCTTGTGGAAGTCGGCTCTGGAGATGGAAAGAAATGATTAATCATGTGTCTGTGTTTTCATGACATATACTGCTGGTGATATAACCAAGCCCCCGAGAGAAAATTCTTTTAGTTCCTTTGGGCAGGCATGCTGAAGATGTGACAAAAATTTCACGTACAGAGAGACTATTCGCGCTACGACTTCTTCTCGAATTTTGTTTGCGTTGGTCGTGTGTCGCCCATTTCCAGTGGACTCACGAAGTTTTAGCTAAATCGGCCCAGAAAAGCCAGAGTTATTGATGCAGGCAGAACGACAAAGAAAAAAAACCACCCAGACAAATAAACAAACACAGTAATAAACCTATACCCCCAGCCCACACAAACACACGCGCCCACCCCCCCCCCCCCCCACACACACACACACACTCACACGAGGGTGTAATAAAACAACATCAAGCCGTCCCGGAGAATAAGAAAAACGTTCCTTTTATCTCTTATGATACAGAAAAAAACCACTCTACATGCAGGCTAGATGTTTCGAAGAAAATGATCCATTTTAACGTATTCATTTTGATGGACAATACACTGTTGGTATCCAAAGTTATTGCTTTTGTTACCTGGCGCGGTCGTCGGCAGTGGGGCGCAGCATCTTGACAGCTACCAACATGCTGGAGCGGGACAGGGTACGGTTCAGTGAATACTCGTCAGGCAGGAATTCGTTGATGCGAATCGCTTCGCACAGGTGCACCTGCAGAAACAGAATAAGAACATGACGAGGACTCACCATACTTGGAGCACTCGACCAAACGCTATGACTACTTTTATGACAATGATTATAAATGTAGAGCATGTGCACCATTGTTTAAGCTAATTTGCATGATATTATTTTACAGATCAAGGCACTTGGATCTAGCGACAGATTTGAACGCATCAGATCGCATTGAACACATTTGTGTATCGAAAGGAGCGGTTTCCGGAACAGCACAGTTTGCAAGAGCAATAGATTGTAGACCTTCCCCACCATCTAAAATAAAAGCCACCCGGCCTCTCTCCCTACCACCAATCACATACCCCATAGTGTAAACCCAATGTTGTTCCAAGACGCAGAAGACAATAGGTAAGTTTGAAGTGGATTTAAAACATATATTGCTCAAAATGTCCTGGCCGCAAACAATTGTTGTGTCAACGTAGCCTAGCGACCATTTAGAAAATCTTCACGCGTCTAGTGGTGTCACGCGGTGCGCTGAAACAGAGAGTCTGCTATCTCTTCCTCCCCTCTCCCAACCCAGCTTCGAAATGGTCCATAGACTAAACAGGCATCATGTGTGTCAAAACTATAGGACAGTCGACCGACCTGGGTTCACAACAATGCGTCAGATCAAAGCAGTATGCGTACATGACCGAAGACCGAGGCCTGGTAACAACACTGTGAAAGCCATTCCGGATGTAAAAAAACCAAATTGGACACAAAAAAAGCAACCCTTACCTCTCCAAACTGTCCCTCGCCCAGGACTTCCACAAATCTCAGGTTCTCTCTGGGGAACTCCATGACGGAATAGTCGATGCTGAGAAGCAGGTCAGCGTTGGGCACGGCGTACACGTTGTTGCCGCTCACGCCTTGCAGACTGGGAATGTTGGACGCCGGAGCGTTGACGATGTCGGCGGCGGCGTAGAGGGCGTCGTAGTTGGGGGGAGGCTTGTCCAAAGCACCGCTAGCCCCCCTTGGAGGGCGCGGGGGCAGGTTGACCACCAGGGCTGATTTCGTCACATCCGGTACTGCGTAGTCGCGCATTTCCGTTCCTGTGAGAAAGATATGAGGTGGTGAGTTTTGGCAAGTTCATGGTGAGAATTAGAAAAACATGAATAAAAACTTAGAATAATAAAACAAATGAAAGCAACAATTTCTCGGCTTATGATAGAGGACTAACCTTTTTTCTATCAGGTCTGGAATTTTTTAAGGGAAGCATTATGAGGCAGGAATAAACTTGAGCCTTCTAAACACTTTAAAACAATACCAAAAAAACTATTGTTTATATCAATAAGACATACTATTTATATCACTGATGATGTTTTCTTGATTTTTTTCACGTTAGCAAAATGAAATTTTTGTGGAGTACACTTGTATACCTTAGAAAATTGAAAGATCTGCAAACAAAGTAAACTGTATGCTAACTGAGTTCAATCTAAGATTTAATTATGTATAGCAACACAATCATTAAAGGAAAAAAAAAGCAGTCATTCTTGGAAATCAAACCGAATACTTTCTAAATTTCTTTAATGTCCATGTTTCAAATGCAATGAAAACTATCATTGTATTCGTTTGTTTTCGACGAAAAATTCAAACGTGTGTTTAATACCACAACAATGACGTGTAAACATGACTGAGAAATAAAGATTAAGCCAGCAAAAATATGAAACATTCACGTTTCGGTGGTGAATTAAAAAAAAATAAAAAAATTAACACCGATTAACAGCTTTTCTACTCCGACCGAAAACGGCGCCGATTTGAAACACATTTTGCATTTTTTTCTTTAACGTGTTTTTCTCTCTATTTTTCTTTCTATATTGTGGTCAAGCTTTTCTTTTGCCATTTCTTGACCCCCAAAGACTTACAGTCAGGGTGACCTTACTTCTCAGAAGCACGTGACTCCCGAAGAAGTGCACAGCTTCGCGGAAGCAAAAAGACCAACAGTGCATGAGTAATTTCGGAATCGTGTACAGGGGTTATCATAGAAGCAGTGCAATATGGCAGGAGAGAAACAGAGAAGCTGGTACAGAAAGACAGGTGACAAGGGACAGTGATGATGATGTGAAGCTCTAAAACAGAGGGAAAGGATGGGGTCTACTAAGCCACACAATAATTAATGTACGCAGGTTATTAGTCAGCTAGAAAAAAAAAAATGAATTGAGAAAGCCACACTGCTGTTGGTTAGAATGCAAACTTTAAGCGACAATCACAATTTGCATATTTATGGACGAGACATAGGTAGTCAGGATGTAGGTAGACTCTAAACATTATTCATGATAAAAGTAACCCTTTCCCATGTTTTGTAACTTAGCATTTTCTGTCATTGTTTCTAGCTAAAAAAAAAGAAGAAAAAAAGAAAAGGAAAGTGCGCACGCGCACACACACGCACGAACGCACACACACACACACACACACAAACACACACGCACGCACGCACGCACACAAACACACACACACACACACACACACACACACACACACACACACACACAAACACACACACACACACACATATTTGTCTAATCGCTTACAGAATGAAGTACACAAATTCACCAGACAGACAAACTTACACACACAAAAAGGCAGACGCAGACAACAAGGACAAACAAATAGACCAGACGGACAAGACTGAGAGAAAGACCGGGAGAGACAGACAGACAAAAAAAACCAAAATTGGCAATATGCCGCTTCTACACTAAAACAGCAAAAGCCCCCACCACAAATACGACAATGGAAATATCTATGTAATAAAAATTAAGAGCAAACATGCAACCCAAAATCTAAGAAAAACAAATACTACGTCTCACTACTTAAACACATTCTTTCAAATAACCGGGAAAGATAATTGTAATGATGACAGGGAAAGAAATATCTCAGAGTGAGCGATACATACATGATGGGTTTATGGAAATATGCATACATTGATTAGAGAGAGAGAGAGAGAGAGAGAGAGAGAGAGAGAGAGAGAGAGAGAGAGAGAGAGAGAGAGAGAGAGAGAGAGGGGGGGAGGGGGGGGGGGGGAAGAGGTTTGCACTGCTTCTGTGATGAGCACAAGTTTTTTTTCTGTAGCTCAGTTTGGGTTGCCATGACGATTGGATTAACCAAGACAGGGCATTTTTCTTTCTTTTAGCATATTGTGCATGAAATAGACCATTTGATGGCAGCTGATTGTCCCTCGGGTAGAAAATGAGTAAAATACATACAATAAACCACGTTCTGAGCATTCTGACTTGATTTCCAAGAATAGTAGGCGTATCTTAGTGTTTTACAACAAACAAACAAAAATACTAGAGGAGAAACAGAAAAGCAGACAAAACCACCACCACTTCACAAGCACTATTGTTTTTACAAGCCGAACACCAACAAAAGCGTTTCCCTTTAGCAACCAATCTCAACAAAAACAAATGGGAAAACAACTCTCCTCCCCCCCCCCCCCCCCCCACTTTTTTTTTATTTTTTTAAAATTTTTTGGTAATAATCACAGTAATACAAATCCAATTTGGTATGCTTTAAGTGTCCAATAGAATACAAACAAGCCCCCGCGAAAATCAGGTTGATATGAAGACGAAGCAAGCACATAATACAGTCGTTCACATAAATACATGCACATGCAGACATACAAAGAGCTACACAAATTACAGGTAAATAAAGAAGATTAAATTGAATACATATGTTTTGATACAGTTAATAACTTTCCTGAAAAAATATGGTATTATGTGTCAGTTTTTCCAGAAGTTAAACAAGTGTTTGAAAATATTAATGCAGGTTGGATAAAGCTATGTATTCAACTATGTGGGGAATCTTGTGCGTTCGCGAAGCACTTTTAACACCGTTTATGCAGTTTAAGTTCGAAAACAGAAATGATTGAATTGAACAGCTTTGCCCTCCCCCCCCCCCTCTCCCCCCCTATTAAGTATATTTTCTTTAGAAAATCTAGTCAACTTAAATAAAAACAAGAAAAGTTAAACGTATTGTTCTATTGCTAGTTATTTCAATTCGTTATGTCAACAAAGTTAACACACTTAATGGTTGACATGAAATTTACATGTGTTACTGATAATATGTTCCGTGTTTTTTTACTCTGGAGCATTCATTTGTTGTGAATTCCGAAATGACGCCATTTGTTCTTACTTTATGTCTATGTCATTGAATGACTTGTTATACATTGACATTGATAGTTTTATTCTTCTTCTTCTTCGTCGTTCGCTAGTTAGTTTTTATCATAAGAACCTTTTCTAATTCCTATTAACTCGATGTTCTTTAACTATATTTTTTAGTAGCAGTGTTTAAATGTCGAAGCTGCTTTTCCCATTTTTACCCAAGAGACCGACTGTATTTTGTGTTATTGTATTTGTCAGACTTGATTGTACCAAGTCCCTACACATGTTGTAATGCGCTTAGAGCCAAATATTTTTGTTTTTTGTAAGGGATAGGCGCAATATAAATACACTTTATTATTATTATTAACCCTGCTTGCAAGGCAGTCTTGGTAGAAAAAGAATCAAGGGAACACGAAAGTTAAACTACTTTCGGATGATCAAATAACTTATTAGAAGAAGGAAAATGCGTCAGGCAGCACAGTCAAATAATCTATAAACTTTTTTAGACAGCCATTGCAGTTGTGCAAGACGTGCGATTTCATCACGCAATAAGATGTGGTTCTATATGCATTACGTTATGTTAACGAAACACTGACGTTCCCGAAAACAAACATACTAACACAAATGTGACCCTCCACCACGAAATGAGTCGCATGTCACCTCGCGCGGTTCTGCGCTAGGCTTAATATAAGTCCGGGGAGTGTCTGGTAACAGTGTGAGGGTCACCTTAGTCACAGGCTTATAACTCAAACAGTTTTCGCTCTTTTCTAAAACGGTTTTCACCACTGGATAGAGCATACAAAACTCTTTAGGAAAATGTAAAAATATGAAAATCATCAAAGGTGACATGCGACTCATTCCGTGGTGGAGGGTCACATATGTTAACGAAACACTGACGTTCCCGAAAACAAACATACTAACACAAACGGCACTTACACAACAGAGACACGATGACAAACACACAGACGCTACAGTCCTAGCAATGTTCTAATGAGTGACATGCAGACATTATGCAGTAGTGTCCACAAATACATAACCGTGTCAGAAAAGAGAAAGAAAACGAAGCAGAAAAAACAGAGAGAACTGTTGTCTTGCAAAGATGACGATTTTTAAAAAAAAAAATTTTATATTTTTTTAATCAAGAATTTTACGTCATTGGTCATTGTTTACTTACATTCATTTCACTGAAGAAGGGCGTGGCCCGAAAGTCTTTGGAACTTGGTGTTTACTGTGTTTTTTTCTAATTAAGCAAAGATGCTTTCTGTGATCTCTTCACGAAAACAGGAAAACAATAACAAAACAACAAAAAGAATAGAACAAAGCAGAAAAAAAACATGAACAGACGTTCTCAGTTCTGACTTGAAAAGATACTTTGTTGAGCTGTCATTATCAAATTCAAAACCCGAGCCACAGATACTTCCGTTACCTACACCAATAATTCTCTGCAATTCATACCTTGACATTTCACAGTTGTGGGGTGCTTTGCAGGTTTGGTCTTTGTTTTGGTTTACATGTCTTTCATTAAAACTCTAACCGTACTTTTAGTACATTAATAAGGATAATACAAAATAATATTTCAAGAGTGTAAAACTGAAGATGAAAATAGTCAAAATAGTTGTACTCTGTATTTGTATTAAGTGAAATATCTTACCTCTGTGAAGCTTACGACATTCAACTATATTTCCCCCAACACAAAGCTTTAAAAGTTTAGATAAAAATGCATTGACGCTGATTTGCAAAACTCTGGACTAACTTTCTTTCTGTTCTTTATTTGCTTCTCTTGAGGTCATGGCACAGAACTGTGTGTACACAATAGAATTAGAAGAGGAAGCAATAATTACTTCCAGTTGTAACTAGATATGCTTTTCATTAACACGTTCATTTTTGGCTCACGTAAGTGTAGCCTATGCGATGATAAACTTTGTCTGTCTGTGCGTGCGTGCGTATGTATGTATGTGTGTATGTCTGTGGTAGAAACTTTAACATTTCCGAGTCTATGGATTACGTCAGTCTCGGTCAAAAGTGTTCGACGTGTGTGATAGAAACTATTTGAAGACGTCACATTATGACGTAAGAGGGTTAGACGTCACGCAAAGGAATTACTGAAAGTCTCGGCCATTGTTATTGTGAGCGGGCCGAGACTTCTTGGCAGATCCAGGGTCTCGCTTTCTTGCATAGTTTCACCTATGCTTACTGTGTGTGTGTGTGTGTGTGTGTGTGTGTGTGTGTGTGTGTATGTGTGTGTGTGTGTGTGTGTATGTGTGACGGAGTGATTAAGTTTGTGTTACTGTTTGTCGATTTCTTACGTGAGCCTTGAAGGCTTCGCCTCTTGTTCTGTTGCATTTGTTGTAAGTCCAAGTTTTAGAGACCTCTACTTAAAAGCGCAATGAGTTTAACATTTGAAAGAAAGTCTTTGAAATACAAATCAATTTTTTCATTTTTTTAATTTTTTTTATTGTTTACATGGGTTATAGTTTAACAAGAAGTGCAGACTGTAGCAGTGGCTTCCTGTTTTTAAGGAAAATTAAAGCGTTGAAGTATTAAGTATCTGATACTGTTTTTGCAAAAAAAGTTTACATTATAGCTGAAAGTTAAATGTGTAGCTTACATTCCCCGTCGCGATATAACCTTCGTGGTTGAAAACGACGTTAAACACCAAATAAAGAAAGAAAGAACGCTTACATTCATAGCTGACAGCGTACGTGTTTGTTTAGCTGAAGGTGTTTGTTTTAGCTGACAGATGTTTTACCTGCAGTGATGAAGTTAGTCTTGCAGGTTTAGAGTGCCGTTACACAAAGTAAGCAACCCGAACAAAGTCTACGAACCATCCAGAAGCATGCTTTGCGAGTCTAAAGCGCAACCACAAGCAACATCAGTATACAAATGCGGGACGGTAGAAGAAGCAGGAGGGGGAGGAGAATCAGGAAGAATCAGGAAAAGCGGGTAGAAGAGGTAGGGGTGATGGGGGGAGAGGGAGGATAGGTAGAAGAGGAGGGGAGGGGGTGGGGGGCAGTGGTCTACCCTGAATGCTGTCTTTGGGGCTGAGGTAGGCGACTTTGCCCAGCTTTTCGCCACATTCGCCACTTCCGCTTCCGGTGCCGTTAGCGACGATTGGACCGGCGGTGGCTCCGCGAAGCTCCCTCTCCGAATCGGTCTCCTCTGTGGCTATGCTGTTGTACATATTGCCGTTGGAGACCTTGCCGTTCGTACTGCCGCGTAGGTCGTTGAGGTTGATCGTCACGTGACGGTCCACGACGGGTTTGAGGCTGCGGCGGTTGTTGTTGTGCTTACGGCGTTTGTGGCGGATGAAGAAGATGACGATGATGAAGACGAGGAGAGCGATGAGAGCGGCGAGGGCGCCGATGATGATGGCGATGTAGTCGTCGCTGTACTCCTTGTTCTCTTTCTCTTTGCTGACTGTGTCCGTACTTTGCGTGTCTGTGGAGAGAGAAGACGGAGAGAAGAGTGTGTAGTGTGCAAAGGTATTGTCCACTATTGATGAGAAACTATGTTCAGGCAGGTATGAACGATGAAGAATACATTTTAAATACCTTCTGATACAGATTAACGCTGACAAGAAAACAGCGGTAGAGGTACAGAGAAGAAAAAATGTAGAGAGAGAGAGAGAGAGAGAGAGAGAGAGAGAGAGAGAGAGAGAGAGAGAGAGAGAGAGAGAGAGAGAGAGAGAGAGAGAGAGAGAGAGAGAGAGAGAGAAATACACATAAAGCACACACACAACACCCCCCCCACACACACACACATACATACACACACAATCACACACACACACAAACACACTCACATACACACCCTTCCCCCCATAATATAATCTCACAAACGCACGCAGGCGCGCACACGAACACACAAACATCACCATCAAACCACCACCACCACCCCCTCCCCCAACACACAAAAACATACGAAAAAAACCCACCCAGACAAACAAACAAACAAACAACAAACAAACACCTCAACAACCACACTCACCATCCGACAAGTCAATCCTGACTTTGCCAGCATCCCCATCAGCGTCCAAATCTCCATCAGCGATTGCGCCGTCAATCCCTTCTGCTCCGGGGTCCCGCACATCGTGGTTGGCGGTGCCGGTTCCGTCCTGACGAACCCCGGTGCCTCCTCGGTTGTCGTTGTTGATGTCGAACTGAACGGCGGCATTGTTCTTGGAGTTGCTGGTGGCTGACGGAGGGGAGAGGGTGGTGGGCGGGGCCGTTTCGTCTGTGAAGTTGCCGACGGCAATTTCTGTCGGATTGAAAGGTAATTACATGAGATTAACGCATAACCATGATTAGTTTCATTTAATTTTTTTTATTTTTTTTATTTTTTAACCGGGCGTCACATTATTGGGTCCATGTGGGATCAGCATAATCATGGTGCAAACACAATCGCTTGGTGAGCCAACTCAAGCTTGGTGAGCCAACTCAAGCTTGGTGAGCCAACTCAAGCTTGGTGAGCCAACTCAAGCTTGGTGAGCCAACTCAAGCTTGGTGAGCCAACTCAAGCTTGAGTTATTGTGTGTGTGTAAACCCTTACAATGACTAATGTTCATCTTAAATCATTATGGCAGACTCATCAGAAAGAGGTTAAACCGAGAAGAAAAAAAAGGGGGAAAGATCCTGAAAAGAATATGCATGAGTATAGTTTTTCTACTTTCTTCAGAAACCATGTCGATTACAAACACCAAGCAACACTGATTCATAGCCAACCAAACACAACATGGACAAGAACCGTAACGGTGTCATAAGTGAACATTTAACTCATTGTCTCCCAGGTACGAATATATCCGTACCCACTCATATGGCTCTATCTGACCAGGTACGGATATATCCGCTCAGACTGTTAGCTTCAGTCGCTTCCTGTAACGTCGATCTAACGCCTGCATTCCAGCGTGTTGATACACAGTTACTACACAGTTACTACAATTCTGAGTGACCTGCTGCAGCACAGCTGGTCTCGGCTAAAACAAAACCTTGGTTAACATAGGTGGGGTAGAAAGTGTTAAGCAGTGCACCTTCGAAAAGAGTCGATTGAATATGTTTAACTAATAATTATAACACTGAAAAATAAAAAAAAAATAAAAATCATCCAATCAGCTCACCCGACTCAAACTCCACTTCGCTGATCATGATCCATCGAGACTCGAAATACAAGTCCACGCGGACGAAACGGCCGATCTGATTGGCCAGTCTGATGACTACTTGGCGGGCGTTCTCGAAGTACGAGTCTTGTTGGTAGTTGAACTTGAGAGGTTGACCTTGGTAATACTGTCCTCCGACACTGAAGAAGATCTCGGCCTTTCGGAACACCCTCACCTCCTTGGAGTAGTGGTTGTTGGAATGGATCTTTACCTGGAAGAATCAGCAGAGGACTGTGTAATAATAATAATAATAATAATAATAATAATAATAATAATAATAATAATAATAATAATAATAATAATAATAATAATAATAATAATATGGGAGATTTAGAGAGCGCTTGACGTTCTCTAAGCGCTTTACAATGAATTGGTGAGAGGTCAAGGCAGGTGAAGTAGCCCGCACGTTGAACATCTCTCATGCTGGGTATTTTCGTCTTTCTATAACCCACCGAACTCTGACATGGATGACAGGATCTTTTTCGTGCGCACTTGGTCTTGTGCTTGCGTGTACACACGAAGGAGGTTAAGTCACTAGCAGGTCTGCACATAAGTTGACCTGGGAGATCGGACAAATCTCCACTTTTAACCCACCAGGCGGCAGCGACCGGGACTCGAACACACGACCTTCCGATTAGGAGGCCGACGTCTTACCACCACGCCACTGCGCCCGTGTAACAATCTTGGGGCCATTAATTTTAACTCAAAGAGTAACAGAGTGCGGTTCGACGCTACCCTGAAACACTGTCATGTGTAATGTTAATTTTTGTGAGATTCCTTAATTACGACAGACACTGCACAATTTCATTCAAATGAGGCAATCATGTGCATTTACATGTTGTCATCCATTGTCGGAATGTTTGGCATGTGATTCATTTCAGTCTCTTTTTTCTGTTCAGTATTTGATAACTTCTGTTTTAATCACATCGTTTGCATAACTCTAGGATCAGTTGTGTTTACAAGGTTTGTGTTTTTCTCGGTTTTGTTCTATTTGTATGATTTGTTCATTTTATGATTAACATTTTGTTTTCCCAATGGAACCAAAGTTAAATCTACGTTCAATCTCACTAGAATCACATCGTTTTTATCAAATTAGGATCAGTTGTGTCTGAAAGATTTGGTATTTTTCTGTTGTGTTCTATTTGCCTATTTGTTAATTTTATGTTTAACATTTTCTTTTTCCAATCGCACCAAAGTTGAATCTACGTTGAATCTCGAAGGGAGGACTACAAACACACTGACCTGGGAGAAGTTCCGCACGGTATCGAACTTGAAGTAGACGGTGATGGGTTCGAGTCTGTTGGTGTCGTTCTTCCAGCCCACCCATTCGTAGCCCTTGATCCCCATCTTCTTCGTGTCCAACCGGAAGTTGGTCTCCCCATAATCCCCGTCTGTAAGCTGGCCAAGACCACCGCTCAGGTAGTTGTCTTGGACCAGACCGTCGTACGTGAAGTCGTAAAGGTCCACTTCCGATCCACGCCTGTCGCCTTGCGGCATGTCGTAAGAGACTGTTCCATCTGAAGCACACACACATTTAAAATAAGTATGGGAAGAAAAACAATAGATAAAGGAATACCCTTACCACACACACACGCACGCACGCACGCACGCTGGCACGCACACACACACACACACACACACATACACACACAAGCACACGCACGCACGCACGCTAGCACACACAAACACAAACAAACAAACACACACACACACACACACACACACACACACGGACACACACAAACACCACTACTCTATCACACCCGAACTCGGTGTGAAATACAGGTGACGATTGTAGATACTGTAAAGATTGGAAACAGGCGAGAATCGGACAGAAAAAAAGCAAACACTGACTGAGTCTAAATAAACTAAAACGCGGACTTGCTATCACTAAAATCAAGTATCTTTTCGCCCTGCGTATCGACTTGATACAGAACAGACAAACGGCACGTGCATTGGGAATGTAGGTCACTGTGAGGTTCTAGAACTAGCAGCAGCAGAAGATTGTTGTGTTTGTGTGAATCGCACCGCAAGAATACAGCACCAGAGCTGAGTGCAGGGACTGTGCACAAATTGAGTCTTTTGTTGTTTCTAAGCGGTTGTTGGATCGTTTGGTTTGTCAGGATGTCAAATGTCGCTAGTAGATCGGTCATTTAGAAAAGTACGAGCTCACTGTATCACAGTGTCTTTATCTGTGTGTGTGTGTGTGTGTGTGTGTGTGTGTGTGTGTGTGTGTGTGTGTGTGTGTGTGTGTGTGTGTGTGTGTGTGTGTGTGTGTGTGTGTGTGTGTGTGTGTGTGTGCGTGTGTATGTGTGTGTATGTGCGCGTGTGTGTGTGTGTCTCTCTCTCTCTCTCCCTCCCTCTCTCTCTCTCTCACACACAGACACAGACACACACACACACACACACACACACACACACACACACACACACACACACACACACACACAGAGGGAAGGAGGCAGAGATTCTATAACGCACGATGGATGGGTAAAAGTGAAAACGGTGCGAAAAGTAGCGGTGCAAATTGCCCACACGTGCTATACTTTGCACTGGGTAATGGCACTGAACATTGTTACACAATTGTTGACTCCCTCAGACAGCGGAAACACCTGTGCGCATTAACTGTTACCAAAGACCGTCCTTTGAATTCGTCTGTGCTTCCGGAGAACTAGCTTTTACCCGTCCGGTCCTATCAGTTTGCACCGAGCAAAAGGGCATCCGAAGACAAGGACACCGAACTGAGCTCCGTTCATTTTCTGTTCGCTGTGCAATGATCATTTGTTTGTTCGGCTACGTCTAAGACAAATTAGGTGTGACAGTGCTCATTAAAGCTTCGCTTTGTTAATCGTGATAATTTTTAATAACACACATTAGTGGTTTTGTTATATTTCAATTATTTAACAACCTTTCGATGGTGGAGTTTACGATACAGAGCCTCGGCAAACATAACCTTTCGAAGGTCGAGTTCTACACAAAGGGAAGTAAGCATTGGACATTATCAAGTGGTACGTTGTCTCCCTTGTATCGTATATATGCTCACTCTTTCGATATTTTGTTTTAAAGGTCCTTGTCTACATTTTTATACCGAAATCGCCATTTGACCATTAACATGCAGAGTCTATTATCTACAAATATCAACAATACACCCTGTTTCGATCAGGAAAGACGAAGCCAGTGTAGCCGTTTGAAAATTCATTGTAGTATTCCAGCGTAGTACTCATAGTAGGATATCCTTATTTGGAAAATGCCAAGCGCAAAACTCCTCTCAAATCCCGTGCATTTCGTGCGTTTAAAAAAAAGCGTGAACAGCGCTCCAGTGTCAAACTGTTGCTGCACTTGTTTGGGCGTGGCTATAAGCATAGTGACATGAATTTGATTGGTCAGTATTTTTAGGCAAAGCACATGTTCTCAGCAAACAGAAAACAAAATATTGGAAGCGTGAGTCACGCTACCCAAAAATAAAATCTTTTTTTACATATATTTTTTTTCTATAACTTTTTTCCCCATGGTTCATTAATCATTTGACATAATTTTGTATCGAAATCTAACCATAAGATTATTGAAAAAAAGCAAAAATGTAGACGACCACCTTTAAATGATTGTGTTCGTTTGGTTGTTGCTTTGCTTGTTTGTGTATTTGCTATCCCTTACCGTTCCATTCACAACCATACATCTCGACTCTCATGCAGACGGTCCTGGGGTGCTGGCTGTAGGGAATGAAGCGGATCCTCTTTGCAATGATAGGGGGCGACACTGAACGCAGCTCTGCGAGGTACGTGTTCTCGTTGCCCTTAAAAGCCTGCAAAACACAAGAAAAACAAATCCATTAATGTTTAAAAAAAAATTTTGACTGTGATTTTATTTCACCACAAGACTTACTCATATGAGGCAGACCTTTCTTTTAAAGTTCAAAGAAACAAAGGCATGTAACAAGAGTAAGTGAGAGTTATTCTTATGGAGTAATCAAATAACGCATCTTCATACACATAAACTCAAAGCGTGACACTGAAGAATACACATATGTCAACTCGACAAATAGTACATTGCAAGATCACCAGAATGTCATTACTCCGGGCACTGACTACCGAAGACAGTGGAACGAACAGACAGTCAGACAAACAGACAGACACACAGACATAGTAGAGCACGAAACAGTTGTTACATTTATTTTAAACGTCACATGCACAGTGATATGTTTTACACGCTATTTTTCACATGCGCACACACACACACACACACACACACACACACACACACACACACACACACACACACACACACACACACACACACGCACACATACACGGTGAGGCAGATTGGCAGACTGGTAAATTGACACAGACGTGAACAGGCAACTGGACGACACACATAACATGCCAATGCTGCACACTGACAGATATTTTATAAAAACAATTTGAATTCGAAAACAATAAGACTGTCAGCAACAAACAATACTGAGCTCGGCAACTTGACAATCAGAACAACACATCACATAGACACACAAGAAAAGATGCACACAAAACGCTACTTCTTCTTCTTCTTTTCGATCGCCGATCACACTTGGAGTCCAGATCTTGAGATATAATTAGTGGTCCTCTGCAGCGCAGCCACTGGCCCGTACAGCTTGTTGTGCAGGGACTCCGGCATTGGCCAGACTTCCTCTCTCAGCACCTGGTGGTTCCTGCAGTCTCGTAGGATGTGGGCCGTGTCCTGCTCTGCTTCCCCACAAGAACACATGGGGGAGGGCACAACATGCAGCTTCTTGTGGAGATGCTGGTTAAGTCTGTTGTGTCCCGTTCTCAGGCGGAAGATGACCACCTGCTGTGGTCTGGATAGCAGGTGGTAGCTGTCCTGTGGCTGGGGCGTCCTGTGCAGAGACTTAATGATGGTCTTCATCTCTGTCAGGCTCACAGGGTTGTTCTCTTGCTCATCTTCTGCACCCAGCTTTGCCATCCTGTCCGCCTCTTCGTTTCCTTGTACACCACAGTGGGAGGGGATCCATTGCAGTACTGTCCTCAGGCTTTTGATGTTGTGTAGAGCGTGTTCCAGCTGAGGCAGTTTGCTACTGGTCATTGCTTGTAGTACTGACAGAGCGTCAGTCAGGAAGACCACCTGGTTGTCATGGTTGACTCTGTCGTTGATGGTGTATGCTGCATGGATCAGTGCCTGTACCTCAGCTCTGTAGTTTGTACAGTGGAGGCCTGTTGGTATAGCCTCTGCTTGCCTCTCTCCACTGGGGTACTGGACATACACCCCCGCTCCTCCATTTTTGACGGCCTCTGTGGCTGACCCATCAGTATACACCCGTATCCATGCTTCTTGGGGGTACCTTTCTTCAAGCATGGCAAGAGTCAGGGCTTTTTTCGTCACATTGCTCTGCTCGTCCTTTGTTGTGAGGTAGGGGACACGGGTCTGTATGTCCAGGTTTCCTTGTCTGTCTTCCCAGGGTGGGGTGTCAAGGGAGAAAGATGGTGGCTCCACTAGCTCTGGCATCTCTGTCTGATGTTTCTTCTGCAAAGCCCTTGCCTCAAGAGCGAAGCTTGATCTTTTCAGCCTGCCTGAGGACATCTTCTTGAGTCTGTCACTCATTGGATGGTCATGAGTGCACTGGTACTTGGTGGCTTGTACCATTGTTTTGCAGTCTCGCCTTTTGCTCAGTGGAGGAATGCCAGTCACCTGTTCCATCTTCTGTATGGGTGTTGATTTCATTGCGCCCGTGATGATTCTCAGCGCTTGGTTCTGTACTTTGTCTAGGGCCTGCTGGTGTGTCTTGGCTGCTGTTGCCCAAGAGCTTGATCCGTACTCAAGGTGCGGTCGTACAGTCCCCTGGTAGACTGATTTCAAGATCTTCTCGTTTGCACCCCAGTGTGATCCTGCCAGCTTCCGCATGATGTTTAGTTTTCTCCTGGCCTTTCCCTCTGCATTCATGATGTGTTGTTTCCAGGTCATGCGCTTGTCATAGGTGACCCCCAGGTATGTTTGCTGGTCTTCAAATTTCAGGGGTGTGTCACCCAAGGTCAGTTTGCCAGGTGTCGCTTTGGCAGAGAGTGTGAAGAGAGTGGCAGTGGTCTTCTCCCTGTTGATGGTCACACACCAGTCTTCCGCCCACGCTGCAACCTTTTCTAGGGCAAGTTGCATCCTGTAGGTTGCTGTGGTTGCATACTCTTCCGAGCACCAGAGAACAAGGTCATCAGCATACAGTGCCGCTTGGACTCCCTTGGGCAACTCTGGTACCAGGTCGTTAATGAAGAGTATGAATAGCGTGGGGGAGAGTACTCCTCCCTGTGGAACTCCTTGGCGTAGTAGCACCTTTCGGCCACAGTGACCGTCCACCAGCACTCTGGCCTTTCGGTTGTGCAGGTACGACTTGGTCCACTGGTACATGTTGCCTTTGACGCCGGAACGTAGGAGCTTCACAAGGAGTCCATCTTTCCAGACCTTGTCGAAGGCCTTCTGCAGGTCAATGAAAGTGGCCAGGGTGACCTTCTGGGCCTGGTAAGCATCCTCTATGACCTGGCTAAGGTGTGTTGTCTGGTCCTCCGTACTTCTGTGCTGTCGGAAGCCGGCTTGTTCTGGGACGATGATGCTTTCTGATTCCAGGTACAGCTGCAGGCGCTGGTTGACAATGCGCTCCATGGTTTTGCATACGCAGCTTGTCAGGCTGATGGGTCGGTAGCTCAGGGTTTTGGTCTTGTTTTTCCCTTTCTTTAAAACTGGGATCATCCTGGCTTCCTTCCAGCACTGAGGTACCTGTCCCTGTCTCCAGCTGAGGTTGAAGATGCCCAGTAGTTTCTGGAGGGCCGAGTTGCCTATGTGTTGCAACATCTCATTCGTAATGTTGTCTGGACCTGGAGACTTCTTCTTTTTGAGCTTCTTGATGGCATTCTTCAGCTCGGCCATGGTGATGTTTTGTTGCATGGCATCCTGGACGTTTCTTTCTGTTCTTTCTCTAATTTCTGTTCTGACTTCCTTTTGTAGAGGCAGGGGTATGGTGGTGTCGCTTTCTCCCCGATATGCTTGGGCGAAAGCATTGGCAGCGGCTTTTCCAGTGAGTGTTCTTCCTTCCTCCTCCAGGGTGATCTTCTGTCCCTTGTTGCCCTCTTCATTCAGTGCTCTTGTAAGTTTCCAGAGCTTTGTTGTGTCTTTTTCCATATTCAGCCCTGCCGTCTTTTCTCTCCAGCCTCTTCTCTTGCACTCTAGCTTTGTCTTCAGATGTTTTGCTTTGCTTTCTTGGAGTTTGATGTTGTTCTCCTGGCTAGGGTTCATCTCTGCCTCTTCTCTCATTCTTGTGAGTGCATCGTGCGTCTTCTGCAGCTCATCGGACCAGTATGGGATGTAGTCCTTCCTCACTCCACGTGGGATGCTGTCCTTGGCTGCCTGGATTATGCTAGCATTGAATTCCTTTATCACGTTGTTGATGTTTCTCCCCTCTGTTTCTATGGCTCTGGTCAGCTCATTTGTTCGTATGTTGAACAGTCCCCACTTTGCCTTTTTGTAGTTCCATCTCGGGTGTTGTGGATGCTCAGATGCTGAGTCTCTACTGATGGTAAGGAGAACTGGGCGATGGTCGCTTCCACCCAGCTGTTCATCCACTTTTCTTGAGATGTTTTTGTGGATGTCATCCGTGCACAATGCCAGGTCTGGTGTTGTTGTTGAGTGCCAGCGGCGCGAGTAGAAGGTAGATGGATCTCTGGGGTCGTTGACAAGGATCAGGTGGTTGTCGTCCTGCCAAGATTCAATGTCTTCTCCTCGCCTGTCTAGTGTTTTATATCCCCAACTCTGGGACTGGCTGTTAAAGTCTCCAGCGATGAGGAAGCCGCTGTCAGGGACCTGGATTGTGTCAAGCGACAGCATCTTGTCGTTGGGGCAGTAGTAGTTGACGATGTTCATCTTGCTG
>NC_090259.1:13346510-13350945 GCF_037325665.1 Littorina saxatilis
GTGTATGACCGTTTTTTACCCCGCCAATTAGGCAGCCATACGCCGTTTTCGGAGGAAGCATGCTGGGTATTTTCGTGTTTCTATAACCCACCGAACTCTGACATGGATTACAGGATCTTTTTCGTGCGCACTTGGTCTTGTGCTTGCGTGTACACACGGGGGTGTTCGGACACCGAGGAGAGTCTGCACACAAAGTTGACTCTGAGAAATAAATCTCTCGCCGAACGTGGGGACGAACTCACGCTGACAGCGGCCAACTGGATACAAATCCAGCGCGCTACCGACTGAGCTACATCCCCGCCCCGTAACGAAACAAACCCTGATTCTCTTCGCCAGGTATTTTTCTTAAATTGCACAGCGTATTTATGCGATTGTGTCGGGTAAACAGAACTGCAAACAAGTCGCGTAAGGCGAAATTACTACATTTAGTCAAGCTGTCGAACTCACGTAATGGAATTGAACGCACTGTATTTGTTTTTCACCAAGACAGTACAGCTTCGTCAATCCCCGCGTGAAGGAAATCGCTCACCTCCCACGTGCAAAACGTAGTGATATTGACACGCCAGATTAGCGCGGTAGCGTATTGTGCTAAGCAGGAAAGCGCGCTTTTCTGTATTCTTGTTAACTTTCTGAGCTTGTTTTGCATACAACCTATCATATCTATATGTTTTTGGAATCAGGAAATGATAAAGAATAAGATCAAATCATTTTTGGATCGATTTCTTAATTTCAATCGGAAGACTAATTAATCTATTTTCGTTAATTGTGATCATATTTTAAGAGTAAACATGACATATGTATATTTTTTTAGATTCAGAATGTGATGAAGAATACGATGCAATCAATTTTAAATCTGTTTGTGAAAAATCGATTTTTTTATGACAACTTTAATGAGCAAACTCATTATTAAATTTTAAACCTCCAAGCTGAAATACAATACCAAAGTCCGGGCTTGGTCGAAGATTACTTGACCAAAATGTCAACCAATTTGGTTAAAAAATGAGAGCGTGACAGTGCCGCCTCAACTTTTACAAAAAGCAGGATATGACGTCATCAAAGACATTTATCAAAAAAATGAACAACAACTCTGGAGATACCATACTCAGGATCTCTCATGTCAAGTTTCATGAAGATCGATCCAGTAGTTTTCTCTGAATCGCTCCACACACACACACACACACACACACACACACACACACACACACACACACACATACACCACGACCCTCGTCTCGATTCCCCCCTCTACGTTAAAACATTTAGTCAAAACTTGACTAAAAGTAAAAAGGGCGCAGGTCGTGGCTAATTAAAGCCTGTAACGATGAGTAATTACTGACGACACGCCTAATTAGCTATAGTTATTGCCCCTTGTGAACCTCTAGTTACTTCCCTTTGCTTCAAACGTTGGATGAACAATATATCATTTCCTGCTACATTTTCTGCGTTCTTCCCCATTTTTTATTTGCGGTGGGGATATTTGGGGTTGCTGGTGAGAAAGATGTATAGCTTTTCATTCGTTTTTAATTTGTTCTTTTAGTGGTTGTTATTTTGTTGTTGTGTTTGTGCTGTGTGCATCTTCATGGTATCGTCGCGATATAACCTCCGTGGTTGAAAACGACGTTAAACACCAAATAAAGAAAGAAAGAAATCTTCATGGTAATCGACCACCTCCCCCCCCCCCCTCCTGTTCCTCGACCTCATCCTCCTCCTCGTCCTCCTCCTCCTCCTCATCATCATCATCGTCATCATCATCATCATCATCATCATCATCATCGTCATCGTCATCATCATCATCATCATCATCATCGTCATCATCATCATCATCATCATCTTTCTCGTCAAAAACTTGGCACTACTAACACGGAGCACTTAATCTACTTTCAGCATAGTTAGCATGAACGCATTTCACGTTTTCTGTCATTCTTTCTTATCGTATCTGTAGGCTGTTATGTGCCTTCTTCCGGCAAAGCCACAGCGTCTTGATGAAAGAAAAACACAAAGAGGGGGGTCGGCTTGGGGGTGTTCATTCGGGAGGAAATGGTGCTGTCTTGAGTTGTCGTTGTATAATATTATTTGGCAGGGGGGGGGGGGGGGGGGGGGGGAAGAAGAAGAAGAAAAAAAACTCCACATCAATGGTGGATACGAGAACTTTTACATCTTTTTTTTATTTCTTCAATCATTGTTGTGGTTTTCGTTTTCCAAAAAAATGCATCAGTGAAAGATGCAAAAACATTCCAATGTCTTTATTTCTATATCTTTTTTTTTAACTTTCTTCCTAAAACACAACAGCAATGGATTCGAGAGCATTTCTTCTTTCTCTGCTTTCTTTCTGTTTTATTTTGCTCTCTTCTTTTTTGTATTTCTTGTTCTATCCTGAAAAGAGTACTCGTTCGGTTCGTTGTCAGGCAGTCGGAGATTCGATTTACCAAGGGTTTTATCTTGCCATAAAATTGCTCGTTTTCTGGCCGTTTTACACGAAAGCACGAACAGTTTAACCCATCCCCGGAATGCAAAACATAGAGAGATCTTCAGGGTGAAAGTGGTAATTAATGTTTCTAACATTTCACTCAGATGGTGAAGCAGTAGATCTGTGGTGGAACCCCGCTCCCAATTTAAGACTTTCTTCCTTTTTAAGACTGTTTTCCAGGCTTTTTTGTTTATAACCTTAGTACATTTACAGAATGTTTGAGGTCTTCTAAAGGAGGTTCCTCTGTACGAGGTGCCACACACGCACCGAATTTCAAGAACATGTTTGATGCACCTTGGCCATGGAAGGTCTCTGACGTAACCTGAACAGCGCGTTGATTAGTTTCAGAGGTTTGGCCACCGTCTAACCTTTCCCCCGTTCCTCTAAACGCAGTTTTCTTTGCAGTAACATCAAAAACAATAGTCCTGCCAAGATAACTGCGCGCGAGTGGGGGGCAAATGCTTAACAATAGACACATGACCGTGGTACTGTCTTGTTGTACCAAAGTGCGAGCCATTCCAAGACTATTTCCTTTGGCATAAACTCCTCTGGGGGATAATAAAAACCTGCAGGAATTGGGTTGGGGTTGGGGTTGGTGGGTGGGTGGGTGCGCTGATTAATACAGTTTGAAGGTAGATGTTGAGAGCAGTGTGCAGTGTTACAGACTGAATGCATGCACACAGTTGCAAACACACAGACAAAGACACACTGGTACTCAGACGCACACACACACACACACACACACACACACACACACACACACACACACACACACACACACACACACACTCTCTCTCTCCCTCTCTCTATCCCTCTTGAGAACAAGGTTTTTTGAGAGAAAATAATCACGTCAACCTCTATCTCTCTCTCTTTCCCTCCCACCTCCCTCAAGAACAAAGCCTTGAAAACAATCGCATCCCAAAAAGCACTCGTGCACCACACTAACGAGTCTTCTTCACAAAAGAAAGCCGATACACAGCCCGGCGACCACGCGCATTTCTATCGTTCCCATCAGTACATCTTCACTGGCGCAATATCTATCAAGGTAGATCCAAACAGCAATCGACCCGGGTGCAGCTTTGTGCACCCCACACCCGGATTGAAGTTTTCCTTGGTTGGAGGGAAGAAAGAGAAGTACCCGTTCCACCTCACCCGCAGGGTGTTAGCTCCGCACCAAATCAGTTTTCCCAGCACCAGAAACCACCTCCAGCAAACAAACAACGAACCGTCTTCTGACAAAACCTTCCTCTTCTAATTTGATGCCTTGTTCCGACCGACACTACCTTGCTAAACGAGAATTCTAACCGCTGAAGAATTTCTCAGCAAAGGGAAAGAGACGATTGTCAAGAAAAACAGCCAGAAAACCTTTGTACGGAAAAGGCTGAAGAAAAGTAAAGCGAGAATGTTGCTTTCAGAACTAAGCCTTGGTGGCCGAAAATAAATAGAGAAAAAAAGGCGAGAAAAAAAAAGGAGGAAAACATAGCCTATTTTGCCCATGCCTATTGGCCAAAATGGCAAGTAAACTTGATTTTGGACCCGGATGAAAGCGCAGGTAACTCTGTGGAACGGGAAGTGATAGGAGTGATTGCGCCTGTCGCGTGCAAGGCTTGCTGTCGGCAACCTGGGTGTTAGCAGCTATACAACACGCAACCCTTTCTCCTACTTTCTCTCGACTGCAACCTCCTCTAATTATAGAGAAGAAAGGGGAAGGGGTATGTGGGTGGGTGGGTGAAGGGGAAGTTGCTGTTGAGGTGGGAGGTGTAGACACGGAAAGTGTTAACCCATTGACAATAAGAATCAAACTCAATGTTATGCAACTGTGATCAACCTTTAGCTAACACACCCATGCATGCAGACATGCACCGAATAGACATCTCTCTCTCTCTATCTCTCTCTCTCTCTCTCTCTCTCTCTCTCTCGCTCTCTCTCACACATACGCACGCACACATACACACACACAAACACACA
>NC_090259.1:13351145-13361145 GCF_037325665.1 Littorina saxatilis
CTCCTTTGTCCTAGCCTGACTTGCAGCTCAAGGGCGATAACGCACCCACTTCGCGTCACAATTTCAGTCAGACGTCATTCTTTTACACTCATTTGTCACACAGTAGAACGTCAGCCCACTTGTAAGCTCAGCGATAAAACGGAGCCAGGGGTACCGCTGAGCAAATCCTATTGCAAACACGCATTGCAAAACCTAATGCCAGCCGCAATGAGCGCGGTTCATGGGGGAATTAACTCACACGTCGAATGATAAACGAGACGCGTGCATATCTTGTACGTGGAATTAGCTCCCTTGCGACCTAGGGTTGCGCCCCTTGTGTCAATATCACGATGGCTGTGTCAGTTGGGTGGTAACAAGTACGCATTTTGTTTGGTGTATCGATAGATAACGTGTAGCGGTGTGACTGTATTATTGTTGTTTGGTGTATCGATAGATAACGTGTAGCGGTGTGACTGTATTATTGTTGTTTGGTGTATCGATAGATAACGTGTAGCGGTGTGACTGTATTATTGTTGTTTGGTGTATCGATAGATAACGAACGTGTAGCGGTGTGACTGTATTATTGTTGTTTGGTGTATCGATAGATAACGTGTAGCGGTGTGACTGTATTATTGTTGTTTGGTGTATCGATAGATAACGTGTAGCGGTGTGACTGTATTATTGTTGTTTGGTGTATCGATAGATAACGAACGTGTAGCGGTGTGACTGTATTATTGTTGTTGAAAGGGCGGTGGTAAATGTGAAGCCAGTTAAACCGTATGGTATCGCACATACATGAATCCTGACATTTACATCAAAGGCATGATGCATTTATAAGCAATCAAACTAAAAATAAAAAAGACAACCAATAAACAACATTGCATTACACACTTGTCCTTGTTTTTCCTTGGCAGCAGTGAGGCAAGCTACATATGATTACACCCCCCCCCCCCCAACCCCGCATTACTCATCCCCGCGCGAAACAAAAGGTAATTTCATGTGCTAACATTCACAGCTTCCATTCACGTAACCAACTCAGCATGCATTCGTTGTCATCCAGAACTGCACAATTCATACAAGTACATGCTTTTGCTCAAACATGTCTCCCCCCTACCAAAAATATAAGCTTGCACAAACCACAAAGAGCGTCGACACCCACACACACACACACACATCTTTACACACACATACACTTTCCTTAGTTGAGCTACAGGTAAGACTTATCAAGCAAACACGCACGGCAAAGGTGTCGACTGCGTAACAACATTTGCTGGCCTAGCTCTGCAGAGTCCCTCGGGGCGCTTTCAATGAAGTTAAAAACGTACACTAAACAGGCTTTTTCTACGTGTCACGGGCTTGTGTCCACAGACGGTGTAATTTGAGAATATAATTATTCCCATCATGCTCTTTTGACAGGTGACTCAAGCTAACAATCCACGCCGTGCGAGGGCTTTGAATTGGCCGGTTCGGGAAGAGCGTCAACTGAAAGTGTCAGCTGCTTTTCTTGTTGAAAATTGCAGTGCGTGTAAATTTGAGCAATGCATGCATTCCGCAATGCTGTATAGACTAAAAAGCTATGCACTCGTCGCTTTTCCCTCTTTTTTCCCTGTTAAGTAGGCTGGTATACGTTTCTTCAGGTAAGTTGTAAAAGTGGAACAGGTGAGAAATAAAAATGGAAAGAGCGGAAATACATGCGATGGAATCTTAAGTGTTTATGTTACTATCCGCTTCAAAGGGAGAAATGTGAATGTAGTGGTTGATAAGGGAGAAGGATGGAAGGGGGAGGGTTGAAACAGAAATTGAGAGACAGAGAGACTAAAGCAAAATGCGATGCATACATTGATCTGCTACAGGTGCAATGCAAGCAGTGTTTTATTTATTTTTCTTCTTCGGTGATTACCGCCCCCACACACACACACCCCAGGAACAGGTCCGCTGCCGAACACATGTTAGATCCCAGGCATGTTCCTCCCAGAGTTCTAAGAGTTCTACACTCTCTCACCCCCTGAAAACGGTATACAGGCATGAGACCAAAGGTAGGGCGGAGGTTGGCGAGAGAGGTGAAGGGACGGGGAATGTTTACAGTGCCGTGTGCCGGGCTGGGAGCAGTGCCCGCCAATGTTTAGCTCAGACACCGTCGCGGCAGACGCGCCGAAGTTCCAAGCAGGAAAATGCAGCGCGCTATTCTGGCCATCTCTAAGGCGGACTGATACCAAGAGGTGTAAGGTACACCCGCCTTCAGGCTCAGGCATTTTCAAACGCTCGACTCAAGACTGTATACATTGACACGGGTAAATGCTGAAACCTCCCACACACAGTCAGCAAGAAAATGGCACCGTTGACGCCCCCCAAACAAAGGTGAAATGAAGGCACCAACAATGAATGAACGAGTAAAACTATGCTAGTCCCTCCCTGCAAAAGTTCAAACACCAAAGCAAGGCTAATCCTTTGAAACAAGAGACGCAGTGGTTGTGGAAAATCATGCGTGGGTCCGAACCCCAAACTGTTCAAGACATGTGCACTGTTTACCCCTGCCAGCCACTGAATGATGGAGACAAATGTCCACAATTCTCTCTGCAGAGTGCAAAGACGAGGTGTGGTACAACCGGAAATGGACCAATTACGCGCCGTATATACCACCTATATCTATTCTTTCCGCCTTTACCCAAAATGCATTCGCTGTTTCACCCCCGCTACCGCTAGCTGACAAGCAAGCAGGCCACCTTTCAAAGGGTGGGCAGAATCAAAGGTTGTGTAGTAGATTTTTGGGTAGTACCTTCGAATGAGAATGCCACCTGTGTATCCATTCCCCCTTTCCGAGCGCACAGGTTAAAGCGTTGGCATTTTGAAGCTGAACTTTCCTAGCAAGATTAGGTGTATAGCGTCGACATGCTATATGAGAGAGAGAGAGAGAGAGAGAGAGAGAGAGAGAGAGAGAGAGAGAGAGAGAGAGAGAGAGAGAGAGAGAGAGAGAGAGATCTCGAGAGAGAGAGGTCGGGAGAGGAGGTATTGCACCTCGGTTCGACCGAAGCTAAGTTAAGAATAAATTCCTGTTGTGCAGCGGGTTAAAGTATTCCCTCATACCTCGGAGATATACCTTCACTCGCTCGCAGCGACGTCACGTGACGGAAAGAACGTTATCACACCATTGAAATGACATTCTTTCCGTCCCCTATAGGCGACGAAATAGGTCAAATTTTGTGCACTTTTTAGTGGAAAATGCTTCGACGCCGGAGCGGGTACTGGACCCAGTGCCGTTCTAGTGCAAGTGCACTACAAAGGCACTGCACCCAGTGCCGATAAGCGACAGCATTCTTTCCACCATCTAAAATGTCACGTGACGTCGCTGCGAGCGAGTGAAGGTATATCTCCGAGGTATGAGGGAATACTTTATCCCGCTGCACAACAGGAATTTATTCTTAACTTAGCTTCGGTCGAACCGAGGTGCAATGGGTGGATAGATAGGGACAGACCGAGCGAGAGAGAAAGAGAGAGAGAGAGAGACATACACACACACACTGAATTTCTCTATGAGATAATAAAGTATTCTTATTCTTATTCTTATTCACACACACACACACACACACACACACACACACACACACGGTATATGTATACAAGCATCCTGAACACTGGACGCAGCAACCACACCAATTTGAACCGGCCAAAATTTCCCACGATTTCGCAAAAACAAAACCCTCAACAGTTTGACATTTTGTGCTCCGTTGTCATCGCTGCGATTCAGGTCAAAGTGAAACAGACTGAGAGAACACGATGCTTTCTAAATTTCAGACCTACACAAGCATCCCAGAACCAAATACCGCATCCAGACCAATTTGAAGTGGCCAACATTTCCCATGACCTTTCATCTGGTGGCACCACCTCTGTCCTGCCCCTGAGGACGGCTCGAACGTAGGACCGACTGCAACGCATCAACTGCAGGCCGGCCGTGGGGAAACAGAAACGAAGTTCTGCCAATAAACAGCAAATATAATGCCAGCCACTTCAAACAAACCTTCAACTCAGCAGCAGATTTCTCTACCTGGGGACCCAAGAAAACGGAACGTAGACGAATACTTTGCAGAATATATACAATACGGTGGAAAAGAAAAAGAGACGGGGTGGAGGAGACCCGTGAGACAGAAAGGGGACTTGGAATTGGGCTGAACAGAGAGAGAGAGAGAGAGAGAGAGAGAGAGAGAGAGAGAGAGAGAGAGAGAGAGAGAGAGAGAGAGAGAGAGAGAGAGAGAGAAAGAGAGAGACAGACAGACAGACAGACAGACAGACATACAGACAGACAGAGAGAGACAGACACAAAGACAGACACAAAGACAGACAGAAAAGAGAGGCAGAGAGAAATCCCAGAAAACGAGGGAGAACAAGTGTGCACACAATCGCAATCAAAGCATTTCACCAACCCAGACTTCCATCACCAACAGTACCCAAGAACAACAGAACGCGACCCCCAAATCCGCAACACAATCTTGCCCTGCCTCCCCTGCCTCCTGCCAGCACTAACAGGGGAACGAAGACAGAAACCGAGCCGCTGAAAAGAAAATGAAACGAAAACGTTTCCTTCCTCAAAAGCCAAAATGGAAAGCGGGTGTGATTTCGCTTTTCCTCAATCAAAATATGATCGAGAAGTTGCCAACAAAATGGCGGCAGGAGACCACCTGAGAAAATAGCGAAAAAAAGAGGGGCAACTCTGACGTGAAACCGTGGGGAGACATCAGAATTCTTTCCCTGTTCTGTAAACACACATTACGCTTCTCTCCCTTGCAACAACAGAGACTTGCGAAGAGTTACAGATCCCTTCAAAATAATTACCGGTTATTTCCGTCTGAAAAACAAAAGGCCAAAAAGTCCTAGTGATGGTTAACGAAACTCAGAAACTGATGAAAACGCCTGTTCGTCAAAATTCTTCGACTAGTAACGAGAGCTCGGTTCGTGTAAATATCAGTGTGGGGTCGTAAGTAGTTGTGCGTATGTCGTGATTAGGTGGGTGGGATGATTATTACCGCAGAGGGGGCGGGCTTGCAGGAGGTGCAAGTCAAGCACCTCGTGCAGTACTGAAGAAAGTGGAAGTTTTGGCATGATCTGAGCTTGGAAGAGGACTCGCTTGCACCACTCTCGTGTGCGGAGAGAGAGAGAGAGAGAGAGAGAGAGAGAGAGAGAGAGAGAGAGAGAGAGAGAGAGAGAGACAAAAAAGAGAGAGTGCGAAAGAGAGTGAACGAGAGACATAGAGAGAGAGAGAGAGAGAGAGAGAGAGAGAGAGAGAGAGAGAGATAGAGGGAGAGAGAGAGAGAGAGACCAAGAAAGAGACAGAGAGACACAGAGAGACAGACAAACAGACAGACGGAGACAGAAACAGAGACAGACAGACAGACAGACAGACAGACAGAGAGTGACAGACAGACAGACGGACAGACAGACTGAGACAGACAGAGAGACAGACAGAGACAGACAGACAAACAGACACACAGACACAGACCGAGACAGACAGAGAGAGAGAGAGAGAGAGAGAGAGAGACAGACACTGAGAGAGAGAGAAAGACAGACAGACAGACAGACAGAGACAGGCAGACAGACACTGAGACAGACAGACAGACACTGAGACAGACAGACAGACAGACAGACAGACAGACAGACAGACAGACAAAGAAAGAGAGAGCAAGAAAGAGAGAGAGATACATAGAACAATGCCCTTTACTCAAAACTACCTCCCAAAACACATTACAAGCATAAAACTAAATTCATGTTAATTAATACAGTAGAACAACCTTGTGTATACTATGTACATTAGACAATTTAAGTAAAGCAGTTCACCACAATTGTCTTTCTTCCTCGAAATACTCACATCAATAAGAAACCGGGCACGCCAACACAATTCCCTCCCCCCTCCCCAAATCCCTCATTACCCTTACCCACCTCCCTTCCCACACCATCCAGTTCCCCCAAACTATCCCTCTCTTGCTACCCCGCCACAGGACCAGAACAACCTCATCAAGCATTCAGGTCCAGATGGGCAAAGTTTGCTGTACTGAGTTGCCTTAGGGGTGAACGGGGGTACTCGAGGGACTGTTGATGAGGACTTGAAGACATCAACTCGCCCTGAGACCAGTCAAGTCAGGACGAACGCAAAGGACAAAGGACGAACGTGGAACATACTTCAAAAGACTCCGACTCTCTTCTGTACCAATGTCAGTTCAATCTTTGGCTCTGTCTTTTTCTAAGCATGGTGTCTTATCTCTCCCTCTACGTGTTCACTTTGAGAACAAGTATTTTACTGGGTTGAATCTCTTGTGCTGTCTTTTTACATTTAGTCAAGTTTTGACAAATGTTTTAACGTAGACGGGTAATCCGTTCAAGTGCAAATATGTAGACGATGGTTCACTACAAAGCTCTGCTCTCCCTTTTTAGTGAGCCGAAGCAAAGAAGACGTCCTCTAAGGCTTAAGCACTCTCGGGGCCTATTAAAACAAGTGCACACATGACGAAAGTCCTTCTATATCTTTGCATCTTTTTGTCCAATGTAAGATGTCTGTGGCAAAGCCTCCGCCTTTCGTTCTCAGTGAGTCGAACCAAAGAAGACTCGAACCAAAGAAGGCGTCCTCTAGGGCGAAGCACTCTCGGGTCTCATTGAAACAAGTGCATATGAGAGGAAAGTCTTTGGTCTTGAGACGCTAGCATCTTTAGATCTTTCTGTGAGATGTAGGATGTCTGCATAGAATTTCCAAAACCACTTTTGGTAACATTCAGATCAAGGCTGCCGGATATGTTTTTCCATCCGGAAAGTTCAATTCTCTTTTAAATCTAGCGGAAGTAATCGACATCACGGGACATAAACAACGTAATAATAATGAGGTGTGTTTTGACAGTGCATCGATGGGGGAGGATATCCGCTTTATCGCTTGCAGGAAAACGCCACTACCACTGTTTAACATCATCACTATCGTTCCCCAAAACCAACACATTCCGCCACAGACAAAGTCATCGGACTAATGCCGGCTACCCGAAGGGGGGCATACCCGACACCCTGATAACTCTGGCACCATGTCACACCCAGGGTAGAACAGGGTAGGAAGGAATCCAGGATTGATGGTATCAAACGAAGCAGCCCAACAGGTAGTGAACAAACTTCTACACCCGTGTAACAAGGCCCCTGGGTAGAAAAGGTACACCCCGAAAAGGCCAACAATCCTGGCTTTCAGGCTGACGAAAGGAGAGAAGGGGGTAATGAAGTAGGGTGGGAAAGGGTGATGGAGGGAGGGGGAAGGAGCGAGCGAGAGAGAGAGAGAGAGAGAGAGAGAGAGAGAGAGAGAGAGAGAGAGAAGAGAGAGAGAGAGAGAGAAAGAGAGAGAGAGAGAGAGAGAGAGAGAGAGAGAGAGAGAGAGAGAGAGAGAGAGAGAGAGAGAGAGTTAGAAACATTGAGACAGAGAGTTGTACAGAAGAAGAAAAACAGAACAACAAAAACATTACAGACCAGAAAAAGAAAACACACACATAGGAACACAAAAGACAAAAGCAAAGCACAGAAAACCAAGCCTAAGGGCCAGAGCCAGAGACAAACCAATCACTGCCCGGCATTGTGGAGACACAGTAGACGAGCTGCCTGGAAATGTCAGCCTCTCCGTTTCTTGCCCCCTCTGGCGGGATGGGAACCGGTAAACAAAAGGAAACACGCACACAAACAATCCACCGTGCTCCGTGACACCAGAGCAGCCTGATCGAATGTTTTCTGTTTCCTTCTGAAGGCGTTTGACCTATTTGGCTGTTATCTCTTGCCCGCGCCGGAGTGCCTCGGTACGTGATGCTAAGATTCATGGCTCCGTTTCTGATCTCTTTTATTCTTGGTTGAAGTTCTGGAGAATGATGCTGGTTGGTGTCTTCAGAAAAGGTACGTTCGGTCCAGAGTGTATAATTTTACTGTGTTTTGGATGCACTACGAGGTATATGTTGCTACCTTTTAAATAAAGAGAGTGACAACATTTGCAACCGGAAGTCTATAGCTCCCCTTACCCCCTTTATGTATTGCCAACAACCATCAAAACAAGAAATTCCTCCGAGGTAGGAAAAACACCCCCGTTGGTCAAAGGGAAATAACCATTCTCACTGCCACCAACTGAGAAGGTTATTTCCCTTTGACCATTGATATGTCCCTCTATAAGTCCTTGTAGAATCTTAATCCACCAATAACTCCCTAACCGTGTGTTTGACTGGTCCCAATTTTTGTAAGGACCGTCTCAGGAATGTATATAACCTGTTCACCAAGTTTGGTGACGATCGGTCCGTTCATTCTTGAGATCTATATGCGAACACAAACACACAAACACATCGAGCGAATCCTATACACACCCCTATACCGGGGGTGTAACAAGCTGCCTTTCAAAGTATCTACACGGCCAACGCTGTTAACACTGACGTATCTAAAATACAACTTCCAATTTATTTAACTACCGACACAAACTCAACGTTAACAAACACACACACACACACACACACACACACACACACACACACACACACATACACAACTATAAACTAACCCTATTGAATACTAATTTCACTGTCCGGCACGGTTGGCCTAGTTGTAAGGCGTCCGCCCCGTGATCGGGAGGTCGTGGGTTCGAACCCCGGCCGGGTCATATCTAAGACTTTAAATTTGACAATCTAGTGGCTGCTCCGCCTGGCGTCTGGCATTATGGGGTTAGTGCTAGGACTTGTTGGTCCGGTGTCAGAATAATGTGACTGGGTGAGACATGAAGCCTGTGCTGCGACTTCTGTCTTGTGTGTGGCGCACGTTAAATGTCAAAGCAGCACCGCCCTGATATGGCCCTTCGTGGTCGGCTGAGCGTTAACAAACAAACAAACTAATTTCACTACTGGTGCAACACTCAGCTTTTTTACAGCCAGCTATCAAATTCTGCATTGACAACAAAACGACAAAACTAAATTCACTGCGACACGGGGCCGTGAGGGGAGACAGCAGTAAACACCCCACAAAACCAACACCCAGAAACACGATCGTCCACCCGCTGTCCCTAAGACACCCGTCGCCACTAAACGGGTAATTCAAGGGGGTGTCCAGTTACTCAATAAGAAGTCACTCCACTGCAGCTATACCGAAGGGGTCGCCTTCGACCAAATCTACCCCATATTGGACAACCCCAGAACGGACGCCTTCGACCAAATCTACCCCCAATTGGACAACACCAGAACGGACAATCTCAAAGCAGGCGAGTTTGTACACAACTCACGATGATTGACTTCGCGATAGCTACTTTTGCACAACTTTTTCGTGTCAATCGAACTAACAAGTTTTCATTTGTACTACGTTGACGTATCATGTGAACCTTCTTCTCCCACTGTGTGTTTAAGGAAATAGATTGCATGCCCTAGCGATAGCTACTTTTGCACAACTTGTTGGTGTCAATCGAAATTACAAGTCACAAGTTTTTAATTGTACTGCGTTGACGTATTATGTGAACCTTCTTCTCCCACAATTTGTGCTACAAAATTACGGACTGGCCCTTCACGGATGGAACATGGCCGAATAAGACCCCTTCAAGCGTCAGTCAACACTTTGGGCAGTGACATGATTCCTCTCACTTCGCAGACTGCCTGGTGGGCTTGGCAACGCTTTGTGACATAATTTATGTGCTGACTGAGGTTAAGCAAGAGGATGACATCCATTTTATCGCCTGCAAAGGTCGCCTACTCTTTCACGAAGACAAGGCCACCAGGGGTCGCTGCAGATCTAATGGAGCAGGGTCGAGCTTTCGCCGGGGTCCTAAATCAATGGGGTATACATGCCCGGATTTAACTTTTGACAGGCAGATTAAAGAGGTTTGGCTTTGCTATCGACATGTCTGTTAAATGTAAAAGTCTAGACGTGCTGTTTTAGAGTTTTGACATGACCATAAAGGATCTACACACTAAATTTAAACTAGACATTTAGACGTCCCAAATACGAGATTTGCCTGGAACAGTTAAACGGGTATGGGCTCTAAAGTTCAAGTTTA
>NC_090259.1:13366145-13386145 GCF_037325665.1 Littorina saxatilis
CAAAGAGGTGTTTCACCCTTTGGCATTTCTACCCCAGTTACTCGACATTTCATGCGCTCACGTCCAAAAAGGTGTCGCAAAGCCCAGCCAAAAAAGGTCGCACTTTCCTTCTCCAAAATCAATCATTGCAAAGTGCAGCACCCTAGAAAAGCCGACAACAGCCCGGGAAAACAGCCTCCCCGTTGCACAAGAAGTCATCAAACGTACTGCCACTTTCAACTGCTTTTAGAGAAGAGGATAGGCCTACCCTTTTCACTTCATGAAAGAGGTATAAGATGCAGCATATCGTATGCACAACGTTTTGACACAGACGTGCTACATTTTAAGCAAAAGTATCGGTCAACAAAGAAAAGTCAGCTAGTCTATTCATTTTGGCTGTTGCAAAGCAAAAGACAAAATAAAAAAGCCGTATTTCCTGTTCTTGGAAAAACAAATAATAATCCATTTATATTCTGCAGAACATCTGTTCGACATGTTTATAAACAGAAGACCAGAGTAAAAATAAAATAAGAAATAAAAGAAGAAGAAGAAGAAAACAAATCCTGTACAGTGCAAAAAGCCTATTCTGTTCCTCGGGACAGTCATGCAGTCACAGGACAGCAGTTTGGCACGTTTGACACACACACACACACACACCATGCTCCATGCAAATTGTGCCGGGGTTTAAAAAACAAAGACTTCCCCCAGGGAGGTGCACTTCCCGAACCTTTTAGCATTCAACGCATCGAACGGTGGTCGTGTTAACCGCTCATTATTAACAAAGAACGGCTTGGGAAAGAAATGGAGGAAGCAGGGATGTAGGAGGGGGGAGGGGGGAGGGGGGAGGGGGGGGAGGGGGAGGGTAGACTTGGTGACGATTTTCTTTCTTTCTTGCTCATGAGGCATCAACTCTCGTAATTGTGTTTTTTCTGTGCGTGTGTATTAACTTTATTTATCATTTTTCATGATAACAATATTCAGATAGGTATTCTTGAAGAATACTACAGTCTCATGATTTGTAACATCCAAAACTGAGAAATAATGGGACAGTTACTGGTAGTGTGAATGTCTCAGTCACCAAGAGCCATCGGTGAAGGATGGCATTACACAGACAGTACTAATGACTGTTTTGTTATGTTGATAATGAATGAAACGTTTCAAAAACCAAGCAATGTAGGGTTTTGATCCTTAGACTGCAGACAATCAACCTCGTCAGAAAGCCAGCATCGTCATCGTCATCAGCAGACATCCCACTGAGTTATATAATTATAGCTAGATGTGCATATAACACAGCAAAATACCCGTATGACTTGAAGAGAATGACAGGAGAAGGTTTAGGGCAGGGTTGATGTGAGACTAGCACATGCTCCTCCTTTCCCTCCTCCTCCTCCTCCTACTCCTCCTCCTCCTCCTCCTCCTCCTCCTCCTCCTCCATCATAACGATCGTTGATGCCTCCTTCCCTTTGATCACTAGCCGACAGACCAGACCAGTCATCTCTGGAATTTCACTGCCAGGCAAGTAGGGCAGTGAGGTTCCAGAGTAGAGTTGGTTTGGGGAGAAATAGCGTAGCCTGGAGATCTTTACTACTTCGTTGGAACATTATTTTGGGGTTTGTGGCAATGAAGGATGAATAATTATGGTATGAGGAGAGTTTTGAGGATGCGGGTGGTTTGTGACTTGGGAGCGGGGGTGGACAGGGTGAAGTGTGCGTGTGTGTGTGTGTGTGTGTGTGTGGTGTGTGTGTGTGTGTGTCTCTCTCTCTCTCTCTCTCTCTCTCTCAACACTGACCATCCCCTGCTTATCTCATTCAGGAATCCTCTTTCTGAAGTACCAGCAGAAAGACAAGGGGGGGGGGGGGGGGGGGGAGAGAGAAGGGGCATGCGTTACAGGAAAGGGAGTTTGGGGCAGTGCAAATTCCTTCCTCCCTTTGACCTGTAGAGCTCTGCTTGTTGACTGCATTTGAGAAATGAGTGATGTTGATAGGTCCGTGGTGCAGGGAGCTGATTATTGTGAATACCTTTCGTCTGCGGAGAGCATGTCCGTCAAAGCATGCATGCCTGCTGCCCAGTTTCAAGTGGATGCCAATGCCTGTGATACGTAGCGTGGAGAAATTGGGTTCAGGTGTGTCTAGCCATCATGGCTGATTAGACCAAACAACTGAAGATGATGAGCAGAGATGAAGCAGCGTTGCTTCGCTGTTTGGCATTCTTTTCAAAATGCCAACATTGATTTGCTATCATTTTCTTTTACCGTGTTTTTTGCTGTTTAGAAACTGAAACAAATGCATCACCCTCCCCTTCTGCCCGCACCTGACGAAAGCACCAGAAGAAGAAGAAGAAGAAGAAGAAGAAGAAGAATATGATGATGATGATGATGATGATGATGATGATGATGATGATGATGATCAAAATGATGAGAATGATGAGGACGATAATTTGTCTGCTCTATTCTCTCCTGAACGGGAGATTTAAGATAACAATTAAATTGCTTGAAAAAGATAGCCAATGAACAGGGCAATGTCCTGCACATATCCAAAGACTGTCTCGAGTCAAACTTGGTGCAAGATTCAGTACAGACAATTTACCTACTGGTTCCCGCCCGCGTTGACATTTTTATGTAACCTCTGACAAGGCCATGAGTAAGAACCTGAGTACGGCCATTGCTCCTCTTCTACTTTACCCCCCCCCCCCCCCCCCCATTGCTCCCTCTCTCTCCCTCTCTCTTTCTCTCTCTCTGTCTCTCTCTCTCTCTCTCTGTGTCTCTCTCTCTCTCTGTCTCTCTCTGTGTATCTCTCTCTCTGTGTCTCTCTCTCTCTCTCTCTCCTCCCTTTCCCTCTAGCTCTGTCTCTCTCTGTCTCTCTCTCTGTCTCTGTCTCTCTCTCTTTCTCTCTCTCTCTCTCTGTTGCTTGTTTTAATCCCTACTATGTTTCTAACTGATGATGCACGACTCTATGCTTCTTGTCTGCGAAAAAGAGAGAGCGCAATATAAAAAAAATATAAAAAAGAGAGAGAGAGAAGGAGAGAGAGACAGAGAGACATAGACAGAGAGACATGGACAGAGAGAGAGAGATATATATACAGAGAGAGACAGAGGGAGAGACAGAGAGGCAGATAAATAAAGGTAGAGGGAGACACACATACCCCCCCTTCCCCAACCCCAACCCCCAAATAGCTGAGCAAGTCCAAAGAATGCGGGATCCAGGACGGAACAAACCATAATCGTTAAAACTCTCATAAAGCCCCACGGAGCCAACCTGCAACATCTACAAACTGCAGCAACCGCCGTGTTAACTGGACACGGCGGACGCCATACTGACTACATCTATCTCCCTGTTCTTCGTCCCTTGAAATTCTTGGCTCCCCCAAAAAGAGCGCCTCGGAGACCCGATCCATAAGGACCTTTCACTTGAAAGGGGCGGCCAGCATCTATCATGGTGGATAGAGTATACTGTAGAAGGTGCGGGGTTGCTGTGTACTTCACTTTGACGGGCTTGAAGATGCAGCTGTGTCCTCTTGGCTAGTTTTGCAGTCGACCGTTCTTGTTATTACCAGCTTATATCGACACAGAAAAATAAGAAATCATTTGAAAGATAAAAGCTAGCTTATAATCATAACATGTTTGATCTCAGCAAAAACGAAGCAAAAATGAGGAAGGCGAATGTTCACCAATAATCAAAAACTACAGACGCTCTGAGAGTTGAATCTACCACTGAGACAACCGTCGTTTTAAAGCATTTTTAAGTTATCTTCAGAAATGTTCTTTTCAAGCACAACTATCTGTGCAGGGGGAAACGGCGTAAATAAGCTTAAAACAATCGAGAAAGGGCCAGAAAAGACATTTAAAGGCATGATCAGTTGCGCCGTTCTCTTTCTTCCAGCGTAGCACACAGATCAACGTGCACAATGGAGAACAGCTACGATTAAAACAAAACATCACCATCACAGCCATAAGACGCAGTCACCGCACAAGTGAGCAGCGTTGTTCAGAGGGCTGTTGAAACATGAAAGAGCCTGGAAGATGCTGCTCCAACATCCTAGGTATATCTCTCGCGGGACAGGTCAGATGATGAAGAGCAAAGAATGTCATAAATCCTCCTCTCCGTTGAAGCACAGATGGCAGACTGACTCCTCGGTCTCGCCTTTGGGTCTTCCAGGTGATTGCTGCAGCTGACAATGTTTTTATGCTTGCTTGGAGATAAGGTGTACATTACAGGATCAAGGTTTGCATTCAGAGCAAGAGTCTTTAGAGTGTTTTGCACAAGTCTCTGGTACCTGGTAGCCAGGATTGCATACCAGAGGTGGAAGAGTTTTCATTGTGCAAAGTCGTCACCACTACGCAGCTTCTGGGTAATAACATCAACACGAGTGTAGCATCTTAACATGCGAAAAAGTGTGGGTTCTGTGGTAGCTTTTTAGAAAGTGTTAGTATCGAGATAAAGCTCACTTGCTATGTTTGTTAACACTTGGCTTTTTCGAGTTATGAATACTTTACCACACAGCAGAGAACATCAGTACTGTGTGCTGGATTTGTAACGGTATAACACTAGACTTGCACCTTCATTATTTCAATTTGTATAGCAGAATCACTCCTTCGCTAGCAACTAATGCCCACATCATTTTCATATCGTTACACATACATTTCAGTTTAAATATCCCATGCAAGTAACACATTTCCACAATTAAACGAAGATTAAAATAGTCAACATCTTCTCACAAAGACTTAGCATCAAAGACACACACCTCAGAGGGACGGCCTTGCGGTGTCTTAACTTACCTCCCATAGGGTATCTATATATCTACCTGTATCTTCCACTCCTCACACCTACTTTCTCACTCTCATCATGTTATGTCTAGGCGGACCCTCGACTATGCGTCCGACTTGCTTTACGGTCCCAGGGAATGGGGGATGGCAGGCCTCAGAGAAATATGTCTTCATTAGCATTGGTGTCGTCCTCACAATAACAGTTTGCTGGCCAAATTAGTTCTGACCGCTTCCGTAAACAAAGGAAAGGGTGGTGAGGCCGTGTAATAATTCATGTCGCTGTTGTTTAAGATTGTGTGTGTGTGTCCGGCAGACGAAGGTATGTTGTATATAAATGAAGTCTAGTGATGTTTGTTTGTTTGTTTATTTGTTGCTTAACGTCCAGCCGACTACGCAGAGCCATAATTATCAGGACGAGGAAGGGGGGGGATGAAGGGGGCCACTTGTCAAGCGATTCCTGTTTACAAATGCACTAACCCATTACTTGTGTCCCAGCAGGCTTTAGTAAAACTAAATTAATACCTACTGGAAGATTACCAGTTTCCAGTATGTTAAAATAGGCTTAACCTATCTACTGCTGGACTTACATCAGAACACTAACAGATTAAACTATACATGAATCGCGAGACAAGCGGCAAGAGAAGAGATTTTTGGAAAAAATACAGGTGAATGAGCAAGAAGGCAGAAAAAAGAAAAGAATTCATGAAGAAAAAGAGAGCATGACAGGAAAGAGGAACCAAAAATCTACCTAACAGCAAACTAGAAAGCTCCTGCGGTTCCAAAAACAGGAGGGGCTTTTAATATCATAACCGCAGTGCCCCACTGCGGGTCTAGTGATGGAGAGGCCGTGTAATAGTGATGGAGAGGCCGTGTAATAATTCATATCGCTGTTGTTTAAGATTGTGTGTGTGTGTCCGGCAGACGAAGGTAATATGTTGTATATATATATATATAAATTAAATCTAGTGATGGAGAGGCCGTGTAATAATTCATATCGCTGTTGTTTAAGATTGTGTGTGTGTGTCCGGCAGACGAAGGTAATATGTTGTATATATATAAATTAAATCTAGTGATGGAGAGGCCGTGTAATAATTCATATCGCTGTTGTTTAAGATTGTATGTGTATGTCCGGCAGACGAAGGTATGTTGCATATAAATGAAGTCTAGTGATGGAGAGGCCGTGTAATAATTCATATCGCTGTTGTTTAAGATTGTGTGTGTGTGTCCGGCAGACGAAGGTAATATGTTGTATATATATATATATATATATAAATTAAATCTAGTGATGGAGAGGCCGTGTAATAATTCATATCGCTGTTGTTTAAGATTGTGTGTGTGTGTCCGGCAGACGAAGGTATTTTGTATATAAATGAAGTCTAGTGATGGAGAGGCCGTGTAATAATTCATATCGCTGTTGTTTAAGATTGTGTGTGTGTGTCCGGCAGACGAAGGTAATATGTTGTATATATTAAATCTAGTGATGGAGAGGCCGTGTAATAATTCATGTCGCTGTTGTTTAAGATTGTGTGTGTGTGTCCGGCAGACGAAGGTATGTTGTATATAAATGAAGTCTAGTGATGGAGAGGCCGTGTAATAATTCATATCGCTGTTGTTTAAGATTGTGTGTGTGTGTCCGGCAGACGAAGGTAATAATTATGTTGTATATATATAAATTAAATCTAGTGATGGAGAGGCCGTGTAATAATTCATATCGCTGTTGTTTAAGATTGTTTCTTTATTTGGTGTTTAACGTCGTTTTCAACCACGAAGGTTATATCGCGACGAGGGAGAGGGGGAGATGGGATAGGGGAAAGGGGGGGGGGAGATGGGATAGAGCCACTTGTTAAGTGTTTCTTGTTTACAAAAGCACTAATAAAAAAAATTGCTCCAGGGGCTTGCAACGTAGTACAATATATGACCTCACTGGGAGAATGCAAGTTTCCAGTACAAAGGACTAAACATTTCTTACATACTGCTTGACTAAAATCTTTACAAACATTGACTATATTCTATACAAGAACCACTTAACAAGGGTAAAAGGAGAAACAGAATCCGTTAGTCGCCTCATACGACATGCGGGGTGCAGAGAAATAAGGATGTGGAAAAGAAGACTTTTGGTAAGTGAAATAAAGGTGATGGATCCAGTCAGGTAGAAATAAGACAACAAGAAAAGAATTGGAAAACTGCAGGGAATAGAAGGGAGAGTTTTCTTGGAAGGAAATATAGGTGAAAGGACTGGTAAGGCAGAAATAAGACAAAAGAAGAGAAGAAACAGAACCGTTAGTCGCCTCTTACGACATGCTGGGTAGCATCGGGTAAATTCTTTCTAGTCCCAACCAATATGGGACTCTCCCTAACCCGCGGGGGGTTTTAAGATTGTGTGTGTGTGTCCGGCAGACGAAGGTATTTTGTATATATATATATATAAATGAAGTCTAGAGATGCAGCGGCCGTGTAATAATTCATATTGCTGTTGTTTAAGATTGTGTGTGTGTTTGTGTGTGTATGTCCGGCAGACGAAGGTATGTTGTATATAAATAAAGTATAGTGATAGGACCATCTTGAGTACAGTCAAGCAAAGGTGGAGAAACCGAGTAATCATTCATATTGCTGTTGTTTGTGCATGTGTGTGGTGTGTATGTGGTTGTTTGTGCATGTGTGTGGTGTGTATGTGGTTGTTTGTGCATGTGTGTGGTGTGTATGTGGTTGTTTGTGCATGTGTGTGGTGTGTATGTGGTTGTTTGTGCATGTGTGTGGTGTGTATGTGGTTCTTTACATTGGTTTGTCTGGCAGACGACGGTATGCTATGCATAAATGAATGTCGCTTATTCCGGCAGTAAGGGGCCATGTGTCCCTCCTATCACTAACAATAGGGTCCTCTGGCTTGCAGACAGACAATCATAGCTGGAGATGCGGACTAGTCATTCATAATTATATTGCTGTTGTTAGCATGTTTGCTTGTGTATGTCTGTGTATGCTTGTTTCAGACGCAGACTGTGGTACTTGATACTGATACAAACACGCTATAGTAATATATAGCCTTCTACTCCCAATAAAGACAAGGAATAATGGAGAGTCTAAGAAATCATTGATATTGTTGTTTGTTTAACATTGTGTGTGCACGTGTGTGGTTGCTAAGTTTGGGTACGTCTTCTGCTTCCACTATAGGCAAGAAAGAATGGAGGTGCCAAGTAATCATTCATATTGTTGTTGTAAGATTGTGTATGGGTGTGTGCAGTGTGCGTTGTTGCTTGGAGTGGCTTTGTCTTCTACTTCCAGAATATACAAGAAAGAATGGAGAGGCTGAGTAATCATATTTATTGTTGTTAATTTAAACCATAATAATCAAATAATCAAATCGAAAACCAAAGTTCAAACCTAACAAAACCACATGACTTCTGTTTCCCTCTGTTCGCTTCACACTCATTCCACACTGTACCCAAACCACAGGGCACACAGGGCTAAGAACAGGAATGTCGCTTATTCCGGCAGTAAGGGGCCATGTGTCCCTCCTATCACTAACAATGTCCACAAGTCTCTGTTTGCCAGGAGATCTCGGGGCTTGGGAGGATCTCGCAAGACATCCCAAACCAAAACAGGCTTACCGAAACACGCGCCACTAAAGGTGCGACCCAAGAACAGAGGGTTAGGTGAAGTGAAAGAAAGGGACACTTTCGTTCAGCTATTTAAATCTGGGTTTTGTTGGTATGCCCGTGCGTGCCGTACTGTTAAACGTAGGATGTAACAGTAGGATGTCAGGAGCTTCAAAAAAGGCATAGGAAAAAACAAGTCGCGTAAGGCGAAAATACAATATTTAGTCAAGTAGCTGTCGAACTCACAGAATGAAACTGAACGCAACGCAACGCAGCAAGACCGTATACTCGTAGCATCGTCACTCCACCGCCCGTGGCAAAGGCAGTGCCCGTGGAATTGACAAGAAGAGCGGGGTATTCGTTGCGCTGAGAAGGATAGCACGCTTTTCTGTACCTCTCTTCGTTTTAACTTTCTGAGCGTGTTTTTAATCCAAACATATCATATCTATATGTTTTTGGAATCAGGAACCGACAAGGAATAAGATGAAAGTGTTTTTAAATTGATTTCGAAAAAAAAATTTTGATAATAATTTTTATATATTTAATTTTCAGAGCTTGATTTTAATCCAAATATAACATATTTATATGTTTTTGGAATCAGCAAATGATGGAGAATAAGCTAAACGTAAATTTGGATCGTTTTATAAATTTTTATTTTTTTTTACAATTTTCAGATTTTTAATGACCAAAGTCATTAATTAATTTTTAAGCCACCACACTGAAATGCAATACCGAAGTCCGGGCTTCGTCGAAGATTACTTGACCAAAATTTGAACCAATTTGGTTTAAAAATGAGAGCGTGACAGTGCCGCCTCAACTTTCACGAAAAGCCGGATATGACGTCATCAAAGACATTTATCAAAAAAATGAAAAAAACGTTCGGGGATTTCATACCCAGGAACTCTCATGTCAAATTTCATAAAGATCGGTCCAGTAGTTTAGTCTGAATCGCTCTACACACACACACAGACAGACAGACAGACAGACACACGCACATACACCACGACCCTCGTTTCGATTCCCCCTCGATGTTAAAATATTTAGTCAAAACTTGACTAAATATAAAAAGAAACAAACTTCCCGGTTGCTATTTTATAAACTATAGTGTCTCAGTCTCTGCCACCAGCTTCAATGCTCGCCTTCCAGGCATGATTTACAACCAGCTCAGCTGTCCTGAAATACTCGTCATGCCCTCGAATCTATTTCTGCACTCTGCACACAGCTGATCACCATGTCCGAAGGCTGATGGACATGTCCAGTTTGACCAACAGAACATGCGGCATGCGCCGGCCAGCAGTAAAACGGTCAAAAGGCCATTTGCTGTGACACTTTGACTGCCTGCGCCAGCGTGATGGACAGCCACGTTTTGCTTGACCAGTGGTCGTTCTTCATGTCATGTGTGTTTGCTGCTGTGTTGTGTGACACTTTGAGCAGAGAAGAGGTTTGCTTACGGCTCTTAACTTGTATGTTTACAAGATACAGTCGAACCTGTCAATAGCGACCACCCTATGAGACCGGCCAAAGTTGGTCGTTATAGACAGGTGGATTTTATGGAAAGGTGAATCATGTAGAGGGAAGACAATCCACATGTTTGTGGGGATCCATTGGAGAGGTTGTTTTGGGCAGATTGTCGTTTTTGAGATGTGGTCGCCGGGGCAGGTGTGACAGGAACACACTCTGTGAGTGCATACTTATAATACTATAAAGGACAAGATACAAACCAAAGAAACGAGTAAGTTAGAATAGTAGCAATGTTACAACGTGTTTCCAGTATATCAAAAGTTTTTGTTTTTTTAAACCCAGAAGACAAATAAAACAAAATGCTCTCGTAGTCTTAATCCGCTTCATTAACATGGCAGCAACTGTTTCAAAGGTGGGACAACAAAGGAAACAGAACTGCTCAAACGGAAACGTGCTACTTCTAGCCAATAACTTTGCAACATGAGTCTTCTCCAATGAAAAAACAAGTCGCGTAAGGCGAAAATACAATATTTAGTCAAGTAGCTGCCCTTTTTCAGCAAGACCGTATACTCGTAGCATCGTCAGTCCACCGCTCATGGCAAAGGCAGTGAAATTGACAAGAAGAGCGGGGTAGTAGTTGCGCTAAGAAGGATAGCACGCTTTTCTGTACCTCTCTTTGTTTTAACTTTCTGAGCGTGTTTTTAATCCAAACATATCATATCTATATGTTTTTGGAATCAGGAACCTACAAGGAATAAGATGAAAGTGTTTTTAAATTGATTTGGACAATTTAATTTTGATAATAATTTTTATATATTTAATTTTCAGAGCTTGTTTTTAATCCGAATATAACATAATTATATGTTTTTGGAATCAGAAAATGATGGAGAATAAGATAAACGTAAATTTGGATCGTTTTATAAATTTTTATTTTTTTTTACAATTTTCCGATTTTTAATGACCAAAGTCATTAATTAATTTTTAAGCCACCAAGCTGAAATGCAATACCGAACCCCGGGCTTCGTCGAAGATTACTTGACCAAAATTTCAACCAATTTGGTTGAAAAATGAGGGCGTGACAGTGCCGCCTCAACTTTCACGAAAAGCCGGATATGACGTCATCAAAGACATTTATCAAAAAAATGAAAAAAACGTTCGGGGATTTCATACCCAGGAACTCTCATGTCAAATTTCATAAAGATCGGTCCAGTAGTTTAGTCTGAATCGCTCTACACACACACACAGACACACACACAGACACACGCACATACACCATACCCTCGTTTCGATTCCCCCTCGATGTTAAAATATTTAGTCAAAACTTGACTAAATATAAAAAGAAAAAGAACAAGTCGCGTAAGGCGAAAATACAATATTTAGTCAAGTAGCTGTCGAACTCACAGAATGAAACTGAACGCAACGCAACGCAGCAAGACCGTATACTCGTAGCATCGTCACTCCACCGCCCGTGGCAAAGGCAGTGCCCGTGGAATTGACAAGAAGAGCGGGGTATTCGTTGCGCTGAGAAGGATAGCACGCTTTTCTGTACCTCTCTTCGTTTTAACTTTCTGAGCGTGTTTTTAATCCAAACATATCATATCTATATATTTTTGGAATCAGGAACCGACAAGGAATAAGATGAAAGTGTTTTTAAATTGATTTCGAAAAAAAAAATTGATAATAATTTTTATATATTTAATTTTCAGAGCTTGTTTTTAATCCGAATATAACATATTTATATGTTTTTGGAATCAGCAAATGATGGAGAATAAGATAAACGTAAATTTGGATCGTTTTATAAATTTTTATTTTTTTTTACAATTTTCCGATTTTTAATGACCAAAGTCATTAATTAATTTTTAAGCCACCAAGCTGAAATGCAATACCGAACCCCGGGCTTCGTCGAAGATTACTTGACCAAAATTTCAACCAATTTGGTTGAAAAATGAGGGCGTGACAGTGCCGCCTCAACTTTCACGAAAAGCCGGATATGACGTCATCAAAGACATTTATCAAAAAAATGAAAAAAACGTTCGGGAATTTCATACCCAGGAACTCTCATGTCAAATTTCATAAAGATCGGTCCAGTAGTTTAGTCTGAATCGCTCTACACACACACACAGACACACACACACACGCACACACGCACACACGCACACACGCATATACACCAAGACCTCGTTTCGATTCCCCCTCGATGTTAAAATATTTAGTCAAAACTTGACTAAATATAACAACCCCTGTTTCAAAACTGAGACGACAAAGGGAAAAGCAGTGTGCGAAAGTAAAACGCCGGTTGCTAGTTCCATCAGACAACTTTGCAACACGAGTCTCCTCTAACGAAATAACAACCCCTGTTTCAAACATGGGACCACAAAGGGAAAGAAGAAACGTGCCTGTTATTAAGGTAACGTCGTCACACGATCTCTCTCGTTAAAGATCTTCAATCGCTTGACACTGACAGCTTGAGAGAGAGAGAGAGAGATAGAGAGAGAGAGAGAGAGAGAGAGAGAGAGAGAGAGAGAGAGAGAGAGTGAGAGAGTGAGAGAGAGAGAGAAAGAGAGTGAGAGAGAGAGAGAGAAAGAGAGAGAGAGAGAGAGAGAGAGAGAGAAAGAGAAAGAGAAAGAGAGAGAGAGAATGAGAGAGAGAATGAGAGAGATAATGAGAGAGAGAATGAGAGAGAGAAAGAGAGAGAGAGAGAAAGAGAGAGCGACAGAGAGATAGAGAGAAAGACAGAGAGAGAGAGAGAAAGAGAGAGAGAGAGAAAGAGAGAGAGAGAGAGAGAGAGAGAGAGAGAGAGAGGGGGTGGAGGGGGACGTGCCAGTGTCTGGATACTGCTTTGTAAAGGTCCTATTTACTATTTTGTGCAACATTTCGAGCTGAGTTAGGGAGAGGTTGGGGTGGGACTTAACACTTTTTCAAACAAAGTCTTGTGTCTTTTTGGACCCAACTTATGCAAGTGCTTGCGGCCATGTGCTGGATTTTGACGGCGATATGCCCCGATTTGATAACTTTTTTCAGATCGGCGTGATCGGCATTATTATTTTTTATTATTATTATTCTCTTTGTTTATATAGCGCCTTATCCGAAGTTCAAAGCGCTTTATGCATTGGTCTCGGAAAGGACGTTGCGCTGTGTGAACGGGCCCAAAGGTCTGCTTGAGAAGGGGTGGGGTGGGGTAGCAAGCTAGCTATGTACCTGTTAGATGGACAGACAGAGAGACATACTAAGACTAACAAAAAACACGCAACATTACAAATGCTATTTTCAAGACAAACGTGAACAGAGACAGCGATGTGATAATAAGAAAGTTCTACTCACAAACGCAAAACATTGAGAAACAAAGAAAACTCGCAGGCACACAGCACTGTGGGAGCAGTGTTTTGGCACCTCTCAACTATCACACAGTGAGGTAACCAAAGGAGCGTAGGGAGCCACGGGTGGGGGTAGAAATGGCAGACAGTTGAAAACCGACACAGCCACGGTGAGGTATGGTACAGTGGGGGTGCGGATGCAATTTTGCTCGTCATTGGGAGAGGCAGGGGGTAATTTTGACAGTTGGTGTCAGCAATTACTCCTTCCGTTCCAACCTTTCCCCCCTCTGCTCTTGCTGTTGTCCTCCCGTCATTGTTCCAGCTGTCTGGACCATTGTGGAAAGACCCCCTCCCTCCCCTCCACCCTCCGCAACTTTATTATAATGCCTCCACCCCACCCCGCCCCACCGCAAACCCCCATCCCCGCCCTCTTACCTTTCACCACATCGCTTCTGCTGGTTTTTGTTAAACACGTTTTTGTATACGAAGTATATGTTTTTGTATTCTGTTTTGATTTCTGACTGTAAGTCTCTCTCTCTCTCTCTCTCTCTCTCTCTCTCTCTCTCTCTCTCTTTCTCCCTCCCTCTCTCTCTCTCTCTCTCTCTCTCTCTCTTTCAGAAGGGGCTCTGGCCTAAAACTGAATAAACTCTCTCTCTCTCTCTCTCTCTCTCTCTCTCTCTCTCTCTCTCTCTCTCTCTCTCTCTCTCTCTCTCTCTCTCTCTCCTCTCTCTCTCTCGTCACTGACTGTTGCGTTCTGACCTGATCGACATTTTGACACATTAACAACCAGGAGAACATCTCGTTAAATGGCATTGAGGCGTGTAACTGTCACCAGCCTTGATATTGCAACACTTCAACACACGACATTTAACACTCTTCCCCATTTAGCACGAGGCTCATGTGACCCCGGTACAAGCCAGGTAATAATGTGACAACCCAGGTAACACTAGGACAACCTTAGCTTTGTGTGTAACACTGCCGGGTAACACTGTTGCAACCAAGGTAACAATGCAACAACCAAGGGAACATATATATTGTCACAACCAAGGTAACGCTGTTACAACCCATTAATTTGGTTGGATGCTTTGTTGCTTTGTTGCTTGGTTGGTTGGTTGGTTGCTTACAGTGTTTGTATCGTCCCTTTGGCTACCCGGGACCGATACAACCCAGGTAACATTGTTAAAACGCAGAACGCGACTCTAGCTTGAATGCGTCGGTCTTGACAATTTGGGTCAAATCATGGGCACAGAATCACGACCACGAACAGATCAAATGAATGTGTAATACAAACTGACAGGAATTAGAACGACCTGTCATAACCGCGGACACGCTTTGTGACTTGTTATGAGTTAAACAGTTCTCGTCTGGGTAGTGCCAGAATGTCGATCACCAGCATATTTGACATACAGGTCACTATATAGATGTAAGGTCACTAACACCGTCACTGTTTGGGTTTTGATCAGGATAGACAACAGTTCATTAGCACTTGGTCAACGAAACATATCAAATAGACAATACAGCAGAACCTCCGCCCCTTTGGGTAATTCAGGTCTCAAAAAAGGAAGGAGTTTCAGAACGACGGTCGACGCCGGCGCAGTGGCGTGGTGGTAAGACGTCGGCCTCCTAATCGGGAGGTCGTGAGTTCGAATTCCGGTCGCTGTCGCCTGGTGGGTTAAGAGTGGAGATTTTTCCGATCTCCCAGGTCAACTAATGTACAGACCTGCTAGTGACTTAACCCTCTTCGTGTGTACACGCAAGAACAAGACCAAGTGCGCACGGAAAAGATCCTGTAATCCATGTCAGAGTTCGGTGGGTTATAGAAACACGAAAATACCCAGCATGCCCTCCCCGAAATCGGCGTATGGTGCCTGAATGGCGGGGTAAAAACGGTCATACACGTAAAACTCCACTCGTGCTAAAAACATGCGTGAACGTGGGAGTCTAAGCCCATGAACAAAGAAGAAGAAGAATGACGGTCCACTCACAGAGTTTCCGAACAAAACATCCGAAAAAGCAAGGTCTTTAGAAGGGGTGTGTCTGGGGGAGGGGGGGGGGGAGAGGAAGGGGGATGGTCCACTACACCACCGTGGCTATAAAACAGCAAAGAGTCAGCACATCCCAAAGTCGTCATGCCATAAGCTAACGCACACACGATAGTAATGTGAATTGTGAAACCTTTCATCACCAGTAACGGTCCCACTCTCTACCGCAAATCAGCACAAAAGCAGCACTTCTCATATCCAGCACGACACTACTCGCCAATAAGCGGAAGCGAATCTGGACTGCAAAATGGTTGACATTTCACACTGAATAATCGTACAAAGAGAGTGATGGTCCTTGTTTGCAATGGCGTCACGTCTTGGCGAAAACCTCTTAGCTTAGCGTTTAGCGTGGAGAGTGCAACCTTGCGATAATTCAGCTGCCCGGCATTTCCATGCGATGTACGTGTTTGAATGACTACATTTATTTGCTGTGTGGGCCAAATTATTCTTCGCGAAGGAGGTATAGAGTTTGTATGGGCAGAGTCAAGCGGAGTCAGTACGAATGCGACGGAACCTAGTATAACTTAGTGTTTCTAAGCCCATAGCCGATATATAGAACAGGGAATTTACTTCGCAAGATGTGCACGCTCTGAAGTGCTCAGTTCATCCCTTGTTTTATGTCCTTCCAGATGATCTGCATTCACCATCGAAACTATCCTTAATAAGCCAGGAGGAGTGGAATATCTTCTTACATGTTGATTGCTCCTGTGTTCAGTTATATCAGGTTATTTCGTGTGCACGGCTACATAAATCAGTATGAATGTGTTACCAACAGATCACGCTAAAGCCGGAGTATTCTCGAGAATCCGCCGACTCACCAGAAACCTGTGCAAAATCCTTGTTAGCAAAATATAAGAGCTCGCTGCCAGCAGACAAACATTATGGAGGACCGATTTTCATCCAGTGAAATTAATTGCGTCAGCGATTTTTCCCGCAGTCTGACACGGTAACAAAATTGCACGTGCTATGTTTATTCATCAGCTCATTAATATCCAACACTTTCTCGTCGCGCGTAATGCTCACGGCTGTCAGGATGGCTAATTTACCTCCCTTTCCTACCTTTCATTTATCACCCCTTGATGACGTGTCCTGATTGGCCCAGCTGGTCAGGCGGCGCATGCGCAGCGAACGTGAAATGTGTTGGCGGTTTATCGTGTACTACGTGTACTTGATGGGTAATTAAGTGTCAGGAAAATACTACCGGGGCTGTATTACTATAGACTGACTGGATTATAATGCAAGCTTGATTAAGGAAACAACACAGGCAAATGAACAAACAATAAACAGAAGGATTAGTAGAAAACAACAACACAGAATTTGTTGTTTTCACTGTTTGTTTTCTGTTTTGTTTATTGGGCCAGATTTACGAGTACTATGATGGAGAAAGGTTTGTTGTTGCAACGTTTAATTTGTCAGATAGGTTTTGTCTAATTAGTGTTTTTTTCCGTGCACTTAAAAGACGGCTGGGTCGATATATCTGTAAACGTAAAGTTTTGTTTTGTCAATAATAAAACGTTCCAACAACATACCTTTCTTGTTTTTGCATTCTCAATTTTGGAACGTTGACAGTCTCTTTGTTTTTTGATTTCGAGTACTATAATCGAATCACAACTTTTTAACCCTTACATTTTTCGTAAAATAAGACTCCTTCGTCTGAGCTCCCAATTTCATCGTTCTGCATGTATTACCTCAGCGATTAACAAGTGGTGACGAACGAATATTAGCAAACAACAAAAGCATTGTTTCAATACACATACATCACAAATCTCCATCTACGACATCGGGCGTCTGCTCAGCATACAGCTCGGTCTATCTTGAAAGAAGTTGCACACGTTTATCAACACTATTCAGCCTTTAAATGTTTCTTTGCACCAGGCTGCAACTCAGTGTCAACACTATTAATTCATCCAGTCAACAGATCACAAGTCGCACCCTCTGATAAAGTTCTAAGTTTATAAATGCAAATGCCGTGACATCATCTCTTGCTCTGTGATGTTGAGTCAAAATTGCCGTTTCCAACAACAAAGCCTGCTTTTGTGCTTTAACCAAATTTAAAACAAATGTTTAATGCGAGAAGACAACAGTATTACTGAGGTCGGCTGAAAATATGAGCGAACATATATATCTGTTGTCTAAAATAATAGAATGTAGTTTAAATAAAGGTCAGAGTCTTTCATAAAATGAAAGAGAGTGGAAAAATAGGTTGAGGGTAAATCTGAAAACAAGTATATAAACATACATATAATAATTGTTTTCGGTTTTCTTCAAGCATTAGCTTTCACAATAAAATACACCACCCCTCCACTTTCGAGGAAAAAGTGTGTGTGGTTGTGTGCGTGGAAAGGGAGGGGGAGGGGGGGGGGTGGCAACCACCCTATTCCACTGCAACAAACGTTTTACGTAGGTGCAGCTAATCTCACACAGAGCTATTCTCTCTTGTGTTTTTGTTTCATTTCTCCTACCATTCACCCTGCTTATCTCTCTCTCTCTCTCTGGCAAAAAGCACGACTCCGCCATTTCTTTCAACTGCCACAATACACTCGCACCACCTGCACGGCAAAAAAGTATCAAGCTAGCGGAAAGAAAATTGAATTAATCTCAGATTGCCCGCGTCAGACAGGTTTGATGGAGTGGGCTTGCTCATTACTGTAGACACTTGGACTGATGACCCAGATAGGAATTTTTCTTTTGAGAGTGTATGAGGCAAAGCGTCCAATCTGTATAGTGTACTGTGTAGGCTTTGGTATGTATTGGGATTATTCTGGACTCAGTTGTAGTAGGGAGTGGTTGAGAAAACACAAAAATGAAAATGCAAAAAAGCGTGTTTGTTTGTGCGTTTGTGTGTTTGTATGTTTGTGTGTTTGTGTGTTTGTATGTTTGTGTGTTGTATGTTTGTGTGTTTGTGCGTTTGTGTGTTTGTATGTTTGTGTGTTTGTGTGTTTGTATGTTTGTGTGTTGTATGTTTGTGTGTTTGTGTGTTTGTGCGTTTGTGCGTTTGTGTGTTTGTGTGTTTGTGTGTTTGTGTGTTTGTGTGTTTGTGTGTTTGTGCGTTTGTGTGTGTGTGTGTTTGTGTGTTTGTATGGGTGGATGTTCGCTTTTGCTTTAATTTTACAACGAATTTGGCTCATATAGAAACAGAAATCAATACGTTTTCATTGTTCATGTCAACTATTGTATTATCATTGTTAATTTAAAACAGCATTCTTGACGCATAACTTGTACCACACGCACAGAACAGTGTTTTGGTTACAGTTGACACAAAAGTAGCTACAACAATATAAATAATGTGCACATGCAGCAGCATTTGACTCTATCTTTCAGAATATTCGTTTCTATTTTGACTGAAGACAAGGACACAAGCAAGAGTCATGAACCGAAAGAGTATGAGACGATTCAGACCAAGGCATGTGTGCTCCTTGACACGAACAAGAACCCTGTTTTGACTGTAAAAGATAGCCCCTGTCTCTGCCTAACTTCAGGTCAGTTTTAAATTTCGGTTCATTTCTTTCGAACGTAAAACCGTTTTGACATCAAACAGGGCTTCCCTCGGGGGCATAGAATAAGTACGTCTTCTCAACTAGACTCTGACATACTGCAGACTAGGCGGTACCGCAAGCTAGACCAACACACAACCTTCAGTCTATAATCCAACACGACTGCTATCTGGGGGTGAGGCCAGTAGAACGGTAATATAACAAGACAGCTATCTCGAACAGAGCTGGAGAAAAAAAGCGATCTTTGTGGAAAGCCAGTGTTATCAGGGAAATTCGCTCTGTCTTCGTGTGAAGCGCTACATGCAACACACCCCGAAACACCATGTCACTGTGATTTAAGGATGGTGGAGACGTTAGATTGTGTCTTCGGGTGAGTAACAGGAAACCGGAAGTGAATTGTTGCGCGCGCATGGGCTCAAAAATGTTGCCATATAATGTTGCTGTGTCAGTAAACAGTGGCTCAGTACGTTATTTTTATTGTTCCTCATTGACGTAATTGCTGTCGTTGTTGTTGTTAACGTTGCAATATAGCTCTTTTTGCAGTTTTGACGAAGAATTTCAAGTCCGGAAATAACTCTGAAAGTGCGTTCGTGAGAGAGAGAGAGAGAGAGAGAGAGAGAGAGAGAGAGAGAGAGAGAGAGAGAGAGAGAGAGACACACACACACACAGACAGACAGACAGACAGAAAGACAGACAGAGAGACAGACAGACATACTACAGAAGCGCAGATTAAATCAACAAAGCACCACGTATACTTCACGTGCATACTTCAAGCACAAAACACTCCCCAGTCAGACATAAGACACACACCATACACCCCTCAAAACAAACACAAAAATGACAGCTAAGCCAGCATCTCGTGTAACGCCATCAGACTTCCTAATTAAAGGGCGTAGACAGTGAACAGCCAAAAAAAAGACACAACGTTGCATAAAGTGTCTGAATTGTGTCTTCCTCTCCTGCAACCACCAGAACTCTGGCATCGGGCCTCCATTCGACACCGCTCACTTATCAGACTCTGTCCAGATCACGGCGCCAAAAAGCGGAGGAGGAGGAGGAGGAGGAGGAGGAGGAGAAGGAGGAGGAGGAGGAGGAGGAGGAGGAGGAGGAGGAGGAGGAGGAGGAGGAAGAAGAAGAAAAATATGAATTATGGAGAAGGACGGGGGAAGGTGTTGCAGGATGAGTAGTATAAGGGAGGAGAAAGTGAAGGCAAAGGAGGAGGAGTAGGAGAGGAAGAGGAGGAGGATAACGGAAAAAAGAAGAAACAAGTGGAAGATGGGGAAGGACGGGGGAAGGTCAGGCAGGAGGTGTTTATAAGGGAGATGAAAGAGAATGCAAAGGAGGAGGAGAAAGAA
>NC_090259.1:13388645-13391145 GCF_037325665.1 Littorina saxatilis
AAATCAAGAGCGCATTAAATTCCAAATAACAAGCGAAACGATAAGAGGGTCTCCGCAAGCAGACAAAATCAGAAGCACAACAGACTTTATGTTCGTGACAAAGACAACTTCAAACGTATTCAAAATGAAAATTAGATTCCCTCCTTTCCCCTGAGGGCTAGATTTAAAGGGCAGAAAATAACAGGTCGCTTGACAAGAAGCAAGGGCTACAAGTCATTTTTCATACTTAAGCACTGGTACAAGTCGTTCAACTCGTCGCGGAGACCCTCCAAATAAGGGCCATTAAGGGCCATTCCTCATCAACTAATCCCGACGGTGTCACATGAAAAGCGTGGTGTAGGTTATGAGTAGAATGTGTGTGTGTGTGTGTGTGTGTGTGTGTGTGTGTGTGTGTGTGTGTGTGTGTGTGTGTGTGTGTGTGTGTGTGTGTGTGTGTGTGTGTGTGTGTGTGTGTGTGGCAGGAGGGTGGGGAGGGGGACACTTTTGACAGTTAGAAGGAACTTCACCCTTTGTTGACACCTTCGCAGAAGATCTGTAGAGAACGACAAGCTCTCTTGGTTTTTTCATTCCCCCTCTCTCGGTCATAAATTACTTGAGTTGACATTGTAATTTTGTTTTAATACGTTGCATGCTCTTTATAACAGTGCTTAGACTTACTGTCCTGGTGTTTTCCCCTTGAATTTAGGACGCAGACGCGAACAGTTTCAACAGCAAGTGATTCAAGGTTTTCACAGGAACCTAACGAATGCCTCACTTTGATGAGGAATGCTACCATAGATTACCCCAGGGATGGCCAAATCGTCCGCCCGGTCGCCAGGGGCGAGTAAAACATCCGCCGGGCTAGTAGAAACGGCTAACGGTCAGCCCGACTGACCAGTGAACAATCAGGTCAAATGCAACATTTTTGGTTTTAATTAATATCGATTTTCAAATCAGATGGAGCAACTTTGGTGTGCACCGGGCCAGCACAATTTCTGGCGGGCTAGTGACTTCTCTTGCAGTTACTCGCCCGGCTGGCGAGTTAACATTTTGGGATTTGGCCATCCCTCTTTACCCCAGCAAGCTTATCTTTTATATTTTATATGGGAGATTTATATAGCGCTTGACGTTCTCTTAGCGCTTTACATATTAATTTCTGCCGTGTGAGATGGACTTTTTTTTACACAATATATCACGCATTCACATCGGCCAGTAAATCTCAAGCCATTACGGCGAATATTTACTTTTCACGGCCTATTATTCCAAGTCACACGGGTATTTGGTGGACATTTTTTCTATCTATGCCTATACAATTTTGCCAGGAAAGACCCTTTTGTCAATCGTAGGATCTTTAACGTGCACACCCCAATGTAGTGTACACTTTCTGGGACCCCTTATGCAAGTGTGTGTGTGTATGCCAACAGCCATAAATTCCGTCGCGTCTTAGGCGCAAGAAACGATGACAATAATGAAGCCAGGTGACAGGGAAAACAAGTAGTATATTATGCTACGGGGCGCCATTTCCCTGACAATGGGGTCTTGTTGGGTTGAAACAAAGGTGTTTCGTGGTAGCTACGCTGACAGCGAAGGGTTGTACTAGCGGGGGCATTATTGCAGTGTCTGAGCATGGCAATGAATCAAAAATAAAAAATAAAAATAAAAAAAGTATGTTAATAATTTTCGACTTGAAGACGGAGTAGGGATTTTATTGTTGGAATATTTTAGGTGGAGAATGTTTTTTGGGGCGAAATGACAGTCAAAAATGCCTAGAATTTTAGAAGAAAAACAATGCTTATGGTTGTTCAGTTTAAAGGAAATTGGGAAGACCGTGGTTGAATTTTAACAATGTCTGAAGCAGTCTGAACATACATTCTACCTTCACCATGATAAAGGCCAATTATGAGTTATTTCTAATTATGCTGACTTAGCAAATGATAACAAGACATGTCGAGAAAAAAATATCAAGCATGAGCCTTTTAGACGAATGCTGATATCGTTTGTGAGACATGTCTGTTATCATTTGCTAACAGTCAGCATATTAGAAATAACGGTTTTATTACCGTTTAATTCGACCAAATGAAATCTTGAAGCAACCCCGCGAATTAGACAGAACAGGCGCAATGGGAACTTGAGCGCTTCTACCTGATTATGCCTGTCAGTCAAATAAATCTCGTGACCTGAGTCAGCCAATCAGAGTAACACACCTGACGTGATGAATATTCACAGGTCAAATGCCTTTGACACACAACAATCTCACAAGATAAACCATGTTGAACATGCGTTTCGGTTGCTTCGCTTTTTCTCGTTGAACAGAGAGCGACAGATTTAGAACCGACTCCAAACGGATGGGAAATGACGTAAAGATACATTTGATGTAAAGCGAGTGGCGCAATTTCACTTGATTTTTCCGAACTTTGATCATTTAGATTTCAAGTGAGCGGTGGGCATTGCACACTCAGACGATGGGCGGTGCCTTGCTGTTCCGTTACGCACCCACCGACAAAACTCGCTTTTCGGTATT
>NC_090259.1:13396145-13423645 GCF_037325665.1 Littorina saxatilis
CTTTTCCGACAGCCAATCCACCAGTTTCAAACTCGTGAAAAGATTGTCAAACGTCAGGTGGAACGAGCATCTCTCCACTTCCTGCAGCTCGGCTATGAGATAAGAACCACCTCCCCTCCCATGCCAACGCCCGGGTACGCTGTCGGTTGTCCTGTGGCTCTTTGGTAGGGCTCGCACTGAACGATGTATCCCAGAGGAGTGGTCAGAACCCACATTTTGAACCCAAACCTGATTGGTTTACCACGAATTAATTGTTTAGCGCCATGCCTGCCGTAATACGGCACCATCGACTCGTCGATGCTGAGATTCTGCGTCTGAGTGGCCTTTACACAAGGTTAAGTCCAATCTTACTCTTTCTTCATCTGAAGACCTGTCATTCTCGGGTTCATAAAGTGGCTAGCGTTGACCATTCCTGACAACTGTGGCAGAAGCAGGCGCCCGCAGCTGACGGCCATTGAGGTTGGAGACTGTCTCTTCCCCGTCTTCTTCTCCGCTGTCTTCATCAGTGTCCTCAGTCACAGGAGGTGGCTCAATGAAGACAGAGGCTTCCTGGACACTGCTGTCATCTTCCAGCATTGATAAAACTTCGTTGACATTATAGAGTCTGGAAGACAAGAGAAGCAAATCCTTCTTTGTATGTGTTAAAAACCCCACCCCTCTCGTGCCCACGGTCCCATATATGGGACGGCACTTCAAACACTCACAGATGCAAGCAAAACTTTTTTTTAAACAATCCGCGAAATCCATATTCAGATAACATCAGTATCTCCATTATTTATTCTTTGTTTGATATATAAAAGTCCTTGGTAAAGAAAATAACAACTTACCTTTTACTGCTTGCCATTCTGCTCATCAATTCAGACCAAAAAATGCAAATGGCTGCACCTGTGTGAAACGGTAAGGGAGATACATCCCGTTCAACACGAAAACTGGACACACGTAGCCTCCCTTGATATGTCTGGGGAATGATAACCACTTTATTGGGTTCAGTTAATTTATAATCTCCACTAAAAGGTAGCGTCCCATATATGGGACGGTGGGCACATATGGGTTAAGTTCCCTTCACACTTTAAACTACGCCAAAACTCGTCACAATGTTGTTTATGAACCACACTTGAAAATATACAATTCTAAGGATCTGTTTTACAATCAAATTTAACAATAATCACATTCCTTACCGTGTGTGTTTTTTTCTCAAATTAATATTCTATGCTGCACTCTTCTTGCTCTTAACTGTCGCGTCGGTTTTCAGACTTCCTCGATCATTTTGTGTCACAATGAGTCAAACTCCTGTCAGTCACAAACTAATTTAGGTCAGCCGGTCACACCTCACACCTGAGAGAACATGGGGCGAAAACAAGCACGGGACAAATCTGATTAAAGCTACACTACCGTCGGATCGCTTCAGGGCTATCTTAATTGGCATCTGCCTAATTTTACCAGAGTGTTTGCGATCGTGAATGGCTGTGCAGTACGAGAGAGTCAATATTTAGTCTACTTCTTTGGGCACGGCGTTTCTGCTTTCTGTCGGTTGGGTTGGCAGTGAGTGTTACAAGTGTTTCTTGGTGAGACGAACCGACTTCCAGCCGACATCTATTGCCCTGCTTTCAAACGATTTAGTGAGAAAAAGCGAACCGTTTGTTTCTTGGAAGGTTGGTTGTCACTGAGGAGTTGTGGGAACGACTTTTAGCCGACTTCTGTTGCCCTGCTTTCAAACGATTTTGCCCAGCCTTACCGAGTGTGAAAACACGAACCATCCGTTTCTTGCAAAGGTTGGCTGTCACTGAGGAGTTGAGAATGGTTAGTGGTGGAACCGACTTTCAGCCGACTTATGTTACCTTGCTTTCACACGACTTTCAGCCGACTTCTGTTACCTTGCTTTCACACGACTTTTGTCCAGCCTTACTTTACAGAGAGAAAAAACACGAACCATCCGTTTCTTATGAAGGTTGGCTGTCACTGAGGAGTTGAGAATGTTTAGTGGTGAAAACGACTTTCAGCCGACTTCTGTCACCTTGCTTTCAAACGACTTTTGTCCAGCTTTGGCTTGTAGAGAGAAAAACACGAACCATCCGTTTCTTATGAAGGTTGGTTGTCACTGAGGAGTTGAGAATGTTTAGTGGTGAAAACGACTTTCAGCCGACTTCTCTTACCTTGCTTTCAAACGGACTTTGCCCAGCTTTGGTTTGTAAAGTGAGAAAAAGCAAACCATTCGTTTCTTAGGAAGGTTGGCTGTCACTGAGAAGCTGATAATGTTTAGTGGTGAAAACGACTTTCAACCGACTTCTGTCACCTTGCTTTCAAACGACTTTTGTCCAGCTTTGGCTTGTAGAGAGAAAAAAACACGAACCATCCGTTTCTTAGGAAGGTTGGCTGTCACTGAGAAGCTGATAATGTTTAGTGGTGAAAACGACTTTCAACCGACTTCTGTCACCTTGCTTTCAAACGACTTTTGTCCAGCTTTGGCTTGTAGAGAGAAAAAACACGAACCATCCGTTTCTTAGGAAGGTTGGCTGTCACTGAGAAGCTGATAATGTTTAGCGGTGAAAACGACTTTCAGCCGACTTCTGTCACCTTGGTTTCACACGGAGTTTGCCCAGCTTTGGTTTGTATAGTGCGAAGAAGCAAACCAACTGTTTCTCTGCATTTTAAAAATAAATGCGGTTTAATAGACCTCAACGACATTTGCCTAACTTGTCTGTGTCGAGTGTAAAGGCAAATCAACTGTTCCTTTGAACTCAGGAAGCACAATCTGCTTACTAAACTCAATTAGTTAACGCATAAACTTGGCGTAAGAACGAAAGCCCTTGAACGACACCGGTTATGCGTTAATTACACTTGCTGAAACAGGATTAAAAGAAGACTGACGCGTTTTCTAAACGCTTTATTCTTTGTTGCTATTTCCCACCTAGAGAGAGCAACATAAACATTTCAATCAAACCGACACTGTGGCACAGATGTGGCTTAGATAGAAAGGGGAGAGCAGGCAGCGAAAATGCAAACATATACACATCCAGACTTCAAAAGAACACCCAAAAATCACACCCAGGAGCAAAACGATAAGAAGAGATGCAAGTTTAAAAAAAAAAAAAAAAAAAAAAAAAAAAAAAAAAAAAAGAGGCAAAGTTTTTATCTCCGAATAACGGGGGTAAGAAAAGCCGCGCAGCATATAAGCAATAACTTCTCACAGCCCCCACAACCAATCTCACGCGTCAAAACTTGCCCTCTATCATAAGGCCAAAAAAAAAATAGGTCTGTTTACGGTAACCCGACCGACCCTATTTTTTTCGCGCGACCCTAGACTTTTTTTTGGCATTTGGGGGGAAAAAACCAACAAAAAAACTTGGTTTTCTTGCAAAATAACGTAAAAATATGGTTTTTTGGAAGGGGAAAAAAAAAAGAAAAAAAAACCAAACAATCCCGACCTACCGACCCTATTTTTTGGGCCTATGTTACCGTAAACAGACCTATTTTTTTTTTGGCCTAATCAATAACTTCTCACAGCCCCCACAACCAATCTCACGCGTCAAAACTTGCCCTCTATCATAATCATATCAGTCAGGAGCGTTTAATGCGCGATCAAACATTCAGCCCGATAAGATCTTACATGCACTTTGCCGCGGGCGAAATTAGCAGCATATCTGAGGAGGTAAAATATGGGGGGAAGGCTATACACAACAGCGTAAACCAAAAACCAAAAAATGCGAGCAGATGTTAAAGATACTTTCTCTCCTGTGAAAACCAACTTGTAAATCAGCAAGCATTTATTCATGCGATACGTGCATCCTCAAGGACATTGACCTAACATCCACAGCATGTATGGCTAATGCCTGTGTTGCGAATATTTTCTGTTGACTTGAATTTATTCTTTAACTGACACAAATGGCAGTCTTCGACATTAATTCAGCAAAGCGTTTCACGCTACACAAAACGCAGCCATGATGTTGATTTTTGGTATATTGTTTGTTTGTTTGTTTAACGCCCAGCCGACCACGAAGAGTCATATCAGGGCGGTGCTGCTTTGACATATAACGTGCGCCACACACAAGACAGAAGTCGCAACACAGGCTCCATGTCTCACCCAGTCACATTATTCTGACACCGGACCAACCAGTCCTAGCACTAACCCCATAATGCCAGACGCCAGGCGGAGCAGCCACTAGATTGCCAATTTTAAAGTCTTAGGTATGACCCGGCCGATCACGCGGACGCCTTACCACTAGGCCAACCGTGCCGGTTGATTTTTGGTATATGTTTTATTAGAAATAATATGCTCGTATCACATGTAAAATACTTTTGACTGGCAAGGTGATTGAAAGCCTGGTCTGGTTTGTAAAGGTTCACGTTCTCATTTACACGGGAAAGCTAGGCATCTTTAAAAAGCTGACAACGTCGGTTCATACTCGTAATAAAGGGCCCCTATTTAATGTGGCAGAGCCTGTTTAGAGAGCATACAGCAACTATAAGTCGGACCGCTTGGGCCAATATTGTTGATGGCCTATAAAAACAGTGTCTCACTACCTGCCTTCAAATGAAATTGCACTTGGGGCGGCCCCCCCCCCCCCCCCCCCCCCCCCCCTACGCCATGATCTGGCGGGAAGAGGCCTGGCAAAAGGGTGAGGAACCTCATGAGCTCAGCTTATGAATTCCTCTACACTCCTCAACAGCAAATAATTATATGTTCCTGAGTTGTTTAAACAAAAGTAGACACTTCAGTGACCAGGTTAGATTTTTCTTTTTTAAATATTTCGGCAAATTGCCTTCTTCAGGATGTTATTATGATAGTATGGAATGACGGCACGGCTCCAGAGTTGTATATTGAAGTTGCTAACTTTGGACGAGGAAAGTAGGGGGTGGGGGTAGGGGGGGGGGGGGGGGCTGAGAAGTACACTTATCGTGAACAAAAGACAGACTCCATGACTTTTGCACCGTCAAGTGAAGACATTTTCTGTGTTCCAAAAAGATACTGACACATATTCATTGCACTGCATGCACAAACGGCACTTTTCTAAAAACGGCCGAACAAGTTCGTCAAAACGATGTGTTCATTAATTGTGTAAAGTTCTGGCACTAAAGTTCCCTTAGTCTGCAAAACCTAATGACTCAAAGTAGGTCACCCAATTAATCCATTATCAAACAAAACCACTACAGAGCCAAATAAAACATACAAAGGACGTACCTACATTAACAGAATGGCATGTTTGCCTACCTCTCGTCCTCGCAGTCGTTCATTCAGTACATATCAAACCACTTCAGGGGAAAAGTCAGTCTGTATAAGTCCTGCAGGGTCTTTTGGCCTGCCTTCTGTACGTTTTGCTCAGAGATGTGTAACTTTTAGACTAAAGAATATAACCCTAGCCGTGCCAAAATGCAACTTCAAGAAGGAGAACAACACAATCTCTACCAGGACTCATATTGTACAAGCGTTCAGTCTGTAACGATTTTCACAAAGTACCATACAACATGTATGCAAACAGAACTGTGTTTTGCTACGCCGATTCAAAGTCTAGCATGCGATGTACGACGAACGCTTCACTAGCACGTGACTTCTAGCATCAGGTGATTATTCTACTTAAACTGAATCTGAAATCCAAACACTAAAGTACTGCTTTACACACGTCCGTTCTAGAAGGACTAAGAAAGACACCTATATAGCGAAGAAATGATTGGAACTCTGCAGAAACAGTTCCAACCAGAAAGAAAGAAGAAGAGGAAGAAAACAAAAAGTGGTATCAAGGGGGGTAATGCTGACGGACAAAGGCACACAAGTGTTGGGAGGCGCCCTCTGGCGTTGAAAGTTGCTTCACTCACACAGTGCTTGCTTATCTCCCTTGTCGGATTATCAGGTCATTCTTTCACACCTCGGGAAGAAAAATGACTTATTTACGGTGTGTGTGTGTGTGTGTGTGTGTGTGTGTGTGTGTGTGTGTGTGTGTGTGTGTGTGTGTGTGTGTGTGAGTGGTGCGTGTACGTGTGTGTGTGTGTGTGTGTGTGTGTGTCTGTGTGATATCTATTTTTACCCTTTTTTTGAATGGATACGTTGCGCAGCTGGTGTAAGCAGAGACTGAGATTGTGGAGGTGGTGGTTGTTTCACTGTTCGTGGAGGTAAAGAAACCGTGTCAGATTCTACCCAGTGATATGTGAGTTGAATTTCTCAGTCTAGATTGCTATATTAACCCAAGTTTACTGCAGTAAACAGGTTACAATGAATAATCTGAGAAAAACGCGTCCATAGTAACTATTTTGTTTACGTTGAGAAGGTAACAGAAAAGACACAATTGTCGGAATAAGGCCAGACATTATTGGAAAACTAGGAATGGGAAAGGAAAGGCAGGAAAGGGTGGGAAGAAATGAAAGTATCCCATAACCACACACACACACACACACGCACACACACGCGCGCGCGCGCACGCACACACCCCCCCCCCCCCCCCTCCTCCCTGCCCAAGCACACGGGGAGGCACGAAGTTACGGCGAGCAATTAAGAACAAAACTACAAGGGTAAGGATGCTGGGTAATTGTCGACGTCACGTGTCAGAGTGACGCGTCAAACGGATGCGAAATCAAATGACGGTGAATTCTCTGCACTTCCTCGCACACTTGGATCCCCATTAAACCTCTGGGCTCTCTGTCTCCGTGTCACGTAAATCTTCGCTCTGAGCAGCCAGAATTAAATGACTGAGAACACTTCCCAGCACGTGGGGAAATAAATTATACGGCTGGTAGCAGCAATGTTTCGAAGATTTGGAGAGAGAGAGAGAGAGATCAACAGTTGCTCTCTGTGGAGTCTGAGTCACCGACTTCTCCTGGCAATTGTTAAATAATTATATGGTTTTTAAAAAAAAAATTAAGATCAGTTTTTGGCTAGTTCTTGAAACCCTTAGCATAAAGCACCTATTTTCATCAGTCAACCAATTTAGTTTTAGTTTTGCTTTCTTCTCTTTCACTTTTCTGTCTTTGTCTTTGGCTCTGCGTCAATTTCATTCGTTCTATAACTTATCATAATCACGTATTGCCATCATCCATCGTCTATCACCAAATACTTACACCCACCACAACAACCTATACGCTACTTTGCGAAGAGACTTGAACAAGACCATATACCTACCACAATATACCCTAAGTCTAGCCTTCAAGTCTGTGGCACTCTCAATGATCCTCCCACTCGCTGGCGCCACAACGGATCACTTCACTCGTCTGGACAAAGACTCTGTCGCTCGATCTCTGGCTTGGGCAAACATATTGACCGTCTCAAAACTGACCATAATCACATAACGAGAGGTTGCACTAAGCACTCCGCGCGTGTCCAAGAGGGGTGGGGGGTGGGGGGTGGGGGCATTGGGAACTTGTGCACCCAAGGCATTCCGTGTTTATCGATATATGTGTCTTTCTGTGAGAAGTTGCAGCCATTTTGACCATCTCAAAACTGACCATAATCGCATAATGAGAGGTTGCAATAAACACTCCGCGCGTGTCCAATTGGGGGGGGGGGGGGAGGTGGCATTGGGAACGTGTACACCCAAGGCATTCCGTGTTTATCGAACTGTGTCTTTCTGTGACAAGTTGCAGACTTTTTAGAGAGAAGAGTATCACGTCTGCAGTCGTGAGTCAGATATGGCCTCATGGGGGAAAAAGTCAGAAACCAAAAGCGCTAGTGCTTTTAGTTATGCACTATAGAAATCTCCTTAATAAATAAATAAAATATATGCCAAGGTAGACCAAGAGTCAGTTAATTATTTTGGAAAGCTGTATAATTTCTATTTACCTAACAGAAAAGCAGCTGAAGTTTATTCATGGATTCTTTAGTTGAAAATACAAATAGCAAAACTGTCAATGTTCTGTTTTGTTTTAAAAAAAAAGTAACTGAGTACTGATGTTGACACTTTCGGATTTCTTCCCCCTTATATCATACATCAAATATTGCCTTATGGCAGGCAATTTAAGGTTGAAAACGACGTTAAACACCAAATAAAGAAAGAAAGAAAGGCAATTTAAGCGCAGTTCACACGGACAGCTCGGCGTTGGTCTACACAAGGTCTCGTCAGTGAAGTGGGAGTTGCGTGTCTCTGTTGACCAGACACTGACCACTACCTCGTCTTCCACTCTCTTAGGGAAAATTATTCACACGAGAAGCGCTGCGTTGGTCCAGAAGGTCCTCTTCACGACAGCCTGCTATACATGCCTATGAGGCCAAGACAAAAACAACGAACTATGTTTCCGATTTCCCGACCGACCCTTGTATTACCTTCCGACTCCATACCTTTTTGTTTTACCTTTTAAACCATAATTATTACAAATGACAAAACACAGCTCGCACGGTTTCTGGCCAATAAAAAGTCACATATGCATGTGTAAATAAAAAAATAAAAAAAGGAAATACAACCTTCAATGCCACCCTCCCGCCCTCCCCGATTTAAGATTCTCGGTGCCTCTCCCCCCCCCCCCCCCCCCCCATTACAGACCTTGCTTTCACAGATTTGTCTGCTCAAAACCATTGTGAAGTTGACTCAAGTTTAAGACCCTCTCTTTTTTTCAGGACCGGGTTTTCCGCAGATTTTCGAAAGGAAAGAGTGGGGGGGGGGGGGGGGGGGGGGGGCTCGGGGTGCAAACTATACCCGATAAATGTCTTCTCCATAACAGCTTGCTTCGTGCGCATAACAAGCTTGCCCTCGCCACCCGGGTAAGCTAGTAGGTACCCGAGAAGTGCGGGCTTATCTACGTTTTGGATGGCCGGGTACTCAGAGCGTGGGGTCGGGTGCGGCTAAGTGGTGATCGGGCTGGGAGATAGCTGCGTGAAGAGCGACAGATGACCTGGGAGCAAACACTCCAGCAGACGATGTCTAGGGCCTACATCGTGCAAGGTCGCTGCTCGAGAGGTGCGAGACTTGGTGGCAGCACTTTTATTTGGCGAGGGTTTCCTCTGTGTCTCCCTATAAGTAAACTCGAGTATACAGATTTGAACACAGCTGTTCTTCCAACTTTTTAAAAAATATTGTGATTTTTGAAATAAACTGCGGTTTTATCGTCCCTTTCCCCAACATACGTATGTGGACCCCCAAGAAACTCATGAAAAACATGGTGATACATGACACTTATTTTACGAAGTCTTAATTGTAACTTTTAACTATTTATCTCACCCGCCCCCGTCATCCTCCCGTTTACCAGCCTGCTCCCCTCACGTTTTATTTTTTTATTTTTTTTTCATCGTATAAAATGTAAAGTCCAATATAGGCATTTTAAGCCCTGACGGACAATAAGCCCCTTAATTTTCGTTCGTTCTGTACACAGTCTATAGAGACATCCGGCTTGCTGCCGCGCGAGCCGAGAACATATTCCCTCTTTATCTTCACTGCGCTGGCTGCAAAACCCTTCCGCGCGGAGGTGTTTTCAGACACAGGGTGTACACCAAACTCTGTTTCTGTCTTCCAAGTTTACTGTTTGTCGAGTCAAAGTCAAAATCCCTTTAGGGCTTGTATCGAGCTGGCTTCAAAATGTATATATGTTTCTTTACCATGTATGTCTTTGTAAAATTCCTTGAACCAGCAGTTACATTCAGGCTATTCTAAATTGCCCTGCTATATTTAACTAAAAATCCTGTTTGAACCTAGATTCCAAAGAAAAAGAACAAAAGAACAACTGCTTATCCATCGTACCGGTGTTGTTAGAATGTCTCCCCTCCCCCTCCTCCATTCTGTGTGCTACATCACTATAATTATTCTATATTCGTATTCTGCGCACTCCTTTACTAATTGGCCCCCCTCTCTCGCCCTTACTCATCCACATAACATAAGTCTAAGAAAACGAGTCATCCGCTCAGTTCTTCAGACGCCACCCTCTGAGCGACTCAAAAAACCAAGATGCCCCCACCCCTCCCTCCACGAAGCCTCCACCACAACCACCACCACAACCACCACCACGAACTACAACGTCCAAACTTTGGAGTAAAAAAAAAAAAAATCAGTAATCCTCCCAGCATTTTCGACGCCAGTTCTGCACGACACAGAAACCCAAGATGGCGGGTCTTGGTGAAGAAGATATCTGGGGTCAAGCAAAAGGTCTAGTACGTGTCGCCATCACGCCTTTCCCCTCGCTAGGTGTCGCTCCTTTACGTCACATTAACATAGTCTTGTCTCCAGGAGATTAAAGAGGATTTGGCTGTTTGGATACTGTCTCTGTCTCTGTGTCTCAGGTTCTGATATATATATCTCTATCTTTTTATTCTCTCTCTCCCAGTCTCTCTCTCTCTTTCTCTCTCTCTCTCTCTCTCTCTCTCTCTCTCCCACTCTCTGTCTCTCTCTATCTCTCTCTCTTTCTCTCTCTCTCTTTTTCTCTCTTTTTTTCTCTCTCTCTCTCTTTTTCTCTCTCTCTTTTTCTCTCTCTCTCTCTCTTCCTCTCTCTCTCTTCCTCTCTGTCTCTCTCTTCTCTCTCTCTCTATCTCCCTCTCCCTCTCTCTCTCTCTCTCTCTCTCTCTCTCTCTCTCTCTCTCTCTCTCTCTCTCTCTCTCTCTCTCTCTGCACAGACGAGCAGATAAGTTGCAGCTTTAAATCTCATTCCTTGTCAAATAAATACTAATATTACAATACATATCAACAAGGTTCAGATAAGAAGACTCTGTCTCTCTCGGTGTCAACATATTTCATCTAAGTATTTTTTTCTGTTCACATTCAGCTCATGGTTGAAGCAAAGAAACGGACCGAAGGAATCTTCTTCTTCTTCTTCTTCTTCAGCGTTCCAGAATTTTCTGGTGACGTGTGAGCTCGTTTGCCCATTTGGGTTCCCCACACTATACTCTGAGAGCATAGTCAGCTTCACTCCGCTTTCGTTGGGTAGGCATGCTGGGTATTTTCGTGTTTCCATAATCCACCGAACTCCGACATGGATTACAGGATCTTTTCCGTGCGCACTTGGTCTTGTGCTTGCGTGTACACACGAAGGGGGTTAAGTAAAGTTGACCTGGGAGATCGGACAAATATCCACTCTTAAACCACCAGGCGGCAGCGACCGGGATTCGAACTCACGACCTCCCGATTAGGAGGCCGACGTTTTACCACCACGCCACTGCGCCCGTCATGAAGGAATCAACTAGCAGTGATAAATAAGGATTCCTGTGAACGAAAAAGAAAATGATTAAAATAAAAACAAAATATGTCAATCTTGTTGTTTTTAGTCGTATTTCTGTCTGACTCAATGTCTGGCGGACATGAGAGGAACATTGTGTACATGTTTCTTTTCTTGGAGAAGGAACCCTTTATCTAATTTGTATGCAAGCTTTGACACTGTGGGAGCTGTATTATAGTTTACATCTTCAGGCGCATTCCGGAACGCTTGGTGCGTTAATCACAGTTAGATAAGAAAGACATTGTAGATAGGATGGCATTCAAGATGATACAAAACAGGCCGTAAAACAAAAACGCGGACAAATTAGCTCCCCTTTTTATATTTTCCTTGTCGTTAATGAAGAGAGAAGCGTTGTAATCTTATAACAGGCAAAGTTTTGCTGCAGCCAAATTCCTCGTCTCCTATAGCAGAGAGAACTTATCTCATCTTACCGTTAGTGTGCGAACTAATTGGCCAAAAACACACAAACTTCCAACCCGTTTTTGTCTGTACCTCATTCCAAGACAAGAAAAAAGACACACACAAAATACGACAAGAAGAAGCACAGGGAATTTCCCTGTTCTGCGTTCTTGAGCATTTACTTCTCCAAACCTTCCCTGAACAGTGAGAAGGAAAAAAAGAGGAAGAAGACGAACACACTTTCCTCTCTTCTGCATTTTCCAGTATTTACTTCACTAAAGCTCCTCTCAACCGTAAAACAGTCACCGAGTCTGGAACAGGCAGCGATGTTTCCCCCCTGCTTCTTTTCTTCTCGCTGAGCTTCAGATGCGAAGTCCGTGAAACTACTTCTTTCTTGCAACTACACAACAGCCACAAACACTGCCAGAGCGACTCAGTTTCTTTCCCTGTTTCTGATCTTCCATCAGATTGGAACAACAGTTCAGATACCACAGTGGACCCTCTCGTGTAAGACCTCCAGACGTGTGAGCAGGTCAGGTCTTAAAAACGAGAGAGATTTAATATGGAGGTAAATATTTACAGACGTTATGAACAGAAAGTCTGAGTTACTTGGAGGGGAATTTTAAAATTGAGGTCAATTTACACAGAATAGGAATTAAACACAAACAAATCCGAGAAAGCAAGGTCTCAGAGGGTAGGGCAGAGGGTCTCTTGAGTAATCTGAACAGGGGGGATGCTGAAATAGAGGGGTCTTCGAGACAGGTTCTATACTATCCTAGCGCAACAACACGCTGGAACAGGCGTTAGCATACCACGCGGAGAAAAACAAAGGCAAGGCAGAGTTGCGGAAAGGAAGACGGTCTAAGCTGAATTTAATGGACTGAATGTTGACGAACGACTTGCGCAAAACAGGCATATGGCGCAATAATTCTTTGCTTGTGTGTATGTACATGATGCGAGTGCGTTGTACATTCTGCGAAGCTCGCTTTACGGCTTCAAAGCAGCGAAGCAAACAAACAGCGTCGCTTTAAAAACTATCACGAAGGGTGTTAAACGATGTTTGTACTTGTAAACTGCTGCACTGCATGCATCCCCATGCACTCAGACACCCCAAACAAAGTGTATGGAGAGGGAGAGAGAGAGCGAGAGAGAGCGAGAGAGAGAGAGAGAGAGAGAGAGAGAGAGAGGGGGGGGGGGGCGGGAAAGAGCGAAATAGAGAGAGGGGGGGGGGGGGGGCGGGAAAGAGCGAAATAGAGAGAGTGGGGGTGAACCTTTTCTAACTGACAAAAGTCGATCAGAAACCGGCCAAAATTTGAAATCCAGTAGTAAATACCCCATGCGAACACTTCTCAACAAAGCTTTCAAAGGCGTCGACGCCATTCAACAATCTGGAACAGTCCCAGAATCCCAGAAGAGAGATACAACTCCAGCCCAGAACCGTTTGTGAAGACGAACGCGATCTGAGACCCGTGCCGACGCCAGGAGAGATAGGAGGGTGTTAAATGCCCCCCGTGTCTTATCTGGTCCGGTCAGCTTTGCACCAAACTGGACATTCATCGCAAGGCCCTCCCCCGAGTTTCGCTGATTATTTTCACCTGACAGATTATCAGGTGCTTGGATGTTTCAGGAACAGCTGTGGTTGAAATGACGCTGTGGTTGAAATGAAGGCGTGACCCGATTTTGTTTGGAACTCAAGAGGAACATAAATGCACGATAATTGTATATAGTTGCGGGTCCTTGATGGTTTATTATGAGGAACAACGAACGGGGTGTTGTTTTGTATTCTACTTTCTTTTTGGTTTACTACTGTATGTTAATACTTGTATTTTTGCTTATTTTAATTACCTAATTCATTTCGTTCTTTAGGCCATGTTCCCTTGTTTTCGTTTTTAATTGACAATAACGATTGTTCATCTCTCTAATATTCACTTCTGTTCTTTGTTATTTTTTTTAATATTGCGCATAATATAATTATCTGCCCGTTCACGTTCTGTCGTTGTTTTTGAGTTGTTTACTATACCCACCTCCCTTTCATATTTCCTCCATCTTGTTCTCGTGTCAGGTGTTTTCCATGCTTAGTTCTATTCGCACATCACATGCCACCACCTTATATTCCTGAAGGCAAAACTGTAAGCTGGTATTTTCAGAAGGAGTGTGTCTGACATTCTAATCGACAAAGTCTAATCAGCCTATCGCTCTCTACTCGTGCCACGGCGAAGAAAATTGGGATTTGGTAGATAATGATAACCCGCCTCCTCCGAGTGATAAGAAGCTAGAACAGGTAGGACAGAGGGACCGAATGATAACAATGGGGTAACCTCCTTATTCGACATTATCTTTCCATTTCGATGTGTCAACGTGTTTTCGCTCTCATTGAGTAGACCTCCACACAGCCTCCCCCTCTGTCTCTGTCTCTTTCTGTCTCTGTCTCTCTCTGTCTGTCTGTCTGTCTCTCTCTCTCTCTCTCTCTCTCTCTCTCTCTCTCTATCTCTCTCTCTCCCGCCTATCTCTCTCAGTTCTCTATCTCTCTCACTCTCTCTCTCTTTCTTTCTCTTCCCCTCTCTCTCTCCCCCCTTCTCTCTCAGCTCTCTCTCTCTCTCACTCTCGGCTCTCTCTTTCTTTCTCCCCCCTCTCTCTCTCTCCCCCCTTCTCTCTCAGCTCTCTCTCTCTCTCTCACTCTCTCTCTCTCTCTCTCTCTCTCATCTCTCTGTCTCTGTCTCTGTCTGTCTCTCTCTCCTCCCTCTCTGTCTCTCTCTCTCTCTCTCTCTCCCTCTCCCTCTCTCTCCCCTCCCTCTCTCTCTCTCTATCTCTCTCTATATATATCTCTCTCTCCCTCTCCCCTCTCTCTCTCTCTCTCCCTCCCCCTTCTCTCTATCTCAGTTCTCCCTCCTCTCTCTCTCTCTCTCTCTCTCTCTCTCTCTCTCTCTCTCTCTCTCTCTCTCTCTCACTCTCTCTCTCTCTACAAACTGGACATTGTCAGTCCACTTGACGAGTGACCGCTTATCGGACGAAGACAAGCGTATTAGGCTTCAACTGATTAAAGGCTTTAGGAATGCAAACTGTTGTGGCAAGACTCGGACCACAACTCAGCGAGACGCGTTCATTGATCACATGGTGGAATGCATAGATTTCTTGAAGCGGTGTATTTGACCAGCGTGGAGTTTTACGTCATCTTCTGCAGCGTTATTTTGCCATTCTTGATGACATGTTCAGTTTGCAATGTTGAGCCTGATGATTGTTTGAGGGATGCTGTCATACCCCGAAGTGGGTTTTTTTCTCTTTTTTTCTTGGACTCAACACCGGGCGCATATATGTTCAGAACGAAATGACGAAGAAGATGTATCTTTTTATGTTTGATATACACAATGAATTATGCCCAACAACAGCAACAATGCAATGAAAAGTGCTCCACTCCTCTTGACGCTTACTCCCAGAACTCGACAATTAACGAAATTCGGTCAGCACGCCCAACCCCACCCAAATCCACCCCACGCTCTTCATCCTTCTACCCCGCCACTCCCAAATCGCACTGCCGTCCACCCCACCCACTCACCCCAACAAGTATCCTGCAGCAAGCGCCTTCGATCCGCCATTAACTAAAAACCGAAACGCAGTAGGTCTGAAAACCACGCTCAACGTCCAAAATAAGGAGGAAAAAAAAGAGCCCAAAACATTTTTTTGGGCAAAAACACTGTTTAAGCCCCACAAATATTTGTCCTTATTTTTTATGAAGCTTAATTTGTGCCCCTTATTTTATGCTCCACAAATACCGTTTGTGGCCCACAAAACCAAAATGTGTCCCATAAAAATAAGCCCAAAAAATTGTGAGGCACATTTGCAGTTTGTGGGCCACAAATTTGTGCCCTTATTTTGTTGGATTAATGACAACGAATGCCAAGGATAAACAAGCAATGAAGCCATCGTTCACACCTTATCTCCCTAGCTGTCATCAAGCGCTCGTCCTTTGGTGAAGATGCTCTCTGTGTCTTTATCTCTAACGGACTCCGTTCATCGGTCAGCGCCGCTGGACCTCAGTGGTCACCCCAAGAACCTGCTGACCACCCCCAAGTGGTGAGAGAAAGGTCCGTGAAGATAACGCACCCTCTGTGTCATTGGAAGACATCCCGCTTTTGTTTTTGAACTTGAACTTGGAACGTGACTGTGGTAAACTTTCCCTTGGTCAAAGCAATGTCCTATCTTGACTAAAGGTGATAACATTTTGCCTTAGTTAGGGGTGTTTATTTATGTGAAGAAGGAATTGCCTGGAGTATGCCCTTTACTTTCAGATTTTGCCTCCAATGATTGAGTTGTTCCATGAAAAAAAAACATTCATGCAAGAAAGAAAACTGTTCCTGTTGTCTGTTTAAAAAAATATATAATTCTTTTTTTTAAATGCTGCTAGCAAAGTGTCCGCACATTTACCACAGCAATACATACATCCATTCTAGCTTTGTTTTGTTTCTGGTTTGCACGTTTTCTTCGACATTTGATTGCTTGCTTGTTTCGCAGATGCTGTCATATAGACATGTCCACAATGGTAGAGTCAGCACAATCTTCACATCAATCCCAGTCACTGTTAAATGGACATAAGGGCAGTCCTTTCAGAAGTCAATCCCAAGCTAAGCCCGAAGCATTTGTTTGGTGACGACACTCTTCAGGGATTTGACGCCTGGAAGCATTTCCTTTGATGACGACATTTTTAACAGTTGACGCGCGGACCCCCCTTTGATGATGACCGCTAGATTGGCACAGTCGACAGATTCGATGATTGTTTCAATCCCTGGGAGGTTCAAACCCATTGACGCTCGCCACTTGACCACTTGGCCCTCAGGGTGGGTAGGAACAGCTGCAGTAAAGGTGTGAAAGGTGGGAGATGGATTGCGTTGCTTGTCCAGTTTAGCGACAGCGGTCTCGCGTTGATCGTGAGAGCTTGAGGGGACATATGCAAATATATATAGTGATGACTGAATGACCATTACAACGACTGTTGCTCAGTTACCAGTTGAGGTTGAACCACGCCGCGTCATGGCTGTGTTCCGTTTGATGGGGGTGTGATTGTTTGATGGTTGATGTACACTTGTGGTTATTGTCTGACCTTTCTTTGACCTCTTCCGTATGTTTAATTGTGTCTGTATTGGTAGCAACTCACTGTTTCTTACTTTTTGGTTGTCGTGTATGTCCCTTTCTGTTACTATCTTTCTCTGTATCTGATAAGGATAAGGCTAATAAGATTTTATATAGTCCATGAGGGTAACCTCACAGAAATACTATCTTTCTCTGTATCTGTCACTCTGAATCTTACACTTTGTCACTCACACACACACACACACACACACACACACACACACACACACACACCCACACAAACACACTCTCTCTCCCTCTCTCTCTATCCACGCTCCACCAGCCCCCCTCCCCCTCCCCCTTCCCCTTCCCCTCTCGACCTGCAAATCTTGTTTTGTCCTCCTCTACAACGCTTTCAAGCAGAACAGCCACGGGATGCAGTGAGCTATGCCAAGCTCTTATCCACAGGGGACCACGGTGTGTGTGAATTATTGTCGTGCTTATCGAGAGACACTTACGGCCCAGGCTAAACTTTACCCCCCAAGTGTTTGTTGTTGGTGGCGGTGGTGGTGGCGAGCGATGATTTGTGTACCTAGGCATGTGAAGGTGGCACGAAGATTTGCTTTTCCGACGCGCCCTAATCTTAATGACTTCTTTATGCGGACGCCTCTTCCAAGGATCCAAGCAAATACAGTGGAACTCCTCACTTAAGAACTCCTGATTTAGGACTCCCTCTGTTAAGACCCTGTTTTCTCAGATGTCCTGCCCAGAACCTCTGTAAATGTACCCCCCGGGGCCCGGGTAGCTCAGTTGGTAGAGCACTGGACTTGTGATCGAAAGGTCGCAGGTTCGAATTCGGGCCGGGACGGACACGGGTCAACTTTATGTGCAGACCCAGAGACGGAAGCCATGTCCCACCCCCGTGTCATCACAATGGCACGTAAAAGACCTTGGTCATTCTGCCATAAGTGCAGGTGGCTGAATACACCTAAACACGCAGACACCTGGGTAGCGCGACTCCGTTGCTGCTAGCTTTCCACTGGGAGGAAGCGACCCGAATTTTCCAGCGATGGGACAATAAAGTAATGAAAATGAAAATGAAATGAAATTTCAAGACTCCCTCCTTCTGAAGACCTGCTTTTCTCACATTTGTGGAGGTCTTAAAATGGGGTTCCATTGTATTCCACTGCCAGCCAAGCAACTATCGGAGTGTCTCAGACTTTCAAAGTAGTGCTTCTTTGCTGTTTCGAAGGGGCCGAGCCTTGTTACAGTATCATGTAGTCCACATGAAAACACCCCCCCCCCTCCCCCCACCCCGCCCCACCCTTCACTCAGAGCTTTGGCAGTGGCCTTACGACGTGGTTTTCTTCTGTAGTGTACAGTTTGCAAGGGGAGCAAAGTAAGGTTCAAAATGTCTTGCTAAAATCGAGACAGATCCCCAATTCAGAGCTATGGGCCTTTAACAGTTCCGGAACAGCAAGGTGGGCAGAGGATCTAGGAAGGCTATAAACAAAAACCCACCTAAGATTAGAATTCAGATGGCTCCCCACCCCCGCCCTCCCCCCCTCCCCACAGGGGTTGGAGAGGGTAGGGTGTGGAAGAAGAGCATAAATCGTCCCGAGTCACACAGACGTGGCCAAAGAAAGGCAACAATGGGATAAAAGTCGGCACAAGAGGGGCATCGCAATTAAGTGTGAAAGTTACGGCCACACAATGCAATCGAAGAAGCCATTATGCTCCACGCCCTTAAAAGTCACACGCACACAGACGGAACCATCAGGTTCTTCAAAGCAATCGAAGAATCCATAATGCTCCACGCCCTTAAAAGTCAGAAGCACACAGACGAAACCATCAGGTTCTTCAATGCAATCGAAGAATCCATAATGCTTTACGTCCTCGCTGCCCAATGCAATCTTTCTCCCCAGAGAAGGGAGCAAGTTTTATCTTATTTGCGAGCCCGCGACAGCCTGTCAGAAGCTGGAGTGGGGAAGACCATAATTCAGAGCAGAGTCAATAGAAACGCGTTGCGCCGAATTCCTTCACTTCTCCTCCGCAGTTCCCTGCGCTTCCATAAAACCCACGCCAGTCTTTGGACCAACTTGGCAGCACATAACAATTTTCTGCCCCTACACGAGAAAAAGTTTCAATACACACAAGGAGTAAGACAGTTCTGACTCCAAAGAAAGAGATTCTGTTCTAAAAATTAAAAAAAAGCAAAGTGGACTACTTTCAGAGAGGAGACGATGTTTCTTGTGTAAGATCCTTTCAAAGCACACAAACTCATCTTACATGTTCTTTGAAATAGTTCACAAACTTGCCTCGAAAAGAACATTCAAGATAGACCGTGGGGAAAAGGGATTGGGAGGGGGGGGGAGGGATGGAAAGAACTGTCATGCTGGATGCACTGCTGTGTTCAAACCAAGTCCATCGAGAGAGAAAACAAATACCATCTTAAAACGCAAGATCTGAACAAGGACAATAAGATACATGTGCACCGTCTACACTACAACCACCACCACGAACAGCACCACCACCAACAAGTGGACAGAATTTAATTCGATTTAGAAAAGAATGAAGAAAGAGAGAAGTAGGATTCACACAGTCATTGCCTATAGTCCGACAAACTGTTCACGCGTTCGTCCTAGCACTGCACGCATAGTCTTGTAAGATGATGAGAGAGCGGGGAACAGCAGATGATAGATATTGGGTGGGAAGATGAGCTGAACATGATTTGCATCTCGTCTGGCATCAAACCCGCCGAGTCAGGAACCGCTCCGCTTCGACCAGTGGCAGACTCTCGTCTTCTGGAACGGCCAAGAAGCGGACTCCCGGAAACTGAGATAAGGAAGGATCGAAATCCACTTTGTTCCTTCTGCTACGCTTGTCATCGCTTCCATTATTTCCATCGCTGTTATCACTAGTACATTTCTGGGTGCCAATTCATTTTCTGTGGTTGGTTTCCTTCTACGCGGCGTAGACCGTCTTCTTCCTTATCGTCATTATCATGATTGGCAAATGTGTTCACCTGAAGTGTAATGTCCCTTTTGCGCGTAAAACGTCGTCTTTGATTAGTCAATCCATTCACTCGAATTTTTTTTACTTTTTTTTTGTGGTTATGTACTAATCTGCAAATTAAATCAGTGACAATGAGTTTGACCCCACAAAGCTTATCTTATACCATTGTCTGTAAATGTCCTAACATTATCGTTGTTATCAACAGCAAACTCATGTTCCTAAAGCGAAGGTGCATGTCGCAATACAATCGTAGTCGAAAGCGATACATTTATCAACCTGAAGACATGAGTCTTGTCAAGGATGGTAATGCCATCGTCTTCCGCAATCTTCGTCAATTTCATAATTACTGCATTTGTCGGTTCCTTCTTCAATACAGCGCACCTACTACCTATCGTCATCGTTGCTATCGTCAGTAAATCCATTCACCCAAAATCACAGCCTGCTCCTTCGGTGAGCGTGTCATCGTCGCTTTCATTAACACCATCGATGTTATCATCACCGACTTCTCCAGCCCACCATGGCCATTCTCACTGTGCATCTTTATCATCAGCCGATGAATCCTTGCGGCAGGATTGTCATTATCGCTGACATTCTCATTATCAGGAGCGTCGATTTCATTTACATGCTTCGCGTTTTATCGTCTGCTCCCTCGGCTGATTTCCGTGCCGCTGACACGGTTGGCTTGCAACACCCCTCCCTGGATTCATTGCCAACATTTGTGATGCATAGCTGAGCGTTGCGTGTGTTAACGCCGGTAAAAGATTTATATTCATGCTTTATTTTCGGTGCAGAATGGCTATAGCCGGTGTAAGGGTTTGGTGAGTGTGGATCTTATGATAACATTTAAAGCCACGATGTTTACATGTTTCACCTCTTGTTCGAAAAGATGTTTAAAACATCGTCGTTGATTGTCATCATTGAAAACAAATCCACTTTGCTTAATAAAGATTTGTCAATAGGGTACCAAATCCTTAAAAGTCCCAGCCAATAGCAAGCAGACACAATTGTGCTTGAAGTTGAACCAGTTGAACAGAAAAAGCCATGGCTGTTGTGCACGAAAACGAGGCTACTTTGCTGCTTGCAAGAAATTACTCTAAAGATTGCCGGAGAACTTGACAAGGCGCTCGATCACGACCTGAAAGCGTTTCATTTTCAGATCATGTTTCAGTTGCAGACTCCTTGGAGACGGATGCCAAGCATTAGCTGCAAGTCCAGGGCAAAAACCTTCGTGAGGGAATGGCCCTCTAAAATTAAAATTAGACTCGCGAGCAGCGTCAGCGTTTTATCTTGAGGGTTTTAGGTTTCACTTTCAGTTGCCCCCAAGATCGTGAGAGTGTTCGCGAAAAGGAAAGAAGTAGAGATTTAGGAGGAAGGAGGGGGAGGGCGGTGTGTGTGAGGGAGGGGGGGGGGGCTCAACAATGCCCTCTCGAAATCGATAGAATTAGGAGTGCCATGTAATTTTAGGGTCCTGTTCTGTTCTTGCATGTTTAGTGGGTGTTGGGGTGGAGAAATACTGAGAAATGTCACAAAAAGGGGGAGGGGGGAGGGGGGAGGTGGGGGTAGAGGAGAGAGAATCACGGGTAGAACTAAACAATGCCCTCTAAAATCCAAAGAAGTAGTCTCGAAAGCAAACGTTGAGTTCCCCTTCCGTTGGTTCCAATTTCAATTACGGAAATAATGAGTGCTAGTGAAAATTGGGGCTGGAGTGAAGGAGATTCGAGACAACTAGGCCCTCTCAAATTCGATAGAATTAGGATCGTCAGCAAATGCTAACGTTCTCTTCCGTGGGTTCCGGTTTCAACTGCAGTCACCTAAGAGACGACGAGCAGCTACTGCAATTCTGATTGAAAATCTGAGACGGAGACCTGAAGCACAATTGTTTGATGCCATCTCGACTCCAACATAATTATACTAGCCACCACTGTTAACGTTGTGTTACGCGGTTTCTGGTTTTAATAGCACATTTTAAGTGACCACGAGCAGTAACTGAAATGTTGCTGGGAAAAAATGAAAACTAATCATGCCATCTCAGGTCCCATAAAGTTAGGCTCGCCAACAAACGTTAACGTTCTAGCTATTCCATGGTTTTAGGGTTTCAGCTGTAGTCACCTAGGGAACCGCGAACAGTTGGCAATGTTAGTGAAAGTACTGAGAGAGAAAGAGATCTTGGCAGAAAAAGCAATTGCCCATCTCAGCTCCCATAGCATTAGGCAGGTCAACACTGTTAACGTTCTAATCCATGGTTTTGGGTTTCAGTTGCAATCACCTTGGGAACCACGAACAGTTACCGCAATGTTAGTGAAAATACTAAGAAAAGGAGATCTGGGGCAGAAATTATGCCTTTCTCAGCTCCTATAGAATTAAGCTGGTCAACACTGTTAACGTTCTATTCCATGGTTTTGGGCTTCAGTTGCGGCCACCTAGGGAACCGCGAGCTGTTAGTGGACATAGTGAAAGAGAAAGAGAGAAAGAGCAGAAGTGATGCCCATCTCAGCTCCCACAGAATGAAGCTGGCCGACACTGTTAATATTGTGCTCTCTGGGATTGTGTGGCACGTGCTAACTCCTTTGAGACCTCCCTCTCGGTCGTTATGGCGACACAGTGTGACCAATCCTGACCCCAATCTCATCCTCTCTCTATCTCTTCCCTTCCCCCCTCTCTCTATCCCTTAGCATCTCTCCTCTCTTTCTCACCCCCTGTCTCTGTCCCTGTCCCCTCCTTTGTCTTTGTCTCCCTCTCTCCCCTACCTATCTCTTTTCCATGCTCTCTCTTTGCCTCTCTCTCTCTCTCTCTCTCTCTCTCTCTCTCTCTCTCTCTCTCTCTCGCTCTGTCCTTGGTGTCGGCAGATGGCCCGGACATCCCATCTCTCAGTATGGTTTCGTTCAAATTCCATCGTGATTGAATAACAGTTCTTCAGAGGTGTCCAGTAAATGAAAGAGTGTTTCAGATAGAGAGAGACAGAGAGAGAGAGACAGAGAGAGAGAGAGAGGGAGAGACAGAGACAGAGAGAGAGACAGAGATCAAACACAGTCTACACGCAGCAAAGATGGGGGTGGGGGGATTCGAGGGTGGGAGGACGCCCCGGGGGAGAGAGGACAGTTCCCTGCCTAACGGTTTTGGCCATTGCAGCTTGACAGGGGCAATCACTCGCGACATCAAAGGGACGTAATCGAGGGAAGGCGGGGTAACTCTGTTGACAGAGACGAGAACGGAGACTCGTGTCGCGGCGGACATGGTCGATTCAAGCAAACTTTTGGATTTTTCCCTCCGGGCCAGAAGGGTTTGAACACGCTGCCACTGAGCGAGAGTATAGCTTCAAAGGCTAAGAAGGAGGACGATCGAGAGAGGACTTTAAAAAGGGTTGTCAGGAACAGACATCCCCCACCCCCCACCCCCTTCTACACCCACCCACTCACCCCACCCCATACTCCAATCACCAATCCAACACACAACGCGATAGTAATGCCATGGCAAGTGAGTGAACTTGAAAGAAAACAACTTCAGAAAAAGTTGCCCGGAGGCAAGAATAAGGAAACCGATGAGACGTGGGAAGCGTGAAAATTGGCCGCAGGCCCTCGACTGAAAACCCCCAATATTCCGGGGTCATTGAACCGGAAAGCTGAATTCTAATTAACGTGCCATGGGGGTTTATGAACTGGAAGTGAATATCCAAAGCGCATTTCTTGACAAAACAAGCAGAAGAGAAGAAAGAGAATTGACACGAAGAAGAAGAGAGGAGGAAGATGATGAAAAGAAAGACACAGAGGAGGAGAAACCAGTCATAAAACAAGTGTAATAATTATGCCGTATGTGGTTGATGACTGCTCGGCGAATGAAAGACGAAATTGATATGGGGGTGATGATTTTGACCTATCATTAAACCGGCACGGTTGGCCTAGTGGTAAGGCGTCCGCCCCGTGATCGGGAGGTCGTGGGTTCGAACCCCGGCCGGGTCATACCTAAGACTTTAAAATTGGCAATCTAGTGGCTGCTCCGCCTGGCGTCTGGCATTATGGGGTTAGTACTGGTTGGTCCGGTGTCAGAATAATGTGACTGGGTGAGACATGAAGCCTGTGCTGCGACTTCTGTCTTGTGTGTGGCGCACGTTAAATGTCAAAGCAGCACCGCCCTGGTATGGCCCTTCGTGGTCGGCTGGGCGTTAAGCAAACAAACAAACAACTTACTTACTTACTGCCTTTCACGCCTGGTGGCGTGTAGGGCAGCGACAAAGGACCACAAACAAACAAACCTATCATTAATTCCACATTTTGATCAGACAGACCTTTTTATATTTCATGCACTGAAAAAAGCAGGGTCAGCTTCAGAGACACACCGTTCCTGCCAAGCTTTCAACACGTGTGCCTACCTGATTTAAAACCGATAAACGCACAAATCAAAACATCATCAATATTTCTGGCGCCGTGTTAGTTCCTTGGGAGTTTAATTGATTTCGCAGCAAGATTAAACCGGCTTCATCGTTGATCTATAACGCCCCGGTTGGAATATATAGCTGGTATCGTCTCGCATCGGTGACATTTAGGGGTCTTTTCAGCCATAAAAAAATGATGTATGGTGTTTTTCACACGTACAGCCGTAAAAATGACATATGTCTCCTGTGACTTGCATACGTGAAGACATAATGCACTGAGATGTTCTTCGTATTTGCATAGACACGTTGTAAATGTATCGGTTACTATTTTGCTGAGTTAGGAAAAAAAAGGTTGAAATATTATTTACAGAATGGAATATAACGTTCGTACGCAAACACAAACGCGAGCACGCACACCCCCCCCTCCCTCCACACACACACACACACACACACACACACACACACACACACACACACACACACACTTCAAACATCTTACCATCCCCACAAACAAACACACACAGAGCGTTATTCCTATACCCCTACTTTCAAACCTTTCAACCTTTCATTTTTGACTGCCAAAGAAGAAGTGCATGCTGTCTTGAGGAAACAGCCACGAAAGGTGTGCAACTCTGACACCGGCACCAGAAGATTGAAAGTGGCAGCAGCCTAATTTGACGGGTACGCCTGATTTAGAACTTCACTTTATCACTTATCCTAGATTACATCATAATACGGCCTGGCACTTTCGATTCCGGAGAACTGCCAAGACAAACAATGGAGGTTTTCGGAAGGAGTCGGGGAGAGCAGAAGCTAGAATGCTGTTTGTGTTCCGTCGCTCTTTGTGTGGGTGGTGGAGTTACTTTTAATTAATGTTTGGGTTCAAATGCGGTTAGCTCTTAGATTGAGTTTTTTTTCTTTTTCTTTCTTCTTCTTCCTCTTCTTTTTACATTTAGTCAAGTTTTGACTAAATGTTTTAACGTAGAGGGGGGAATCGAGACGAGGGTCGTGGTGTATGTGCGTGTGTGTGTGTGTGTGTGTGTGTGTGTGTGTGTGTGTGTGTGTGTGTGTGTGTGTGTGTGTGTGTGTGTGTGTGTGTGTGTGTGTCTGTGCGTGTGTGTAGAGCGATTCAGACTAAACTACTGGACCGATCTTTATGAAATTTTACATGAGAGTTCCTGGGAATGATATCCCCGGACGTGTTTTTCTTTTTTTCGATACATTTCTTTGATGACGTCATATCCGGCTTTTTGTAAAAGTTGAGGCGGCACTGTCACACACTCATTTTTCAATCAAATTCATTGAAATTTTGGCCAAGCAATCTTCGACGAAGGCCGGACTTCGGTATTGCATTTCAGCTTGGTGGCTTAAACATTAATAATGACTTTGGTCATTAAAAATCTGAAAACTGTAAAAAATATTTTGTTTTGATAAAACGATCCAAATTTACGTTCATCTTATTCTTCATCATTTCCTGATTCCAAAAACATATAAATATGTTATATTTGGATTAAAAACAAGCTCTGAAAATTAAAAATATAACAATTATGATCAAAATTAAATTTTCGAAATCAATTTAAAAACACTTTCATCTTATTCCTTGTCGGTTCCTGATTCCAAGAAACATATAGATATGATATGTTTGGATTAAAAACACGCTCAGAAAGTTAAAACGAAGAGAGGTACAGTAAAGCGTGCTATGAAGCACAGCGCAACCGCTACCGCGCCAAACAGGCTCGTCACTTTCACTGCCTTTTGCACTAGCGGCGGACTACGTTCAGTTTCATTTTGTGAGTTCCACAGCTTGACTAAATGTAGTAACTTCGCCTTACGCGACTTGTATTTTCTTCTACTTTTCTTCTCTCACACGTAGACAGAAATATCGGTTCATTTTTAGGGTTACTGGTTCTAAAAGTCATCGTTGTTTTAGGAAAAGTGTTAGTTTGTTATTATTGTTTATCGTCTCTTCATCATTTTCAGGAAAAAGTGTAGGTTTGTACTGCATACAGTGGGCGGGGATGTAGCTCAGTCGGTAGCGCGCTGGATTTGTATCCAGTTGGCCGCTGTCAGCGTGAGTTCGTCCCCAAAATTCGGCGAGACATTTATTTCTCAGAGTCAACTTTGTGTGCAGACTCTCCTCGGTGTCCGAACACCCCCGTGTGTACACGCAAGCACAAGACCAAGTGCGCACGAAAAAGATCCTGTAATCCATGTCAGAGTTCGGTGGGTTATAGAAACACGAAAATACCCAGCATGCTTCCTCCGAAAGCGGCGTATGGCTGCCTAAATGGCGGGGTGAAAACGGTCATACACGTAAAAGTCGTGGGAGTTTCAGCCCATGAACGAACAAAACAAACAAACTGCATACAGTTGCGTGGCTCTCATGGTTGTCTAAAACGAAACAAACTAAACAGAACTTTCTCTGCACGGCCTTCCAACTAATTGCATACTATACATGCACTTCCCCAATAGCATTCTCACCCCCCCCACACACACACACACACACACACTACCAACACTCCCACCTCCTTCCGTAATGACACACAAATCTGACAGAAAACAAACACACGAGAAATTGATGACAATTTAATGATAATAATTTTTTTTTTAATCTGTTACTTTTGCAAACGCTTGATCAACAACTTGGCACAACCAACATAAACGTTCGCGTGTGGAAGAAAATACCAGAGTGCATCATACACAGACAGGAAATGCTTAAAATCTCATCAAGTTGATCAACACAAACATCCGATTGGAGTTACGTCAAGTATTATGGCAGACCCTTGCTTCTCAGTTTTTACATTAAAAACAAATCTTCTTGAGACAAAAATCGCATGCAAACACATACGGCTTCAAATATGAAAGTAGCTAAATGTTCGAGTAATCCATCTTTTAAAACATCAAAGATCCATCCGGGCTTTTACCGAAGATTAGAGCATTCTTCCACTTAGACGCATAATATATTAAACAAGAAGAGCAAACGCTCGATCGAGTCACTTTCGCAGTTCTGAATATTATATGAGGCATCAGATGGACAGGAAGAAATTGCTATTCACAACACAATGAGTCACGTTCACATAAAATTTGAGCCCGGTCACTTTTATAGTTTCCGAGAAAAGCCCAACGTTAAGTTGTGTGTTGCCGAACAGAAAAGGCTAGTTATCTCCCTTGTTTTTCTGATAACGTTCGTAAAAGGCTACAGATGTAAATACTTTGATGTAAAGAATAATCCTACAAAGTTTCAATCACATCCGATGAACTTTGTCAAAGATATAAAATGTCTAATTTTTCCTTTGACGCTGACCTGTGACCTTGAAAAAGGTCAAAGGTCAACGAAACCATCGTTAAAGTGTATCTAGGTCATTGGAGGTCACGACTAAACAAAATATGAGCCCGATCGCTTTGATAGTTTCCGAGAAAAGTCCAACGTTAAGGTGGTGTCTACGGACGGCCGGCCGGACGGCCGGCCGGACAGACTAACACTGACCGATTACATAGAGTCACTTTTTCTCAAGTGACTCAAAAAACAAAACCA
>NC_090259.1:13427621-13430121 GCF_037325665.1 Littorina saxatilis
CACACTCATACACCATTGAATATCACATTACATTTGACAAGCTAGACAAACATAAACGCGGGAAAAAAAGAAAAAAAAATATTCTGTTCACCCGCAGGCGAACGCTTCCATTACAGGGATTAAAAACAAACAATAGAAATGTTGATAGTAAACAATAAATCCACGACTACAAGAGAGCTAACGAAATGCGATCGAACTCGAACTTCTTTCAACGCTAGAGCCTTGCCTCGTAATGTAATTGTCGGACATGCATAATTGATAGCGTAAACAGAACAGAAAACGCGTAATTTCTATAACCGGATCCCTTACAACCGAACTTGCACTGATAACGTTTGCCAACAACAATAACAACGGTGAATTGTCATTTGTCGGATCAAAGTTTGAGATCGTTTTATTGCACTGCGCGTTTTTGTTTGTTTGTTTGGTTTAAACAAGATTTATTCCGGATATACAGGGTGACATGTATAATACGATATGAACATGTGTTACCACACAACAACCTAAGTGTGATTATACATAAATGTACATCTAGAAAGTAACTATTATTTCATGTTATGTCAAGGTCAGAAAATCGCGTATACCCTTATTAGAAATGTAAGACTGTTTGTTTGTCGTTGTTATGTTTTCCTTTGATCACTTGCCTGGGGGTTTTAAGTTGATCTACATAACTACAAGCTGGAATGAGAAAAAATCAAATATCATGGTGAATAAAATAAATACAAGCACGAGCGCACAAACACTGGGAACTTCTACACAAACAAGAAATTCCTTCGAGGTAGGAAAAACACCCCCGTTGGTCAAAGGGAAATAACCTTCTCAGTTGGTGGCAGTGAGAATGGGTGCAGTGAGAATGGTTATTTCCCTTTGACCAACGGGGGTGTTTCTCTATAAGTCCTTGTAGAATCTTAATCCACCAATAACTCCCTAACCGTGTGTTTGACTGGTCCCAATTTTTGTAAGGACCGTCTCAGGAGTGTATAGAACCTGTTCACCAAGTTTGGTGACGATCGGTCCGTTCATTCTTGAGATCTATATGCGAACACAAACACACAAACACATCGAGCGAAACCTATACACACCCCTATACCGGGGGTGTAATAAAAGGTGTCTGTATAATATTTCAGTTTTAAGACCTCCACAAATCTGACACAATCAGGTCTTGACATTGAGGGAGCCTTAACACGGGGGTACATTTACAGAGGCTATGAACAAACAAAATCAGAAAACAAGTCGCGTAAGGTGAAATTACTACATTTAGTCAAGCTGTGGAACTCACAGAATGAAACTGAACGTAGACCGCCGCGAGTGCAAAACGCAGTGAAAGTGACGAGTCTGTTTGGCGCGGCAGCGGTTGCGCTGTGCTTCATAGCACGCTTTACTGTACCTCTCTTCGTTTTAACTTTCTGAGCGTGTTTTTAATCCAAACATATCATATCTATATGTTTTTGGAATCGGGAACCGACAAGGCATAAGATGAAATAGTTTTTAAATCGATTTCGGAAATTTAGTTTTGATCATAATTTTTATATTTTGTAATTTTCAGAGATTGTTTTTAATCCAAATATAACATATGTATATGTTTTTGGAATCAGAAAATGACGAAGAATAAGATGAAATTGTTTTTAGATCGTTTAATAAAAAAATAATTTTAATTACAAGTTTCCGATTTTTAATGACCAAACTTACTCATTAGTTTTTAAGCCACCAAGCTGAAATGCAATACCAAACCCCGGCCTTTGTCGAAGATTGCTTTGCCAAAATCTCAATCAATTTAATTGAAAAATGAGGGTGTGACAGTGCCGCCTCAACTTTTGCAAAAAGCCGGCTATGACGTCATCAAAGGTATTTATCAAAAAAAATGAAAAAAACGTCCGGGGATATCATTCCCAGGAACTCTCATGTAAAATTTCATAAAGATCGGTCCAGTAGTTTAGTCTGAATCGCTCTACACACACACACACACACACACACACACACACACACACACACACACACACACACACACACACACACACACACATACACCACGACCCTCGTCTCGATTCCCCCCCTCTATGTTAAAACATTTAGTCAAAACTTGACTAAATGTAAAAAGCAAGGTCCCAAAAAGGGGGAAGTCTCAAAATGGGGGACCTTTAACAAAAAAAGGTGCCGCGTACTTGAATACTTCTCGCCTTAGCAGCATACAAAGCAGGCGTATCCTTCATGGCTAATGACAGAGCACATCAATGATTGTAGATGAGAGTGTACGCGTGTGCCACGAATTGCACGTGCGTCCGATGTGGCAGCTATAATCACAGCCTTGGGCCTGTATCATCGATCATGTTCGCCATGCAAACATCTCAGTGTTAATCGGTACAGGAGGGGATATGTGAGTACAGGTTTGTGTTGCTCTTTTTGTTATTGTAAGTGTGCGTGTGTGTGGGGGGGGGGTATGTGTGGGTGCGCGTGTGTGTGTGTGTGTGTGTGTGGGGGGGGGTATGTGTGGGTACGTGTGTGT
>NC_090259.1:13435121-13437621 GCF_037325665.1 Littorina saxatilis
AATAAAAAATGTTTTCGATAGAACGAATTCCGAAGGCGTGAGCGTCTGGTGAAATAGTCCATATGTTACGCTCCTCATTTTGCAATCAAATGGGGGGGGGGGGGGGCAGGGAAAGAAGGAGGCATTTGAAAGGTTGGGGTATGATGTGTCCATATGCTGAACTTTAAATCTGAAAGTTGAGAGCTCAATCAGAAATTGAAAAATACGTAACTTTCCCAGTCTCAGAATAGGAATATCTCACACGACACCTTCGTGGACAGACCAGAAAGATCAATGAGTCAGTGAACAGTTTTAATTAGAGGCTCTACATGGTAGGCGTTTGGGTAATAATTGTCAACGCGTTCCAGGCATCATTCAGTAAATGATGACTAAGACACTGTTTACTGTTATAGAAACAAAACATAGAAACCAATAATATCCATATATTCAAGCAATTCCTTCAATGCCAAACCAAAAGCAATGAGATTCGTTCCTGTATAGAACACACGTTACGCCAGGATCATTTTCACTCTGTAGCATCGAACATCCTGCAAAAAGTGTCCGCGCATTGTTTTTCAATCAGAAACGAAAAAGGAGAAGTCTACCAAGAAAATAATTACTACATTCGCATTTCCTCCCCCCAGCCACTCAGAAAATAAAACATTCGCGCGCAAGATCACGCAGAGCAGGCGAGAACTTGTCCTGGTGCCCCAAGCGACAATCGACTCGGCAAACCTGCAGACAAGGACGCGTGCGCATTGTGACGTGCACTTTCTGTCTGTGCATGCGCACCAACGGCTCAATACGGTTTGAAACCTTCATTTCCGGAGGATTGGAGGCTGAATCCGGGGGTCCCCAAAGAAACATGAAACCAGGTATTGATTTTGTTTTCAGCTGGGATCAGGGGGCAGCCTCATGACGATGGCACGCTTGTGCGAGAGATGACATCTTTTTATTTTGTTTGTTTTTTATGCTGCAAAATTCTTTCTGTCATCTGTGCAGCAGATTGTTTTTTCAATATTTTGTTTTGTTTTATCCGAAATATTCTTCTATTCCCCGCGCAACAGCTTTTTGTCTGTTTCGTGCATTTTTAGTTTAAACAATTCGTCTGGTCCTTGTGATTTTTTTCCCGTTTTGGAATGCAATCCCGTGATTTGAAACGAGACCCAACAAAATAAAAATAAATACGGCAATTTGCAATGCTTACTACCCTCACAGATGCCAAAGAAAACTACGTCAAATAAGCATATGCTTGAGTTCGTGTCCTAGCTGCATTTTTGTCAATTGTTTCATGTCATGTATTTTGAAAAAAGATTGTGTTTAAACCAAAGAAAACTACGCATAATAATAATAATCGACACTCCTCACTCCCAGCGACAACAAAGACAACAACATAATGCGATGACTAAGACAAGGCTAAGGGGGAAGACAGAGAGAGAGAAGAACACAACACACACCGTCCCTCGCATAGTCGAACGCCCCGGGCCGCAGTGAAACTGGCGTGTTTGAACAGTCCTGGCTAAGCCTCGGCTCCCTCATTAGTATAATTTTGTCACCGGCCTGATCAATCATTGGACGGGGCGAGTTCCTTTTCTTGACAGACGCTGCATGATGGTGCATTTTGTGTGCGGGCTTTAAGTTCTAGGGGTCGTTTTTGTTAGAGTGGTATGTATAGGGTGCTATTATATTGAATAGTTAGATTTTTAGCCTTAAAAGTGTGCGCACGCCCCTCCCTCCCTCTCTCTCTCTCTCTCTCTCTCTCTCTCTCTCTCTCTCTCTCTCTCTCTCTCTCTCTCTCTCTCTCTCTCTCTCTCTCTCTCTCTCTCTCTCTCTCTCTCTCTCTCTCTCTTGCTCTTTTCTCAATCTCACACAGACACAGACAGACAGACAGACACACAGACACACACACACACACATACACACTCTCTCTCTCTTTCTCTCTCTCTCTCTCTATCTCTCTCTCTCACCCCCCCTCCCCCCTTCCAACCAACATACACGTTCACACGATTTCAAGGCGCACAAGGAAGAGAGAACACAGCTTCAGGCAGCTGGGAGAGAGGATTTCGAAAACAACTTCGTTGTTTATTACCAGTCCAGGTGTGGGGGAGATGTACAGTAGCAAACTTTTCTTCTCATCTTGTCTACCATCAGTAGTCGCTACACTGTGTGAACACACTGTTCTCAAAAGCAATAGCACGCATTTAAATATTTCCCTGCGGCATTGTGTCAGTGTCTTGAATACAATTATGTATGACATTAACGCTGCAGAGAAAAACAGCTTCTCATAAAAATCTTGATTTCACGCCCATAGGTTTTCACACCGAAACCTATAGCCGTAACGAAGATAAACCCATGAATGCCATTCAGCCAATGGCAACCATTTCATACCCCTATTCCCGCAGTTTCCCACACCTAAACCAAGAACCCTGACAACAATTCAGCAATGTCCATCATCCCATGAACATCAAACCATGAATCCATGAAATATATGTATTGCCCTTTTGCCCACAGTTTCACACAC
>NC_090259.1:13442621-13455857 GCF_037325665.1 Littorina saxatilis
AGACAGAGAGAGAGAGAGAGAGAGAGAGAGAGACAGAGAGAGAGAGAGAGACAGAGACAGAGACAGAGACAGAGAAGAGAGACATAGAGAAAGACATAGAGAGAGAGGAGACAGACAGACAGACAGAGACACAGAGAGAGAGAGAGACAGAGAGAGAGAGAGAGACAGAGAGAGAGAGACACAGAGAGAGAGAGAGAGACACACACACACACACAGACACAGACACACACAGACAGGCAGACAGACAGATACACAGACAGAGAGAGAGAGGGGGGGGGGGGGGGCATGGACATCCCTAGAAAAAAAAGAGCAGAACAAAAAGATGCTGGCATCAGTGTAGCGATCGTTCGCTGCTGCTGTACACCTTGACAATGACAGTGTCAGACACGGTCGCGATAAAACTCAATAGTCGCGATCGACATTGCGATGGTGGTAGTGCTAGCGGTGATGGGGATAGGAAGTTTTTACCGTGGTCGCTGTGGTAATGACGGAGGTATTTCTCTCCCTGTCGACGCTGTCGTTGTCGCGTTCAGCTCAAGGTCGCTCAGGGTTACCGTTGACTGCGGGCTTTATCCGTTCTGGGTCGTGCGTTGCGCCCTGCTTGTATTATAATTAATTCCCCTGTCAGGATGCGTGAGTGAAGGTGCTTTGATGCACGTGTATGGCAGTGCGGAGTTTACACTGTGCATTAAAAATGGAGGGTGGGCATTTGTGTTGTTGATTTGGGTGAGCTATGCGTGAACCAGTCCGTGATCTCAATTAATACGTTGTTTAAAGCGCTCAGTTGTGACAACCAACCGGTAGGGAGAAGAAAAAAATGTGACGAATCTGTTTTTCTCAACTAAAGCTGCATTATTAACTAACGTTATTATTTGCATCAAATGAGATCTGACCATATAAAACACACACACACACACAATGGTTCCCTTATGCTCGTAGTCATACACCTTTCTTACAAGCAATGCAATCTGGCTGGCAAAACCAATATTTTCGTTTACGCTAGTACATCATTTCTCTCAGCTCACACACATTGAGTGATAAAAGCAACGGTTTCCGTTAGCGTGTGCGTCATCTCTCGCACGTTATACACCGCAGCAGACACATTCTTTTTTTTTCTTCTTTTTTTCTTTTATAGCAAATACATCATTTCTCTGAACTCATGACAAAAGCAAAGTTTCCGTTATGTATGTGCATCATCCTCCGCAACGCATACACATTTGCAGACAAACCCAATGTTTCCTTTATGCAAGTACATCACACGAGCATGTCTACCCTGGATTCCAAACTGACACATTCTGGCACATGAGTGGAATTTCCCCCTGTATACCCTGTAGACCCGCAAACACAAATTCATCTTCCAGCCGGCTGTGAATAAACACACCTTTTCGCCTTGAAGAGGTGAGCAACGGGAGGCAACTGGCTTGATATTGACCAGATTGCTCCCCCTTGTTGGTACAGGCTGATATTCTGTGAGCATGAAATAAAGATTGTGCCCACTTGAGCTAATTCCCCCCCCCCCCTCCATAAAAAAACAAACACAAACACCGAAGATTCTTCACCTAATAACATAACGAAATCAGGAATAAAACAGTTATAAACCGTCTTGGTCACATGTCTTTGATGTAGGCAGAATGATGAACGTGAGCGCTGTCGGTAAAATGTGTCCATGATCTGTAAAATTAATCATAAAATGCAGGAGCGGACCAAAGGGCATCACACCTTATTTTACATATATCTGCTATGGCCAAACAAATAGCTATGGCTATGGCGATGGCCAAAAAATAAGCGGCCAAGCTATCTTTTTCAGCTTCTCTGGTTATGCCAAAAACAGAATGGACACTCTCTCTCTCTTTTAGAACTTCTCATGTTATGCCAAAAACAGAGTGGACAATCTCTCTTTTACGGTCTTTCTGTTGCACCAGGTCCGTGGAATCAAAACAGCCGTTCTTTGAAGATCCTGCAGGAGGGGGGTGATGATGAGGGGAGAATGAGAGCTGTCCTTACACCACCGGGGGCTCCAGATGGTCTGCGCTGGGCTTTTCTACAGCCCGTGCTGATGGAAATCTAGCGTTTTGCTTCGGGAATAATCCTTGGTTATGACGCGTGGGATATTGCTGAAGATCTGGAAACTTATGTTTGATGCGCATTGCTCGAAATAGTAACGGGAAGTATTTGTTTATTTTTCGTCTTCCTTTTCCCCCAGTTCTTCTGATAAGATGTGGTGTGGTGTTTTTATATTTAGTCAAGTTTTGACTAAATATTTTAACATCGAGGGGGAATCGAAACGAGGGTCGTGGTGTATGTGCGTGCGTGCGTGTGTGTTCAGAATCAGAATCAGATTTGAACCAATTTGGTTGAAAAATGAGGGCGTGACAGTGCCGCCTCAACTTTCACGAAAAGCCGGATATGACGTCATCAAAGACATTTATCAAAAAAATGAAAACAACGTTCGGGGATTTCATACCCAGGAACTCTCATGTCAAATTTCATAAAGATCGGTCCAGTAGTTTAGTCTGAATCGCTCTACACACACACACACACACACACACACACACACACACACACACACGCACGCACATACACCACGACCCTCGTTTCGATTCCCCCTCGATGTTAAAATATTTAGTCAAAACTTGACTAAATATAAAAAGAAGCAGTGCATTCATAGATGTTTCATGCATCTAACTTCAATGCCACTACACGACAAGAACCTACAGTTTCAGAGCAAACTAATCAGTTGCGCAAAACTCGTACTTTAGCAAACACATTTTATTTTTTTTATTTGTTTAAAGCCATTACACAAAATCAACGCATTACTGCAGACACAGAATTATGTGGAGTCACATTAGAACTGTATAATTCAAAAATAAATTCCCACTCAACAGAAGCGCTTTTCACGTGCACAGTTAAACAAGTAGGACACGCGTATGTCGGGCTGGGACACACAGTGAAGTAGACGAATAAATCCTCTCGCAGGGTAACAAGGGGACAGAGAGAAAGTGAGGATTAACCTTAGCTGGCCCCGACGACGACCGGTCGCCCATACATCACGTCAGTTGGGTGTGAGAGGGGCTTAACTCTTTCCTCCAGTGCCTGTCTGGAACATTACTGTCCTATTGATTTCGCGGGGACACTACTAGAGTTCCAGAGAGTTGGTAAAATAGGGTGGTGGTATGTGGTAAATTGGAGGGGGAGGGGGGATGAGGGGGGATGGGGTGGAGAGAGGCAGAGTAGGTCTAAGAAGTCGGAACCTAGATAAAATCATAGACATACTCATGATACTGGAACGTTACTGTCCTTTTGATTTGGCGGGGACACTACTAGAGTTCGAGAAAATTGGTAAAATAGGGTGGTGGTATGTGGTAAATTGAAGGGGGTGGCGGTGAGGGGGTGAGGTGGGATGGGGTGGAGAGAGGCAGCTAGGGTCTAAGAGGTCGGAATCTAGATAAAAAGCGTTAAAATACTTCCTGGAACATTACTGTCCTTTGGATTTGGCGGGGACACTACTGGAGTTTGAGAGAGTTGGTAAGATGGGGTGGTGGTATGTGGTAAATTGAAAGGAGGTGGGTGTAGGGGAGAGGGGTTATGGGTGAGGGGGATTTGAACATTTAGTTATGATCGTAATCTACATGATGGCTTACGTTCCGTTGCCAAAATATGTGTCAACAAAAAGTATGCGTTCCTATAATAGACAATGCTTTGCAAGAGTCTTTGTATTTATGTTCACACTGCATATTTGCACAGTTTGTACAAGATTCCTTTTTCTTTCGGCCAATTATACAATGTTGTGTTAAAAAAAAGGCATTACAAGTGTGTTCTAATTTGGTATTCGCTTCATGTTTACGTAGTTTCCTTATTTTGCGGGGAAAACTTCAGTCCATTCAGGCAGTCCTCACTGCTAACGCTCGTTGTATTTAAACCAAGACAACAGCATCATCATGTCATGCTCAGTTGACTCAGCATACTTGTGAACAAACACATAGTGTACATGATCTACTCCACAAACCATTAAATGCCACAACAAAGTAAAAACTACGACTGAATATATGAATGACTTAACCTACTACACTGTTATAAAATCACTTTCACTATTCGCACTATTATCGACCATACCAAAATACATACCCTGAAAGTCACATTACATTAAGCACGAACACCACAGCTGCAAGGTCATTGTTCGAGCCCAACTATAACCCTAACACCCCCTGTACTGTACGACTAAATACCCAATGCTACTTCAAACGATCGCCATCCTGCTCGAAAGCCATTGACTTGTGTTGTCAAGTGGTCAGACGGTCAGCGAAAGTCGACTTGACCGGGGCGGATCAATAGACTGGACAATGTGTATAGTGTGACTGTTACGACAGCCAGCAGAGAATTACACAAAGAGGCTGTGTGGTCGTTCACTGCTCTTCAATTAAAGCAGCCCTATTACTGACGGGCGAGGGTTGGCTGGGTTTGTGTGTCGTCTGTAATCAGATTGCTCCAGGAACGTTACGCGTGTACTTTGTTTTAGAATGAGTGTCACGTTAGTTTGGACGAATTAGAATGAATAAGCCGACACTTTCTTTATGTTTTCATGACACTGTCTCCCTCATATTAATAATTGTATTATTTTGTGCGTGTCGTTTAACATTCACAATTCTCATGTTTTATTGTACAGAAGGGAAAAGGAACGTCAAAAGATATAATGCACACAAAAAAAACACACACAAAACTCACGAAATATAATACTTGCATTTCTTCATAACACATTATCTACACTCCTAGTAACCTGTTTTGACCAAATTAAACACACAAAAATATTATATTTATGACATCCATACTTTTCCGCAATCAAGGCTTTGCGCAAATAACCCATTGTCCTGCGTACAGGTTATACTACTATACATATGTATTACACAGACGATTATGTTAACGTCCCATGCGCAAAGCATCTTGTAAACGCACCTTTAACTGGGCTTGAGTGACAGCAAGGCAACTTGACCAAAGAGAGGAGGTGGGGGTGGGGGGGGGGGGGGGGGCGGTGAGGCGTTTGACACGCGTACATTGTGAAACTTGACCAGTCCGACGCGTGGCAACGTCTCCCGAGAAGTGGCGTTGAAATTGATTCGCGAATGAATTTGGGTCATTTTGGTTTGTGAGCTGTGCTTAAACTGTCATGGTTTGACCGACAGGGTAATTGATGCTGGTGGTAAATTATTGGCGGTATAATTGTAAATATTCGGTTAGAATAACTGACGGATGGTCCAAGTTTGTTTATTGTCTTTCGTGTTTAATAATTTGTTCGACTGGACATATGATTAATGATTGTAGTTTGACACTGACATATGATACAAATTGATGTTTTTAACTTCGGCGCCCTACAACGATTTCGACTTGACATTTCAATGAAGTACAAAAAGTCAATTATCACACATAAATAAGAACGTCAGTACGTTATTGACGAAAAAATACACATGGAGTTATACAAATGGAATCGACTAAGCGTTCTGATCAAGATGATGACATGCTTGCAAACGCACTTTGAACAAAGACTTGTTTTCTGTTAAAATAATACTGTCTAGCTGAGGTTATCCAGACAAGCTAATTTCTGAACAACCCCTCACTAAGCACCTTAAAACAATAATCCATCAAAACCGTGGACAAACTGACAACCAAAATCAATCATTTACACAATTAGACCGATTAGGATAACTAAATAAATGACAATCAAAAGCAATCAATTACAAAAGTGTGACCGATTGGAATAACTAGAAACGGAAAACCAAAACCAAGCATTAACAAAATTAGGTCAGTTCAAACAACCTGGAACAAAATCAATCATTAACCCACACAAAATTAGCCCAGTCAAAACAATCAGAACGACACCACCACAGGATTGTCAACTGGACACTGGCAATCAAAATCAATCATTTACAGACACAATTAGACCAGTACGTCAAAATACCCAGGACGACACACCGCACCAGATTATCTCCTCCGAAAGTCATAAATTACCCACAAATATAATCCCCTTCGACTACGGCGAATTACGAAAAAGCCATCTATCAGAGGGACATTGTGATGGTTGAACTAATCGAGTGGGGCGTGGGCAGGAGGCATGAATAATCGACACGCTTGACCTGGCTAGTGGCAATTAATATTGGACAACGGCGAAAGTGCAGGAGACAGAATAAAGAGCCAGTGCATGAGTCATGATGTGATGCTCTTTAGTAGGCTAGCAAAACTCGTTAGGACATGCATTCATTCATGCCCCTCTGTCTGGTAAAAAGTGTGTGTGTGTGTGTGTGTGTGTGCGTGTGTGTGTGTGTGTGTGTGTGTGTGTGTGTGTGTGTGTGTGTGTGTGTGTGTGTATGCAGTTCTCTTTCCAGCTTGAGTTTCTTTGCAGGATAGGAGATACGCCAAGCATGCAAGGTATTAATACACTGTACACACATTTACTTCAACATAAAAGCATACCGCTCACACGGAGCAGGCCACAAAAAGCCAACCGTAAAAATATCGACCTGGAACTAAAGTATTTCCAAAGCGTAAAAAAAAGGGCGTGTGCGCATGGGGTTTGGTGAAATAGGGGAGGGGGGGGGGGGGGGGGGGGCACTAAACTTTTTCAAAAGCGTAACAAAATGAATGTGTGTGTGTGCGCAGGGAAGGTTAGGGGGTCTAAAACTAAACTTTTCTAACGCGTAATAAAAACACCAAACCAAATGCGCAAGAGTCGCAGTCTTGGAACGAGTATGGTAGGATAAGGATGGGGGGGGGGGGGTGGAGCGGGAGAAGGGGGCAGGGGGTTGGAGGTGGCAGAGAGGTAGAGAGAGAGAGAGAGAGATAGAGAGAGAGAGAGAGAGAGATACATAGAGAAAGAGAGAGAGAGAGAGAAAGAGAGAGAGAGACACACACAGAGACAGAGACAGAGACAGAGAGGAACACACAGAGTAAAAGACAGTGACATATATATATATTGAGAAAAGACACAGACAGACACAGACAAAAACGGTGAGAGACAGAGAGAGACCGAAAAAGACTGAGACAGAGAGTGTGGCTACTGGGAGGAGGGAGAAAAAACGACAAGAGAGACAAAGACGCTCCGAAACTTCAATCGTCCGTGTGACATGTCGACTTCAAAACAGACGCGCGCGCCCAAGACAGGGCGAGGAATTTTATGCCTCAAAACACCCCGAGACCCCTCCCGTTTATGCCCTCCGTCGTAAACCAGCGTGCGTTCGAGTCCCAACCGTACGAGGGGACGAGAACCGTTGAAAAAGAAACACCGAGGGAGAGAGATCACCGGAGAGACGGTGAAAAAGAACCACTGGGGGAGACATCACAAGAGAGACAAGTTCAGAGCACAACCCCTGCTGAGCATAAAATTGTGCTGGGCATTCTTTGAATGATCGGGTCCCCACCAGGTTTTTGGAGCGACGGTGAACAGATTTCTGGTTACATTACAATGTTTATAGCGTGGTGGCGTGTGTGAGTGTGTGCGGAGTGTGTCTTGAGTGAAAGCTAGTGTACGAAAGAAGAGGATGAAATGATATCATACATGACATTCTGCTTCGGAATAAATTGGTGTTTGTTCTTAATTCACAAAATGAGAATAATTACACTTTTGTACGTTTATTTTCGGGTAACACCTTTGAATAAAAATGGTTTTATATCCAGAACTATTTTGAAGCAACAACATACAAACTTTCAAACGAGTGAGGTAAAAGCGAACACCAAATATAAGCACAGCGAACAAGAAATACAATAACAATCACCCCCTCCCCCAAAAAAAAACAACAACAAAAAACAAACCACAATAACAACAACACAAAAGAAGTTTTGATATATTATTTTTCTTTTAGAGTTAAGTCGCTAGCAGAGAGAGATGAGCGACGGAGCGACGGAAGGACCGCAGAAATCAGCAATGCGACAAAGACGTGGCACCCAGATAGCGCAGTGGGTCTGGGCACAAACATATAATATAGACTCGTTCTGCAAGAAACAGTCTCGCTAAGACAGAATTAATCAGATGACGATATTCGTCTATCACCCACCCAGTAGTTATAAAGATCCGAACGATGAGAAAGGTGTTAAAATGATGAATAAGAGCTTTGAAATAGCTGACAGTACGGTATTATTGCCAGCGGGCTGTTCGACTGACTCAACTGGCTTACGGGTCGATGACAATTACTTTGTTCAAAACGCTGAAGTCTACACACAAAGTGAGAAAAAACCCAACATAATTGGCTGTTTTTCGTCTCTCAACATCATACAAATGTAAGACAATTCATCGCGTCTAAATTTGGTTTAAACAAGTTTATTCAGTAAATTTCATTAGAATATTGCCGCATACATGAAATAAGGAACATGGAGCACAACAAGCTAGGCTTATGAGCGTACTCTTAAAAGCAAATAAAATTGTCCAAATTTAAATTAAAAAAAAATATTTAGAAAGCTTCTATATATCTAAAACAAACAATATGTGTCAGGAGAAAAAAAGTGAGCCCTATACACAAGGAACACAACAGAAACAAAAAATTAAAAAAACATAAAATCGGCTATTTTTCTTTTCTCTCTGCGTGCACTGTACTACTCTGTGGAATGAAGTTCGGTCAAGTAAGTTGCATAGCATTTTTTGTTCTTCTTCTTCTTCTGTAAGTCAGTATCTTATCTTAGGCTTACATGTGTTATGGTACAACGTATGCATTGTCTTTTTATGCCAGCGTTTTTAAGTTGCATATAATTTTTTTTCTTCTTCTTCTTCTGCAAGTCAGTATCTTATCTTTGGCTTACATGTGTTATGGTACACCGTATGCATTGTCTTTTTATGCCAGTGTTTTTATTTTGATTTTTGATTTTTGAGAGACGTCTGTGAAGAAATAAAATAAACCACGGAAAGTTCAGATGTATACGTTAGTTACAGAACGTGTTACGGCTATTATTCTAACAAGACTGTCTTTCTTTATAATCATTATGCAACGTTCATTACGTTATTAATAGAATTGGTTTATTGAGACACATTTTTCAGCCGTTACCGCCTTATGTTGTACTGTCATGCAGGAACACCACTATAAGCTTCTAGCTTGTTGCTGTTTCTGTGAACTTTGTATACATGTCATGATTGTAACCTTTGTTAAAATAAACTTATGTTTAAACCAAAAAAACAAAGGATGACTGTACTTACCGATACAAGAACGACACAGGACGATACGAATGTTCGCTTATGAAAGCTTCATCAGGAAAAACAAGAACACAAAAGACAACAAAAAGCAGACGCAACACGGAACGAACACGGTTTTTTTTTGTGTTGCTTTTTGTTGTCTTTTGTGTTCTTGTTTTTCCTGATGAAGCTTTCATAAGCGAAAATTCGTATCGTCCTGTGTCGTTCTTGTATCGGTGAGTACAGTAATCCTGTGTTTGTTTTAACTTTGTTCATCTTACCACAGTCACTTCGTTGTTTAGATTTCTCACAAGACAAAATAAACATAAACTGCATTTATACATCTATAACAAGGACCGTCTGAGTATTTTCCTTTCCTTCCGACCGAGTGACATCTGTGTTTGAGCTGACCAAGAAAATGAACTGAGGGGGAGACGAAAGCGAAGTATCCTATTCCTCCCAGCTTTGACTTTATGGACCCCGCAATTGAGTGAAGATGGTCAGCTATTCAAAGCTTGAATATAATTTATTGTGCGTTGGAAAATGACACGGCTCGTCTTTGAAACAATCACGGAATATATTGGTTTTTTTTCAAAATGTGAATCATGCATGGGCTTTACATTATCTGCGTGGTTTTTGTGAGTGTTTTGTTTTTAATTTTATTGTATTATCTGCTTGTCTCTGAATTGCGTTGTTAGCTTCTCCTTACTTCTGTGGGGAACATGAGCGCATCAGCGAAGGATACACTTAATATATCACTACACGTTGTTTGTACTCCTGTCTCTTTGTTTGCAACATGTATGTATTCAACCATTTTCTTTCTCCCCCGGTGTTTTATGCCTGTAAATCGTTCTTTTAAATTGAGTTGGGCATCAGGTACACATAGATGAATAATACATTTTTATTTATTGATAACACATTTTGCATTGCATGACAATTCCCAGAACTCTTCCTGCATTGGATTAAAAAGTAAAAAATTAAGACAACAATGTTAAAAACGTTACACTGTTAGATGTTTCTTATGCATTCATAATGTTTCTGGGCGCGACAGATCAATGTTGGAAATTGTGTTTGTGCGGGTGGGGGGGGGGTGGGGGTGGGGGTGGGGGTGGTATATATATATATAGAAGACAAAGAAATGAGAAATGATCGATTTAAACGCTGAGCCAATCCCATAACCACGCGGTCAGCTTTATAGAAATAGACAGATAATCCAAGTTGTAGACAAGTAGTTTCGATGTAGTGTTCTGAACTACATTTTTATTTCCCCGGAAAGAGAGAGAGAGAGAGAGAGAGAGAGAGAGAGAGAGAGAGAGAGAGAGAGAGAGAGAGAGAGAGAGAGAGAGAGAGAGAGAGAGAGAGAGAGAGAGAGAGAGAGAGAGAGAGAGAGAGATCTATATCCTGCGATGTTGTCACTGCTCGAATGCTGTTCGACTTTTCCTCTCGTTTTGAAAGGAGTGATGCTCAGGTGTTCAAATGAGGGTTAAAATTAACTCCAGGTAGGTAGGTGGTACATTAAACAAAAAAGTTACTGTCAATAACTGTGGGAGGTCTGACGTTCTAGTTTTGCAGGGTGCATTATTTTAAGGATAAAGTTTGTATCGTGTTTGTTCATTATTTAAAAACAATATTGTTGGGGTATTTTTTATGACAATTTTTGTGGTGGAAAGATAGACATCAATCGAGAGAGAGAGAGAGAGAGAGAGAGAGAGAGAGAGAGAGAGAGAGAGAGAGAGAGAGAGAGAGAGAGAGAGAGAGAGAGAGAGAGAGAGAGAGAGAGAGAGAGAGAGAGAGAGAGAGAGACAGAGCATACCAAAAGCTCAACCAGTCTGCAGTGTTTTTCACAATGTATTCATATATATAACAATTCTCTCTTATTATATTTTTTCAATAAGTGGGAAGATATTAATCTAAATTATTCAAAGGTAGAAGTTTTGATAGAAGAGGAACGTTTGAAAACCCTCGCATATAACTGCAATCCACAATGTTGAATAATTAAAGACAAATTCCGTGATTCCAGACAGCGGGATTGAATGAACAATTATATGTGCAACACTAACAGAATCAGATGCAAACCGGCTTGAACAAATAAAATGAAATAATGAGTTACAAATAGCAAAGGTCCATACAGTTTAAAGGAATAGATATATGTGAATAAATGAATAGACATATATATATATATATATAAATATATATAAGTAAATAAATTCAAATTTGTAATGAAGAAAGAAAGAAATACCAGTACATGGCCAAAAGAGATGTAAACGCAAGCTGAAAATGTAAAACAAAAATAACCCCCCAAAAGTCCAAAAGGAACACATACGAAACAAAGCAAAACATTTTAATAAAATGTGATATTTTCAAAAACAAAAAATAGAAGAAATAAAAGTAAGAAAATTATACATTTTCCCAATTCACTATTTTGTGAAAAAGAAAGCTTCCCAGTAAGCATATACACAGACAGACATATATGACATCGCTTTGAACTTCGGATAAGGCGCTATATAAATAAAGAGAATAAAATTAAAAAAAAGAACACACACACACACACACACACACACACACACACACACACACACACACACACACTGACAAACAAACAAAACAGACGCAAACCAACAAACCAAAAACATCTTTCTCAACTTACCGACATCGTAGGACAAGGTAACATCCAACTGCATCATCAACATCATCATCATCACAACCCCTACAACGACACCCATCCTGCCCCGAGACGTCACTGGTACTCCTCTCCGGTATCTAGTCCTTGGTGTATTCGAAGACAACGTTAATAACTCCATCTTTATCTATACTCCACGGTGGTACACCATCCACAAAATTCAATAATTTCCTCACACACTTTATGCGAAGGCCGCGTATGAGAGAGCTTTCAATTATTGATCACAGTCGGGATTGACAGTAGAGTGGGGTACAGAGATCGATATATAGCGCCGTGCTCTGAATTTCCAGTATTGATTTCTGGGCGGCGAAGAAATAACCACAGGTAAAAATCCTGATGTGTGAATAATCCGTGTGTGAATTCTTCTGCAAGGTTTTAAAATATTATTCTGCTGTCAAGGTGATGTGAATATACAAAGCAAAGCAAATCACCATCAGAAAAGCATACACACTTGAATAACGCTTTTTTTTTAATACAAAAGTGGTCGTAGTTTTTCAATGAATAATCAATCATATGCAGCACAATTCAGAATTAATCCAATCACAAAGGTAAACTTTTTCCTGGTATTAAAATTGCCGCAAAAGTAATATGTTTCCTCGTATAAAAGTGGAACAAAATCACACAGAAAAAAAAATTGGCTGACAAATTCCAGCAAATTCAGGAACACAACGATTCTCTTCAAAACCACATATTTTATGGAAAGTAATTCTTTTGGAAGAAAATTCACAGAAACACACACACCAAGGATATACAATTCCCCTTTGAATTTCACCGCGTCTTGAGAAACAGAACGGGTAAAACCGATAGCACACACAAGCACTCGACACACACTCTCGCCAAATCCACGGAAAGGTACCGTTATTCCAAGGTACGGATCATCCCCAGGATATTTATCACAGAAGATTTTTACTCCTTGGTTACGTTTCGCAGTAGATCGCACTCTCCTTGGCTAGATCGATGAGGTAGAAGTTCCCTGGCAGTAATATTCCAATATGTTCCTCCTCAAGATTGTGGCACAAGACAAAAGCAAGAGAACTAAAGCTTGGACGATGATGACACACGCTGGCTTCTATTGTTGTAGGCGCTGAGGCCGTAGAAGCGGCAGTAGTGGTGGTATTCAAAGCAATGTAGCCTCTGTCAGCCCTCCCTCCTCCGTCGAGTGCGGCTGAAGAGTGGTTTTGGTGGTGTCATACTGTCTCAGTGTCCATTTCCAGTCCGAAATATCCACACAAACTGCAGAAAACGCCGGTTCGGAAAAAGATTCCTTTCGCTTTCTTCGTCCTGTACGTCTGGCTTCTCTCAGCAGACGATATCCGCACGCGCGCTCGCTCTGTGCTGTGCTGTGTTGATGCGGCGAGCGCTTCCATTCAACTAAACGCAGCTGGTACGGGGTTGGTTCGCAAGCGAAGCG
>NC_090259.1:13456057-13476057 GCF_037325665.1 Littorina saxatilis
TATTGATCAAATGAAATACTTACGTTTAGGTTTCCTAATCTAGGTAAGAACGATGTTATTGTACCAGGCACTGTAAGACTATCATTCAAATTAGAATTAGAATCTGGCTCAGATGAAAATAGGACTTTGGCTTATAATGTAGGAAGAGCAATTGTGAGGAAGATTACTGTCAAACTGGAAGGGCGGGAAGTGATGTCATTGAATAATGCAGATGTTTTTTTTAGTTTATGCAGATAATTGGTTGACTGACAATGAAAAGAAAAACAGAGTGTTTCAAGGGATTCAGTCAGACAATGGGATAAAAGTTAGAATAGGAGCAGGAGATAAAGCTGACAACAAAAAAGATAACGCTGTCAATGTTGCTTTTGGAAACAAATTTTGTATTCCACTTGACTTTGAACTCATAAATTCACATCCTCCCTTCTATCAAGGAGCATTGCGTGACAGGCTGTCATACGACCTGACTTTCAATAGTTATGATCGTGTTATGCTTTCACAAGACCCGGAAGCAAAGTATAAGGTGTCTGGAATTTCTTTAGAGTTTGATGTTGTAAACCATCCTGAACTGGCTAGACTTATAGAAAATCAGTACAGTTCTAAGCTGCCTATCTATTATGAAAGAGTGTTGAATCACAGCACACTTTCAAAAAGCCAGGCTGATCCAATCTGGAACATTAACTTGAATACACCAGCTAGGTCAATGAAGGGAATACTTATGTTGTTTGAGGAACCAAAAGATTCATATGAAAGGCAAATAGAAAAGTTTTACAATCCACTAATCAATAGAGTATATTGCACAATTGAAGGGCAGCCAAACCAAATATTTGCATCTGGCATGCTGCCATACCAACACTATGATGAAGCAAGAAAGTACTTTACTGGAGGAAGATTGAAAGACCCAACATCTGATCTTGTGGCTAAAGATCTACATTTACATGGTGTTGGCGTAGAAGATTTCTTGACAAATAAATATGCGTTATGGCTGGATCTCAGAACAACTGACGACAACAAACTGCATGGAAGTGGAAGGCGAATTGAAAACGGATCAGAAGGAATCACAATACAAATTGAAAAGGAAGTAGGGAGTAGTAGTAAATCAGTTAAGATCTACGTGTTTGTTGTGTCAGATGCGCAGTTAAACATCTCTGAAAGCAGATTACAGGATATTGTTTATTGAACGTGTTAAAATGAAGTATCTAGATTTTCTTCCAAAAGATCCACACTGTTCTTTGATTTGTGGGGCAACAGGTTGCGGCAAAACAAGATATGTTTTGGATTTATTACAGACTGTTTACATAAATCACTTTGAACACATAGTCATATTCTGTCCAACCATAAAGCATAACAGAACATACAAGGAGAGAAAATTCATATGGTCTGATCAAAATATATTTATTGTAAATCCTTCTGATCGTCTAAATGTTTGCTTGGAGCATTATTTCGATCTTTTTCAGAACACACCAACACTGTTTATTATTGATGACTGTGCAGCAGAACGTGACATTGTTAGAAAGAAAAGTGCACTAGCAAAGCTTGCATTCAGTGGACGACATGCATTAATATCAGTTTGGATATTAACACAAAAATACAATGCAGTTCTGAAAGACTTTAGAGAGCAACTCAAAACAATAACATTGTTCTATTCAAAGGACCGTGACAGTTTTGAAGAGTGTCTTCGAGAAAATGATGTCATTGAAAACAAACAGGAGAGAGAAAGAATAAAGAATAATCTGAAATCTTCTAAGCACTCGAAACTGGTTTTAAAAACTGATCAACCAGTTCAGTATGTATGTTTGTAGAAATCCTTGCTAAGTTCTTGTCAAGTTCTTACTCAAGTTCTTGTCAAGTTCTTACTCAAGTTCTTGTCAAGTTCTTGTCAAGTTCTTGTCAAGTTCTTGTCAAGTTCTTACTCAAGTTCTTGTTAAGTTCCTACCTAAGTTCTTACTCAAGTTCCTACCTAAGTTCTTGTTAAGTTCCTACCTAAGTTCCTACCTAAGTTCTTGTTAAGTTCCTACCCAAGTTCTTACTCAAGTTTAATTACTAGATTTTTATTTTATTCTGCATCAAAATAAAATGAACTGTGATGAATTGCTGATGCAGACTGCTACAGATATTGAAATCTGTGACAGTAGGACTATACCTGATAAAAAAGAAAGATTGTATTCACTTGCTGTTTGTGGAAAAACAAAACACTACCTTGGGCAGCAGTTAACTGTGGAAGAAGTACAACATCTTTCCTCAGAAGATATAGAAAAGTATCATGGACGGTATGAATCAGTGCTTGGTTCTAAGATGGTTAGAAGTATTGGACAGACTGTTATAGGTTTGTACACAAAGATTTTTGGACATTTTACACCTCTCGACTCGGAGGAAGACTTAACACATGATCTAACTCATGACCCTGTTGTTTCCAAGTCCCTCGAATCTCTTGCCTGTGACCTGTATTATCGATTTGGTGCTTTATTAGTACCATTTGTTGCTGGATTAATTACTTTCAAACACATTAATTTTCAGAATAAAAAAGATGACGGATCAGTTGAAGCAGACAGTGGAGCAGACGAAAATACCAGAAGTGAACACAGTGACAAAGAAACCTGGTAGAGTAGAAGCAGGAAAAAAACTAGCCGAATGGAACAGACAAAAAAAGTTAAATCAAAAGGCAAAGCAGAACATTATGTCTGAAGTTGAGCAGACACCAAACATTCCTGAAGTGACTAAGGTCACACAAACTGATCAAGAATTAAAATCTTCATTTCTATCATACAGAAAAGTAGCTGTAGCAGCTGTTGTTGGAGGAGGTGGATACTTGCTTTACAAACTTTGGCAAGGCAAATATAAAGTGTCAGAAACACCAAAATCAGAAACACCAAAATCAGAAACACCAAAACCAACAAACAAAGCAGTACAAACAATAAAAAAGCCCACAGTAGTACCTGCAGTGGATTCATTTCATATGGAATAATTTTAATATTTTAATTTTGATAACATAAAAATGAGTTCTGAAAAGACAATAGTTAATCTAGTTTATCACGCTGCAGTGATTGGAGGCTTGAGTGTAGGTTACACAATGCTGGGTAAAAGTCTCCTCAGAATGAAACCAGCCGACTTGGGAAAGTTAGACTTCGAAGACGGTGCTAAACTAATTGGTGTTGTGACAGCTTCCTTTGCAACAAAAGACTTTTTGGTGAAGCAAGGAATTATTCCAGAAAATATAAACATGTAAGACAATAAAATGGCTAGCTTGGTTATGATGGTGGGAGGTGCGATTGTAAATGCGCTTGCATTTTCTGGCAGCAACTATTTGTTTTCTAAACTGCAAAATGGTGAAGAGAGGGAAAGGCACAACAAAGCCATGGAACAACTGGCGAAAGCACAGGATGAATACGAGAAGAAACGAATTGCGCAGTTAGACTTTATGAATGATAAACTCAGGCAGCAAGGACATGCAAACAAAACCTTTGCCAATGTTGATGCAGCCATTCAAGAATACTATCTTGTAACTGGAAAGAAAATGAAGACAAGTGCTCCTCCAAAACTGGGTGACTTTTATCAGCCTTCAGAAGAGCAGAAGGTGGGCGAGATTGTTTTCATTGTTATTGGTATGGCTGTTGTTTACTTTATTGCGCGTGCTGTCAAATCTTAATATTCTGTCATTTAAAAAACCATGAGTGATGCTTTGTTATCTAAAATATATTATTCCCCAAAAGGATACTGGAAAGGAAGAACTGCTATTGACAAGCTCAGTGACGCAGCAGGTGTTTCTCAAGATATAGCAAAGAAATGGTTGTCAAAGCAGGCAGTTTGGCAGATCTATTTACCTGCACCAAGAAAAATTACACGACCACACTTTGTTAACATTAAACCGAATGACACTCATCAAATAGACCTGCTGTATTTACCGCATGACACAGTCAGAAGGAAGAAATATAAGTATGCACTGACTGTAGTTGATGTTGCAACAAGATACAAAGATGCTGAACCGTTGACAGAGAAAAGTGCTATAGCTACAGCTGTTGCCCTGCAAGAAATTTACAGACGTGGACCACTAAAGTATCCCAGAATGATTCAGTGCGATGATGGTAAGGAGTTTAAAGGAGCTGTCAACCAGCTTCTGTTAAAACATCATGTTACAGTGAAGAGAGGTATTCCAGGAAACCACAGGTCACAGGCTATTGTTGAGAGCTTTAACAAACAGTTGGCAGAAAAACTGTTTTCATATCAGTACCATCAGGAATTTTTGGACACAGAAAGTAAATTGCGTAACACTGAATGGGTCAAAAGATTACCATCAGTACTTAGAGCAATGAATCTGGAGGTATTTAAAGCTACAGGGTTAAGACCAGTTGATGCAATCAAACAGAAAACAATACCTGTTGCTCCAAAGTCAACAACACCAGTGGCATTACTACCTTTCAATCAGAAAGTCAGATATTTATATGCACCCGGTGAAGCTGAGGGTGACAGCAGGAAGCGTGCAACGGATCCAATCTGGAGTATTGACATTCATGAAATCAAGAGAGTAGTAGAGACAAATCCACCTATATATTACTTGAGAGAACCAGCACCGCAAAGAGCCTTTGTAAAAGAGGAATTACAATTAGTTCCACGTGGTACAAATGTTAAATGATTTTTTATTTCAGATTTTATAGTGTTAACAAAAATGGAAGCTCTGAGAAAGAATTCTAAGCAACTTCATTTTTTTAATTTATATTTTTATTTTGAGTTATAAAATCAAACTCACAGCGATGGAAAACTCTGTATTAGAATCTTTATCGACAGTATTTGACACCGTTGAATTACAAGTAACGGATCCTCAAAATGTGCAGTCCAGTGTGCAAGACGCCATTGAACAAATTCCAAACAATTTGTTGATTGAACCTCCAGTAAAAGCGCAGATAGTCAGTTTAATAAAATACAAAACAGTCAGTGATGAGGTGCTAGAAGTTCATGTTTCAACCAGACAACTAGCACTTAATTCTATGGCAGAATTGAATGGAAACTGGGCAGATGAAATGATGAAACGGTTTGAGCAAGCTGCAGAGGATGCAAAGATGAAAGGATCCGGATGGTCAGAAGGTGAAATTCTAAAAATAGAATTGAAGCTAAGTAAATTTGCCCCCATCAGAGGTAGAAGTTACATACCTTTACCTCCTGCTCTTGTCAAAAAACGTGCTGTGCTGAACATAAAGAATGATGATGACAAATGTTTTATGTGGTGTGTTCTGGCAAGACTGTACAGTGTAAAGAAAAATGCAGAAAGAGTGTCTAACTATCATGCATACAGAAATAAACTAAACTTTACTGGTATTGAATTTCCTGTCAGCATTACAAGCATTGACAAATTTGAACAGCAAAACAAACCCATCACCGTAAATGTTTACACGTGGGATGAGGAAGATGAACTGAAACCAGTCAGAATATCAAAGAACTCACCAACGATTGGTGATTGTGATACTAACCATGTTGACATGTTACTAATGACTGATGGTGTAAAATATCATTACACTTTGATTCGTACAATGAGTAGACTGATGGCGAGCACAAGCAATCACAATAGTAAACAAGACTTTTGTAGGCGATGTCTCTTGCGTATTCCATCAATTCATGCAGCACTTATACACAAGCAACATTGTAAGAGCGTTGATGATGCGGTTGTGAAGTTAACAACACCACCGCCAGACAGCAAAGTGTATTTTAAGAATGTATGCAAACTACAGAAAAGTCCTTATGTTGTTTATGCTGACTTTGAATCTATCATTGTGCCATATGAAGGACCTTTACCAAAAGACCTACCTAAAACAGTAACTCTAAGTAATCATCAAGTCTGTTCATATGCATTTATTGTTGTTAGTTCAGATGGTAAACATTCTAAACCGCAATTGTACAGAGGACCTAATGCAGCAAAGAACTTCTTACAGCAAATGAACCAAGTGCGAAATGACTGCTCCAAACAACTGAATCTTTCAGACATTGTTATGAAACCTGAAGACCAAGAACGGTTTAACTCTACCACACAGTGTTGGATATGCGAACAAAGTCTAACACCAAACACAGACAATCCAATAGTAAGAGATCATGATCATGTAAGTGGGCAGTTCCGAGGAGCAGCACACAGCAAATGTAATCTACAATTAAAGTTTGATCCTAAGACTTGGAAGCTTCCAATCTTCTTCCATAACTTGCGCGGTTATGATTCACATCTGATCATGCAGGCAGTAACTGATGAATACAAAGCAAGATGCATTGCGCAGTCTTCAGAAAAGTACATGGCCTTTACTCTGAATAGTTTATACTTCTACGATTCTGCTCAACATCTGATGGGAACACTTGAGTCTTTATCTTCATCACTAACTGCTTTCCCAATCACATGTAAGTACTTTGACAGTGACTTAGTTAGAAAGGGAGTCTATCCATATGAATACATGGATTCGTGGGAGAGGTTTGATGAAGATGAGTTACCACCAAAGGATGCTTACTTCTCACGGCTGAAGGGTAAAGGTATAAGTGACGAAGACTATGAACACGCTAAGACTGCATGGAATAAATTAGGATGTAATACAATGGGTGATTATCATGATCAATATTTGTTGGCTGATGTTTGTTTACTTGCAGATATATTTGAGAATTACAGAAGAACATGTATGAAGCACTACAATCTAGATCCTTCACATTACATATCTGCACCAGGCATGAGCTGGGATGCATTTCTTAGATTTACAGGAGTAAAGATTGACTTGCTATCAGATCTACCTACACTTCAGATGATTGAAAATGGACTACGTGGAGGAATCAGTATGGCTTCACACAATTACTGCAAAGCCAACAACAAATACTTGGACGACTTTGATCCTATGAAACCTTCTAATTACATCATGTATCTAGATGCAAACAATTTGTATGGTTGGGCAATGTGTCAGACGCTTCCACTTCGGAACTTTAAGATCTATTCAGGACCATTTTCACAATGTGTTGTGCTGACAATATTAAAAGCAGGCCCAGACAGTCGAAAGGGATGGATACTAGAAGTTGACTTAGACTATCCACTATCACTTCATGATCTACATAATGATTATCCTTTAGCGGCTGAGAGGTTAAAAGTAAACCCAAGAGAACCTCCAAAGCTGGTGCCCAATCTGTTTCACAAAAAGAAGTATGTGTGTCACTACAGACTGTTACAGTTTTACATTAGACATGGATTAATTTTGAAGGCTGTTCATCGTATAATTTTATTTGATCAAGAACAGTTTATGAAACCTTACATCATGAAAAACACAGAACTGAGAACCAAAGCCGCTGATGCATCAGAGAAAGACTTTTTTAAACTGATGAACAACAGTTGCTTTGGTAAGACAATGGAAAACCCACACAAGAGAAAGGATGTTAGACTTGTTACAAGAGAAAATGAGGCCATCAAGCTGACATCCAAACCACAGTATCAAGACTTTAAATACTTTCATGAACAGCTGTATGGTATCTTAATGAAAAAACTTGTAGTCAAGCTTGACAAACCAGTATTCATAGGCTTTACTGTGCTAGAGTTGTCAAAACTGTTGATGCTTGAGTTTTTGTATGATTATTTGAAACCAAGATATCCCAAATCGAGAGTACTTTACACAGACACAGATTCATTCTTACTTGACATTCCAGCGGATGACATTTACAAAGATCTAGAAGCTGAAAGTCCTGCAGTAAAAGGAAAAGATTCTTTTTATGACACTTGCGACTACCCTAAAGAATCACCATTGCACTCAAATGTTAACAAGAAGGTTATTGGAAAGATGAAAGATGAAATGAATGGGAAGATAATTAAGGAGTATGTTGGATTGCGTGCAAAGATGTACAGTGTTGCAAGTGAGAAAGGGGTGGTTAAAAAAGCAAAGGGTGTAAGCAAACAGGTTGTAAAGTCGAGCATATCGCATGATAACTACAAGGAAGCACTGTTTCAGAAGCGAGTGTTTCACCATGACAACCCTAAGATCAGTTCCGCGCTTCATCAGATCAACACAACTATTGTAAACAAGAAATCTTTAGATGCTAATGACACAAAGCGCGTTTATTCATCACCAGAATATTCTTATGCAATTGGGCACTGGAGAATAAACGCGACTCCAAATAGTCTGAGTGTGTAATAAGAATTTTTGTCAATCGGGAAAACCCGCTATGACGGGGAAGTGTTTGTGAAAGGGGAGTAGGCTTTGTTGAGTTTCAAAGCAGCCACCAAGTACACTTGTCAAAGCTTGATTCAATAAACAAGTTTTAATATTCATGAACCACGTGATACACCAGAACCAATCGTGGTGGAACAATATTACACAAGTCATTTGCATAAAGTGCACTCGGTGGCCTCCTGAAAAGGCAGCCTAAATATTGAAGCGAAGCGTTGAAACAGAGTGACCCAAGCCGCCGATTTACCAGCAAGACCTACCGTTCACGCGTGAACGGTACTATTTTTAGAATCCTAGAATTCTTGAGAATTTCGGAGCTGGCTTGTTTCTGGTACAGGCAAAATTGGTCATCACTGAGTTTGTGTAACACAGGAAGTTGTGAAATACGTCACAGCAAAATTGTTACCAAAAACATCATAGATCGTATTGTGCAGGGTCAACTGCAACAAACTCAAACCGAGCCATTCATTCCTTCTTGTATTTGAGCGACTTATATACCAACATTTTTATGTCTTATTTTCAGCACAGGTGTAGGAAAAATCATATACCAAAGTCTTATTTATTTTCTAATTTAACATTTTTTTTACAAATATGACCATGGTCTTTTAAACAAACAGTAACATTAAACATTGTTATGTTAAAAAAAAGAAAAAAGAAAGAAAGCTTTTGCGCACAAATCAGAAATACAGGCCAAACCGTGAGTTTCTGTGGCAAAGCGCGACAGAGGAAATTGCACTGGTTTTATTTTTAGATCAGTGGGAAATTTTCAAGAACAGACGCTTGCATTTGGATGTGTCCAATGATAGTAGGTTTGGTTGTGATCAATCAGAATAATGTAGGCAGGGATGTCGTTAGGCGTCGGACATCGGACATATAACGATGAAAATCCCCAAATGTCCGATTCACATTGCCGCATGTCAGTCAGATGTCCTATCGTTTTAGCCTGAGCGTGGTCATTGTCCGATATGTACTCCATTCCTTCGGACAGCGCGATATTCGTTAATTTTCATTTCAAGATACAAATCTTCTAAAAGACCGAACGCTCTCGTGTTCAGCTGACACTGAAGTTGCCAGTGCCGCGTGTGGATATTTTCTTTTGTCGGGAATTCCCGAACCGTCTGGTGCAGCGCACTGATCTAAACTGACTAGTGCATGCTACAGGAGTACGGGAGACAACTCCAACTGACTAAATAATTCGTCTGCTTTTGTTTTCGATACGAGACAATTATTTAGCTTGAACACCTGCAACGGCTCGTAATTTCCGTGGTTGTATAAGAGAAAGGGAGAATGTACGTTCTGGGTTACTGATTCCGACAGACCCGGCATTGGTTCAAAACAACCTTACTTTACTGTATTTTTTTTTATGGATTTATGCAGTATTTTTCTGATTTTGTCGCATGTTTCATTTTAGTAAAAGTTTAGTCCAGAAGCCTATTTTGTGTTAATATTTAGGGTCTGTCGGAATCGGTGAGCCAGAACGTACATTCTCCCTTTCTCTACACGTTTTACCCATTGAGTCAGCTCAGCTCCAAACAGGATGAGCAAACATGGCCTCATCACTTTTTAATGACTGAATAAACACCAGCCGCCGAGAATCTCCAAATAGTATTGTTCTCGTTCAGCGCGAGCTTGCAAAACCCCCGTTTAAATGGGAAGATTTAGCCTCGCGTTTGCCGATCAGATGCAACGCAGCAATTATTCACTGGCTTTAAATTTGTAAGTACCGATTTTGGCAAAATGAAACTTGGCGAGTCGTCAATTTGTTCGTGTTCAGGTTCTGTCATTGACTGCTCTGATGATGATTTATTCAAGCTCGCAAACATTACCGCCACGGTTGTGTGTGTGTGTGTGTGTGTGTGTGTGTGTGTGTGTGTGTGTGTGTGTGTTAGATTGTTGTCCTGATTTAAATTGAAAATTGAACTTGCTATTAGTCGCAATTCTCTGTTGACAAAACACTTCTGTTTCAAACACACACACACACACACACACACACACACACACACACACACATACACACACACGCACGCACGCACGCACGCACGCACACACACATATAAGCTTATATTTATACACACACACACACACACACACACACACACCACACACAACCCCCTCCCCCCTCCCCCCTCCCCCCTCGAAAAGGTATCCACTACCAAACCCCAATCCCGGCCAAACCCCACAGAAACCTATCGATAGTAGTGATACAAAAATATGTTTCAAACCGAAATCACCAAGACTCGTCAGACATACACATTGGTCCACGCATCCCAGGCGGTCGCCTGACCAGGAGAGTGTGAAATCGACTGATGGCGATACATGCCGAGTACCTCCTAGTTAGAATAAAACTCATTTCTCCAGAGACGGCCAAAGATGGAAGCACACTCTCACAGCTCTTAGCTGACTGTTGCGAATCAGTCAAGCGTTCACAAACTGTCCACCTTCGGGGTTTGCGGTAAAAAGATTAGGGAGTGTTCTTGCCACTCTGGCTAATGGCGGTGGTTGTCTACGGGAAGGGACTGTTGTGCACAGGTTCAGAGATTAGACGTCGCTCTGGAGAGCGTTTGAGAAAGGCTGGGCAATGCATTTTGACAAATCCGCAAAGAGGCGTGATGTAATCAAGTCTCGCGGCTATAACGAAAGTGACAGTTATCTGGGACAATTAAAAGTACCATCTTTCTCCCGTAAGCGACTAAATGCACCACAACAGATCTGTTTAATGTTATAAAAACATACCGTTAGTTAGACACAACAAAACATAATATATAAAACTGGTTAGTGTCTGTGCAGAATGAGTTGTTTTGTTTGGAAGTAACCCTGAACATGACACCAGTGTCAGCATATGAATTATATCAGAAACAAATATACTCTTCAAAAGAAGCAGCTTCAATTTTGACTTGTGCAATATATAAGAAAGCTCGAACCCTTAGTAAAACCTTGCACAGATTGGCAGAGGTTATGGTGCCCATTTCCACGGAAAAGAGATAATACTTTCTTTCTTTATTTGGTGTTTAACGTCGTTTTCAACCACGAAGGTTATATCGCGACAGGGAAAGGGGGGAGATGGGATAGAGCCACTTGTCAATTGTTTCTTGTTCACAAAAGCACTAATCAAAAATTTGCTCCAGGGGCTTGTAACGTAGTACAATATATTACCTTACTGGGAGAATGCAAGTTTCCAGTACAAAGGACTTAACATTTCTTACATACTGCTTGACTAAAATCTTCACAAATATTGACCATATTCTATACAAGAAACACTTAACAAGGGTAAAAGGAGAAACAGAATCCGTTAGTCGCCTCTTACGACATGCTGGGGAGCATCGGGTAAATTCTTCCCCCTAACCCGCGGAGATAACACAAAAGAAAGGAAGAAAGAACGAATGTCAAACACACGTCAGCAATACATGTGAGGAGTAAAACACATCAAACTATATTTAGATGAGCACAACAATTCTCAAATCTGAGACGATTCACACACACATACAGACAGAAACACAGACACATACACACAGGCACAGACACATACAGACACAGACACGTCCACCCCACCCACACACACACACGAATTCATAGAAAACAAACAAGTCGCGTAAGGCGAAAATACAACATTTAGTCAAGTAGCTGTCGAACTCACAGAATGAAACTGAACGCAATGCAACGCAGCAAGACCGTATACTCGTAGCATCGTCAGTCCACCGCTCATGGCAAAAGCAGTGGAAATGACAAGAAGAGCGGGGTAGTAGTTGCGCTGAGAAGGGTAGCACGCTTTTCTGTACCTCTCTTCGTTTTAACTTTCTGAGCGTGTTTTCAATCCAAACATATCATATCTATATGTTTTTGGAATCAGGAACCGACAAGGAATACGATGAAAGTGTTTTTAAATTGATTTCGAAAATTTAATTTTGATCATAATTTTTATATTTTTAATTTTCAGAGCTTGTTTTTAATCCAAATATAACATATTTATATGTTTTTGGAATCAGAAAATGATGGAGAATAAGATGAACGTACATTTGGATCGTTTTATAAAAAAAATTTTTTTTTTTACAATTTTCAGATTTTTAATGACCAAAGTCATTAATTAATTTTTAAGCCACCAAGCTGAAATGCAATACCGAAGTCCGGGCTTCGTCGGAGATTACTTGACCAAAATTTCAACCAATTTGGTTGAAAAATGAGAGCGTGACACGAAAAGCCGGATATGACGTCATCAAAGACATTTATCAAAAAAATGAAAAAAAGTCTGAGGATATCATACCCAGGAACTCTCATGTAAAATTTCATAAAGATCGGTCCAGTAGTTTAGTCTGAATCGCTCTACACACACACAGAGACAGACAGACAGACAGACACACACACATACACCACGACCCTCGTCTCGATTCCCCCCTCTATGTTAAAACATTTAGTCAAAACTTGACACCGACGCTGTTCGGATAAAGAAATACGCTGCATAGCCTGTGACAAAAAGTAGGCTGTGAAGTTCAGATTTCTTGACATTTCCAATCTTGTAGACATTTCCGGCTGAGCTAAGCTAAATGCTGCGTTTTACTCTTGCGAATATAATGCTGTCGGAAAGCCACAATCAAGCATTGAAAGCTCTTCCGCCTGCCAATTCCATCTCTCTTTTTTACCCTGGCAAAACTGGGAATAAATTACAGAAACACGTTGAAATGATTGCTCGGCTAATCACGAAAGCGACGTAACTGAAATCGCTTTGGATGACGTTTTATTTCTTTCTTGTAGACATTCGGTTTTATCTTTCTATTATTACTTCTTTTTGTTTTTACTTTGTTCTATCGATTAGATGGAAATAATTATGCAGCATGTTGCCAAGACTGTTGAGTGTGTTTTTTTCTCTCCGTATTTTGCTTCAAGCGTAAGAATGCAGATTTTCGCTTGTCGTAACGGACAGCGAGGCAGCACAAGCTGTGCTTTTTATTTTGCTGTAATTGTGAGGTTGTTAAAATGACCTGCAAGAACGATGTATTGACCATTGTGATGGAAGAAAGTAATAGCAGAGTGCGGAGCAATCGCATCTACTTTCCTCCTCACCCCATTTGTTCCCCATTTTCCCCTACACGCCCCCCCCCACACCCTTTTTTCATATTTTGTTTTTCTTTGACCATTTTCGTGGAAGAAAGTAGATACCAGGTCGCGGAGCGATCGCTTCTAAGTCTGGAATAATTCGCTGCCAAATCACTCCTGTCTTCCGCGCCGCCTGCTAGTCGGCGCGAGGGATTATGGTCTAGCGATGGCCGCCTTCGTTCGCATGGGATTGTGGGATCGCGTTGTCACTGGCACGAGGCGCGCACGCGATCACTTGTCAATTTCGCTGTCATACGTAATGCTCCTGGCGAAGTCTTGTGCATTCCTTTCCGGTTTGTTTTTTTGTCGCTGCTCCTCCCCATCCCCCCACTTATGCGTGTGTGTGTGTGTGTGTGTGTGTGTGTGTGTGTGTGTGTGTGTGTGTGTGTGTGTGTGTGTGTGTGTGTGTGTGTGTGTGTGTGTGTGTGTGTGTGTGTGTGTGTGCGTGCGTGCGTTCGTGCGTGCGTACGTGCGTACGTTCGTGCGTGTGTGTGTGTGTGACGGGGTGTAGCTGTCAGAATGTTGGGTTTGAAAAGGGATGAGGGAAGTGAAAGGGGTAAGCAAAAGGGAAGAATATACATTGAGAATGTTTCGATTTTTTAAAATTTAAATTTGTTTATTTATTTTTTGGTGGGGGGGGGGGGGGGGGGGGCTAGAGGGCGAACGGAGGTTAGGGAAGGAGTGCTCATAGTGTCTGAGACAGCCTAAGTCGTGAAGGGTCCTGTTTTTGTCAGGGTGTCTCAAGCTGTGACCGTGAGATGTGCAACAGAAATGTAATGGTGGTGATGATGATGTAGCACACATGGCTGAGGTGAGCTGAGATCGAATGACGTACACTAAGGTCGGAACTGGTATAGGCTTAAATTTTGTTTCTTCTTTGTGGTTACCATGAAAAGTATTCATTTGTTGAAGAAAACAGCAGATGAGATGTACGGGTTTGGCATGGTGGAGAGACTCAAAGAGGCTGTATTGTTCAAGGTTAGGCCTTACCGCAACTTAATATCTATCTACCGCAACACGGTGGCCTAGTGGTAAGGCGTCCGCCCAGCAATCGTTGCAACACAGAAGGGTATAAGCAAACAAATATTCACACAAAAAAACTGATTCTATCAAGATAAGTTTTGTGTGAATATTTGTTTGTCTTTTCACTTAAAAGACCGTTGGGTCGAAATATCTGTGAATGTATTGTTTTGTCAATAACAAACGTTCCAACAACCTACCTTTCTTGTTTTTTTATTCTGAATTTTGGAACGTTGGCAGTCTCTTTGTTTTTGGATTCATGAAATGCAAGGTTAAGGTTGAGGTCTGCTGAGTTCTCAGTTTAATTCAAACATTCAGTCTTTTGTTCTTCTTCTGTGCGCAGTAATTCTCTGTCCATTTTGTAGGGCACACATTAGCGGTATAGATCGAAGTTGATGTTATTATAATGGGAAGGTCACACAAAGAAGGGGACTATGCGCTGTTATCATTAGGAGTTTTCTATCGGGATGATATGTCACAGGCGTTTGACATTATTTTGAAAATAGTATTTTGAAAATATTTTGACTTTTACTGCACATTCTCTTTTGAGCCGTGATAGGCCTACTTGTGCAAGTTGTAAGCCACTTATCATATCATCTTCAAGAGGAAATGTTGATGAATTAAATCTCTTCATGTATACCCAGTTCATGTTTTGCATCAACAGAAACTGAGTTACGTAGACAGATTGCCAGAGGTGGACATAGCCAGAGACATTTCTGGATAGACATGACATACATGTAGGCATGAAGACAGGCACACAAGCAGTTAAGGTGGAGGTAAAGTCAACTAATACGTACGAAAGTCACAGTTTTCAATTACTTCGTGCGTCTGTGTTTCTTGACCAGTACTCTTGATTGTGGTACCGTTGTGTTCCTCGGACTCTGTACTTGCCTTTGATGTGAGGCTCACTGTGTAAAATTAGATCAAACATGGTAGTCGCTAATGAATGAAGAAATGCGTTTTTTTCTTCCTATTAAGGTACATACAGCGACTTAATGGAGCCTGGCAGTGACGAGGGTATCACCGCCACAGTTGGTCTACATCCTTATGTATCCGTGTACGTATGTTAGATTTTGATTATCTGCTAGAGGAACTAGATATCAACACAGTATTAATTATGGTCGCCATTTACATTTCATATTTTCCAAAATATCTACTTCCTATCGTAGATAATTCAAACCAAACATATGTAGACAGGTACATGATAAGGACGCAGTCCAACTGTTGCGGTGATACCCTCCTCACTGCAAGGTTCCAATTAGTCGCTGTATCTACCCGAATCTGACGGAAAAAAATCGTCATTACTTCATTCATCGCGAAGGTGGCTCCATGAAGCTTAACACTGAAATTTCGTTAAACAAAACAACAACAAAAAATAACAAAACTTGGCGGTGTCAACTTCGGGCTCAGTTAAGGAAAGCTTCACTCAAAACAAACTGCGCTTAACAAAAATTACTAGTTTCTTTCACACGCCTGTACTTCTTCTGTGACAGCAGTTGTCCTGTGTGTACGTGTTCGTGACCTCGCCATGGTAACGCTGGTGATCGAGGCTTGGAGACAAAACATCCCCAGACCCTCAGCCCCACCCGATCCGCTCTCTGTCTCGTCTGCACGAACAAAGGACCAGTGTGGAGTATTGTTGTAAGGACGGACCTCGAGCAGTCGCGAGAAGAATTAGGATTATAGTGTGTCGCACGTGCTACTGTCATTGTTCTTTCTTTTGGGCTGTGATGGCGTTCGGGTGTTGATGTCAGCAGCTACACAAACATTAACCAACTTCAAAACACAATGTTTGATGTTCCTCAAGGAAGACATTTTAATGAACAGCTGAAGAAAGGTATCATTCTTCTGTTCAGTGTCAAAGTCTCTCATTGAATGGGCGGAGTCCACTTCGCGAAGTATACTTCAGGAAGCTGGCTGCACTGTGCTTTGGCACTGACCGTACCTGTTCGGTAAGAAGACTTGGTTTAAACAAAACTTTATTCAATTTTAATCATGACAAGAACAATGCATGGATGATTACATATTCAAGCATATAATACTTATTTTAAGCAATCATAGTAATTACAAAACAAAGGTTAGCATGATGGCGGAATAAGTACATTAGCTCATTTCAGGAAACGAAAAACAAAGCAAAAGACAAAACAGATACACAAACAAGCAGAAAATGGGAAGGGGTTGGGGTTGGTGATACAGGAGGTGGGGAAAGGGCAGCTAGCTAGTAGCTAGCTTAAGGGAAAAAGAAGAAGAAGAAGAAGACTTGGAGCGCCAATATTTGAGGGGATTTTTTCAATTGTAATAAGTGCACATAAGACACTCGCACAAAGTTAATGCGTATTGTGATCAGAGGAAAAGTCACTAGAAGACTTCGTGACGTTGACTTTGGGCTCAATTTAATGACAGCCTTTCACAATCATGTAAACTACCACACATATGATATCTGTTATCTGTAGGGTAGAACACTTCAGTTTAGGCCAATTAGTTTTGCAAGTGTCAAATGCCAAATTAACTTTCGGGCTCTAATCCCAACTGACTCTCTAGAGAACATTCACGTGGCAAAAGTAAAACGGACACAGTACTTTGAACACGACGTGCAAAGACGAGTATTTCGAAATGATATCACACAGTTAGGCAATCATATTTTATGTATAGGCCTAAAAAAAAATAGGTGTGGTTACGGTAACCCGACCTACCCTATTTTTAGGGGCCGACCCTATAACTTTTTATTACATTTGTCAAAAAAACCCATAAAAACAAAAAAAAACCGAGTGCAGAAAACGCAATGAAAGCAAAATCGCCCGAGTCGCACACTTATTTCCCTGTCAAGTAGGTTTAATTTGTACACATTAGAAAAAAAAGTTAAAAAAAAAAAAAAGTGATTGCCTACCTTCCTACCCTATTTTTTTTGGCTATGTTACCGTAACCACACCTATTTTTTTTCCATATTATTAAGAGTGAGAGGGGATATGTTTTAGTCATAGACCAAATAGCCTGGACCGCCAACTCGTCACGTGACCCTTCGAGGTTACGACTCTCAACTTTCAGGGGCGCGTCGCGTCCGGTTTGAAAGACCAGCGATTCGAAGACAGTGAAAAGAAAGCACGCTCCAGTTATTTGTGACAATGGGAGGTGACAATGAACTGGATTTTCCAAAACTACAAACTAAACTTAACAAAACTCATCGAAAAACATGTTCCATATGCACTTTTGCTGAGTTTATTTTAGCATTTTCAGAACTTACCTCGGCAACTTAGTCCATGTTTACAATCGACACCGGATATCACGTCCCCCTGATTTCTGAAAGGCTTGTAAGCGTAGGTTCCTAAATGCGAGAGGCCGCTACCTCGTAATAGAGAGAAAGAGCGGAGTGAGAGCTAGTTGGCGGTCCAGGATAAATGGTCTATGGTTTTAGTCCAGTCCAGTCCCGGCGAGGCCAGAAGTGAGAGCAAAGAGATTCCGTAAGGGAAGCTCTTTGGTGAGAGGACCTGGTGCACGTGAGAAGAAAGTAGGGCATTTTTTTAATTTTTTTTTTTACCTCAGTTGCATGCAAGGCTGCTTCAACCCATCTGTTTTGCCTCTTTCGCCTTTTTTTTTTTTTCTTTCTTTCTTTTTGGGCGCTGAGCATATCTTTCTTCATTGGTCTTTTGTTTTCAATGAAATTTTAATTTTGTTTTCTTTTACATTACAGGTTACATTTCCATTACATTACTTTTTAATTCAACAACAATCTAACTAAGGACAATGGGGATAAACCTTTCGTAGCGCAAGTTCTTGTTGAAATACAATTTCCAATGGAATATGCGATTTAGTTTTCTTAGCTTTGCTAATGCACATTAATTTTTTGCTATCAATAAAACATGGTTAATTAACGCTGATTCCTTTTTTTTCTTTACATTTTTAAATCAACAGCCTAAATAGCTGGTTGAAAAAAACAAAACCAAAAAACACAAATAAATTTACTTCTTTTGCCCTAATCTTTTCACCTCTATCATGGACAAATACCAAAAATGGACAATTGTATTAAAATATTTTACAATTACCATTATTCTCAGTCTATATGTGTCGCAAATCTAACTCTGAATTAAACATGCACACAATTTCTATTGGTTTCTCGTATTTGAATTTTCCCACACACATTTTTGCCACAATAATAAGTACATTGATATAATTTACTAAATTGTTTGACATACCGGGTCTTTTCATGTATCCTAACAGTGCTGTTTGAACATCAATTTTTATATTAACATTATTCTGCTGAAATACCTTATTGGTAATTCTTTCCCAAATTGGATGTATAGCAGAACATTCATAAAAGAAATGTTCCACAAAATCAATCTTTTCTGGACAGAATGAGCATTTGTTATTCATTCTAATTCCCATTTTACACAGCAGAAAGTAGGGCATGGAAAGACACAGGTCACGCGCACGGTTGGAGAAAACGTCAAAGCTGGGAACTTGGTAGGGGAGAGGACTATGGCACAGAAGTTGCGAGGGGGGGGGGGGGGGTCCGGTAGCCGGAGGAGGGGAGGGGCTGAACAGGGAATATTAATGCGATTTCCACAAGCCGTACCAACAAGCTAAAGCCTTTACCAGATGCGCTTATCAACGCAGTCATGACGAGTCCAGATCTTATGACGATATGCAACGTCACAGCTCCAACTTCCGAGTCTGCGCACGCATCTGTCACATCAGTTGTCGATGCTATCACACCCCCAACACCAGCCAGACTACACTCAGTCAAGGCGTGTTCTGAGCAGGAGAGTCAAAGATAACTAAGAGAAGTTTCTTGATACAAGTTAGTAGCAAACATGCACAGTATTCACTCTTCTTAGAACATGAATGGCTTCCTTATGAAGAGGACTGGCGTTTACAAAACATAGAATGTGGGGGAAATGCGATTGTACAAATCAGAAGTAGGTAATGAAAAACACATTTTAATACGAATTCCAATGGAACTAGCAAGCAAAAGACTTGTCTCAATGTAATCATGACGCTGCCAGATCTTAGGACGATAAGAACGTCACAGCTTCAGCTTACCTATCTTTGCGAACATCTGTGATATCAACAACTAAATTCTAGCCGCACTTTACTCAAGGCGCTTTCTGTATACGATACTTGAAGACAACAGAAGAATACGGATAACAGTTGGTAGCAAAATGCACAGCACGATACCACTCTCATGACAAGGCAAACGATTTGTCCAGATGCGTGTCGGTCTCAACGTTACCATGATGCCTGCAGATCTGATGACGATTATGCAACGTCACAGCTCAAACTTCCGCATCTGCGCACTCATCTGTCACATTGTTGATTGCTATCAACTTCCGAAGATCAGCTTCACTCAAGGAACTTTGTTTACACAAGAGTCTATGTGCAAAGAAGAGGCACGACAAGAATTAGTATAGACAGAGACATAGATTTCACTGTATGTCTACCCCCCGCGGGTTAGGGGGAAGAATTTACCCGATGCTCCCCAGCATGTCGTAAGAGGCGACTAACGGATTCTGTTTCTCCTTGTTAAGTGTTTCTTGTATAGAATATAGTCAATGTTTGTAAAGATTTTAGTCAAGCAGTATGTAAGAAATGTTAAGTCCTTTGTACTGGAAACTTGCATTCTCCCAGTAAGGTAATATATTGTACTACGTTGCAAGCCCCTGGAGCAATTTTTTGATTAGTGCTTTTGTGAACAAGAAAAAATTAACAAGTGTCTCTATCCCATCTCCCCCC
>NC_090259.1:13481057-13491057 GCF_037325665.1 Littorina saxatilis
TAAACACAAGGCTCATTTCAATGGGGAAATGGGGGGAGGGAAATTCAGCGTAGTACATGTGTCCACAGTGGAGCCGAATAAAAACAACAATAAAACAGTGAAAAACAAAACAACAGAACAGACAGACAAACATGCCACACGTGAGATACCGTGTTTTTAGGATTGAATGGTGATCATCTTAACTAATGTATTGAGATCTTTTCTTGAACACTTTATACAGAAAGTTCGACACATCCATGACATTCTTATCATCATCCGCACTCATAATTGCTGCCACATCGTCATTGGCTGCAAAAACAGAAAGCTCACTTCTGAACTCGTCATATGCAGTACAGTTCAATAAAACATGTTCTTCGTCTTCGTTTTCAGTCTTACATACTGGACATAATAACTGTTGAGGGGTTACACCGCGTTTGTACCTCATCCTGTGACAGCTTATAGGTGATATACCAAGTCTGAATTGGACATAAGCAATTTTAAAGCAACGTAACTGGCTACAATCCACATAATTCTCAATCTTAAACGAACTTTTAAACTTGGCATAGAACACGTATCTCTCTCTCGTCTGGATGTCATTATCCCAATCTGCTTTAAAGCGATTAATGAGTCTTTCTCTTAGTGTTCTAAGAAAATTACCAATGTCACCAACGCTTTGTTGCTGCCATGCTTCATTACAGCCATTCTCACATAGAATGTTCTTTAAATAGAAAGACCAAGATTTTTTACCAGAGTCACACAGAGCACATGACATAAGATACGCTTTACGAGGAAGTCTGTCCTGTGGCATAGCAATCAACCGTAACCAGTACTTCACCACCCTGATTGCTGAGTTAATGAATAGCGGGTGTCTACCCAGATCACCATACACCAGTCTGTTTGGGGTTTGTTGCCCCACACGCAAAAGTCTTTTACACGCAAATAAATGCACTTTCTCAATGTCCCCATAAGCCTGGAAGCCCCAAACCTCTGCCCCATACATTAGAACAGGAAGAATCTGGGCATCAAAAATCTTGAAGAAGATACTACTTGGGACATCACCAAGTCTGAAGAGACATCTTAAAATCTGCATAGTTCTTACCTTGGCCTTAACGGCCAGCGAGAGAGAGAGAGAGAGAGAGAGAGAGAGAGAGAGAGAGAGAGAGAGAGAGAGAGAGAGAGAGAGAGAGAGAGACACACACACACACATACACACACACACAAACACACACACACACACACACACGCACACACACACAATCTTCCGCACGCACACACGCACAAACACACACACACACACACACAATCTCCCGCACGCACACACACACACACATATATATATGCACTCACAATAGCATTCATTGCATTGGAAAACAAAACAGAACAAACAACACCAAAACAAAGTAAAACGCGTTTAGAATGACCCAACCCGCCTCCCTCCCTTAATCGATTAGTTGATCGATAGATTCATAATATAACAGTTTATATTGAATTGAATTTAGTTTGTAGATCTGTTAAAATTAAGTTTGTAGTTTGTGTGTGTATGTTTTTGTTTTAAGTTCTTTTCCATACTTTTATGTATTCGTAATATTATTTGATGTATTGATAGTTTGTGTATAATATGCACATTCTCAAAATGCTAAATATATGACATAACACATTTGCTAACCCAGCAAATCGTTCCTTTTCTTTCTTCCTTCTTTTTTGTCAGCTCATTCTTTCTTTACCCCCCCCCCCCCCCCCCCCCCCCCCTCCCCACCCCTTCTCTTTCATTCTTACTTGTTCTGTTGCTACGTCTTCTTTGTCCCGCACCCGGTCCGGTAAACCGATCATTCTGTTCCCAAACAAAAGCCTCACGCACCCACCCCGCCTGTCTCACCCTCCCGGCTGAACTAATAAAATGGGGATCAAACCCCGAACCGTGTGGCTCAGTCAGGCATAAGCCACTTGGCCCCTGCTTGCTCACACACACGGACAATAAAAGAGGGGCAAGGATGTCGGTGATGGCTGACCTCGTTAACCGAACCGCCTGTCACATAGCACGTGCGCATTTTTCAAACATCGATGAGCACACTGTGCTTGGTTTGAATTGAATCGTTGTTGTGCAGAGAGAAATAGCTTGTTAGGGGGAAAGTTTGATGGCAAAATTGTTCTGAGCTTTTGTTGTGGCATATGACAGCGACTGCTCTGCCCGCTTTCCAAATCGGCATATATTTATGAGCACACAGCATGGCTTTCGTATACAGGTATATAGGATCGGGTTTGGCATACCTACCGATTAAGTAAAGCTTAACAATACAAATATGCGCAATCAAATAGACTTTTTAGATATATGAAAAATTATCAAATACAAAGCAATTTCAATTATGAAACGAGGGGCGGCTGTATTCTTTTGTAACATGTGTAATAAAAACGTAAACAATTGACGCAATGAACCCGGAAGATGGGGACAAAGGCTGTTCCTCTCCTAAACCGTCGTCATACAAGCCCCGCCTCACCCCCCCCCCTCACCCCTGCCCTCACCCCCCTGCTATCCAAAGAAGTGTCTGCTTCGGTTTCAGCTTTGATGCCAGCCTGGTCAAACAACACTATGAGATAGCGGTGGGGTCGATGTCCATGAGCCCTGGCCAGACTGATGGAGACTGCTTGGTAGCCGAGATTTTAAGTCCTTCCGGTTCATGGCGGAGACTCCGGAGACAAGATTATAATTAGCATAACTACTTCTAAGTCCGGACGACTGACCCAAACAGAGGCATTAGGATTGACTCTTTTTGAACTGATTGCAAATTATTCACACGATGTCACACCATCAAAGTCAGCATGTTGAAGCTGAAATAGACGAACTCCAGAAATACCTGGGGTTTGAATGGTTTGTGACAGAGTGAATACTCTTGTTGCTAGTGAGGGAAGCTTTCTACACGTGCTCCTTGTCCATGTGCTTCAGACACACCCTTCGCTATACTGACTAGCCAATAATGTTATGACGGAAAGTTTGACTCACTACTGAAAGCATACAAACCAGGCAGAGACATTTCCGAACGTCGTTTATAAGAGAACAATTGTTTTTTTGACTATTCGTTCTGATTTATTTCGTTTGCGCCATCTGGACTTGTACGCTAGTAAAAGAAGCATTCATCATTTTGAGGATGAAAGTCTCTTGTTTATATGTGACCCTCCACCACGGAATGAGTCGCATGTCACCTTTGCATGATTTTCATATTTGTACATTTTTCTAATATAAGAGCTTTTTATGCTCTATCCAGTGGAGAAACCCGTTTTAGAAAAGAGCGAAAACTGTTTGAGTTATAAGCCTGTGACTAAGGTGACCCTCACACTGTTACCAGACACTCCCTGGACTTATATTATTAAGCCTAGCGCAGAACCGCGCGAGGTGACATGCGACTCATTTCGTGGTGGAGGGTCACATATGTCGATGCTTCTTATTCTCTTTAATGCAAGAAGACTGGCTAAGCACAGCTCCCGCCTACCTAATGTCTATGCTTAAGGCAGATACTTTCTTTTGCTCATCGATCTTATTGATACAGCATAGTCAGTCACAAAGGATAAAGGCGACAGTTCTCCTTTCAAATCTGAAGTCTGATCATTATTAAATAATTGCCATTGTCCGCTGCAGTTCTCTACAAGCTAACTGAGATCGAAGAAAACGAATAATACCCTTGCGGGACACACTGTCGAATTCGCCTCGGGAAATAAAGCCTTCGTAATGACTTCTGACTCAAAGGATCAAACAATGATAGCACCCAGAGGAATATACATTTGTATTACTCAAAGGAATATACAATTATATTACTCAATGTGTATACAATTATATTACCTAAAGGAATATACAATGAAATACACTAGACCTAGAAAGTATTGAGTGACATACTTTTGATTGTTAAAGAACAAAGAAAGACCACAGCAATTGACCTCGTGTATGTCCAGCAGTATACCATTATCTCACCTAAAGAGGTATCCAATTATATCACCCAAAGGAATATACTATGATATATCGTTAGACCTAGAAAGCCTTGGCTGACAATGACATACTTTTGATTGTTAGAGAACAAAGACACTCTACAATAATTGACCTCATGAATGTCTTCAGTGTCCGTCTCATTATGAAATGATTACATTGTCCGAAGAGGTAGTCAGCACACTCTTGATCGGATACGATTGATTAATGTGGACCAAACACTATTTCCTAGATGTCATATAATAAGCACGGTATTGTAGTTGCAGATATATCTGTTATACTTAAGATGGTTACTTTTTTTCGAAAAGGCTTGCTGGAAAATAACTCGTTGGTGTACTGTGCACTTACGAAGACTTACATAGAGCCAGCATGCAGAGTTCATATAAGTACGTATCAGTTATATTTACTAATCCGCAACGGTACCTTTTCGTGGAAGTTATTCAATCAACATTACCAGAAAATAATTTGTCTATACACCGTATATTTTGAAATACTACTAGGTTTACTAGCTGTTACTACTACTGCTCCTATACACGAATACTCATAATCTTACTCTTACTCCTACTACTACTACTACTACTACTACTTCTACTACTACTACGACGACGACTACTACTCCTACTCCTACTACCACACCAACAACTACTACTACTACTACTTCTACTACTACTACTACTACTACTACCACACCAACAACGACTACTACTACTACTACTACTACTACTACTACTACTACTACTAGTCGTTAATTCTCTAGCTATCATTGTGTACAAGTACCTACAACGAGTCTGTACAGTTTTACTCTTCTTTACTCCAAGGAAACCAGATTACAGAAAACTCATTTTGTGCGTCGCAAACTGATGCGACGAATCTTGGTTCGCCCCGAATAGACATTATGATTGATTCATGTATAATGCCAACAAAAAGAAAGCACGTACTTCGGTAGGCTCTAGGGAGCTATAATAACCCAGCACACTAGGATCGAAAGATTGCAAGAAGAAGAGTGAATGTCTTAGTCGTAACGGGAAGAACTTAGTCAATTACCCATGGGATCAACACAAAAAACTATTACTTTCAATCTTACAAGCTCAGTTGGCTATTTTGTTGTGATACTTTGACGCGATTTATTGACGACTAATTTCAGATTTAAGTGACTATTTCTAAAGGGACATTTATGTTGCCCTGGAGATCAGAATTATACCAGACATCTCAAACTAGTTTTGCCGAGTCATTTGTTAAAGACATAATCTTTCTCAAATTGTATAATTTCAGCAACGTATTGAAATAACCAATCTATCATCCTTGTCAAGTTATAAATGGTTTACCTAGTGAAGGGGAGGGGCGGGGGGGGGGGGGGGGGGGCACGCACCTACTTTCTATGATGTATAAAACATACTCCTACAAGCGTGTAAACTATACAATTCCCAGCTAAGATTATTGTACCCGTGATCGAACAATCTTTCCCTGAAGCAGCCAGAACTCGTCGAAAACAGTGCAAAAACGGTACTGTTGATCTGCAATCGTCTAAAGTTACGACATCATATAATCTTGGTTACGAACCCACCCCCGTTTTCCTTCAATACCTTCCATATTTGTTTCATGCACGCACGCTTCGTCTTTTGAACCACGCCTTATTTTCCCTGTCCTTGCTTATTGGAAAGCGACAGTGTCTGGGGCTAAATCAAGAGAGTCATCAGTATAGCACGTGATACCAGCAGGAAATTGGCAATAGTCTATCCACCTCCTCATCCAATACACAATCACGCTTCTGTAGGCGCGAGATACGGAGTGGTGAGGAAATTGGAAATAGTGTTCTGGTACTGTACTTATGCTTAGTAGGAGACAAGCATGCCACTGGTAAGGGATCGATAGTTCTTCATTTGTTTTGAAGAAATGCACGAGTTTGCAAATTTCCGATTCTGTGGCAAAAGTAAGACTAGCACCAGTGGTCGTGTTCCTTTTATTCTGTTATCTCATTAATGTTGTCTGCCGCTCTTTTTTTCTTCCAGCCCTTATTTTCAGTGGTGGGTGGTTGAGACTGCTTTCGTCTGTTTGATTAATGTCAAGATAAACATGTTGTGAACATTTTTTGTCTGGGATCTTCTGAGAGAGAGAGAGAGAGAGAGAGAGAGAGAGAGAGAGAGAGAGAGAGAGAGAGAGAGAGAGAGAGAGAGAGAGAGAGAGAGAGAGAGAGAGCAAAAGAGAGAGAGAGAGTGCGAGAGATTGTAAAATACCAAAATGGGTCCATCGCTAAGTGCTGTTCACATGGAAGACTTGCAACCAACTTGTGACCAATTTTCAAGCGATTTTAGTCGGCGATTAGTCAAATCAAAATCACTGCCCATGTGAACAGCGCAACATCACATACTGGGGGGGGGGGGGGGGGGGCAAAAATAGCTGACAGACTTTGACTATATTGTATGGTGCTACGATCAATATGTCGTTTGAAGTTTTTCCCCCTTGATCTGAGTCTGGCGCGAGTCTCTGGGACTGTTCACATGGCAGACTTTTTCCCGTATCGGCCTCAACGACTCGGGAGCGATTTTCAAACGACTAAAGTTGGTCACAAGGTGGTTGCAAGACTGCCACGTGAACAGCACTGTACAAAGAGAAAGTAGAGTCACAGTTTGAATCAGGTAGCTTAGCAGGCGCACGGAAAGGACTTAAAACTTTGTCAGGACAGGCCAAATCAAAATCCAGTAGCAATAGCATGCCGATGAAAGAACAGGTTGAATTTTCTGAGAAATTAAACGAGTTCTATTGTAGATTCGAGAAAGATGATTTGAAGGATGATTTAGACAGCGTGACTTCCCAGCTTAAGGTAGATATGGCAGGTGATGAGGAGGACTTTGAAGTTCAAGGCAAGACTGTTGAGAAGGTTTTTAGCAAGTTGAATGTAAAGAAAGCAGTTGGTCCTGATAACATCGGTGGACGAGTTTTGAGATCATGTGCCTGTCAGTTGTCCGTTGTTTTTAGCCGTTTGTTTAGTTGGTCTCTGAAAGATTGCACTGTGCCTAGACTCTGGAAAAACTCTACGATCAGCCCTGTCCCCAAGAACAACAAGCCCAAAACCCTGAATGACTATCGCCCTGTAGCTCTCACCTCTATTGTTATGAAGTGCTTTGAGCGCATTGTCCTCTTTAGACTGCTCCATCAGGTCAAGCCCCATCAGGATCCCTTCCAGTTTGCATACAAGCAGAACAGATGCACAGATGACGCCACACTCACACTCTTACACAACGCATACACACACTTAAAAAAAACCTGGCTCTTTTGTACGCATTCTTTTCATAGACTTCTCTTCTGCCTTCAACACTATCCAACCCTGCCTCATGGCCCAGAAACTTCTCCGCTACAGCGTGACTCCAAGGCTTATCCTGTGGATTATCAACTTTCTCGTTAACAGAACCCAGTCAGTCCGCTTTCAGACAGCTCTCTCTTCCCTTAGGTCCACCTCCATAGGCTCTCCACAGGGTACAGTTATCTCCCCTGTGTTGTTCACACTCTACACTAACGACTGCAGTGGCACTGACTCCACCCTTCTTATCAAATATTCAGATGATACAGCGCTAGAAGATCTCTCCAATAGTGACGCAACTTACTTTGCAGAAGTAGAACGTTTCAACGCCTGGTGTAAAGACAACTTTTTAGACCTAAATGTGACAAAGACCAAATAACTTCTGATAGACTTTAGAAGAAACCCTGTCCCTGTCCCTGACCTGATGATTGATGGTGTGACTGTTGAGCGTGTGACTGAATATAAGTATCTTGGCACAGTTATCGATGATAAGCTGTCCTTCAATGCAAACACCACCCTCATACACAAAAACTGTCAGTCACGCATCTACTGCCTTCAGAAACTTAGGAAGTTGAATGTGAACCCTTCTATCCTTCAAACTTTCTACCGCTCTTTCATCGAGTCTGTCATCACTTTTGGTTTTGTGTCCTGGTATGGAGGTCTGAGTGTGAAGAACAGGAATGTCTTAGTGCGAATGGTGAATGTCAGTATCAAGGTGATTGGCAGGCAGCAAGCAAGTGTGGAGTCCCTGTATGAAAAGCGTGTGGTGAGAAAGAGTAGGCGGATAGCTTCAGATAGGTCCCATGTCCTTGCCCACCTCTATGAACTCCTTCCCTCTGGCCGTAGACTTCGCACGCACAAAGCTAGGACACTCAGGCTGCAAAACAGCTTCATCCCCAAATCCATCACCCTTGGCAACATGTAAACACATCCACATATCCGACTCAGCCTCCCTTCTGCCAGTGCAATCAGTAGTAATGTACATGTATGTATTGGTTTTATGTACGTCCGTATTTTTTCTGTGATATATTGTATGCTATGATTTTTTGCAATGATGTTTAGCCATAGTCCGTTATACGCGTAGGTGTGCAAGAATATGTAAGCGCAGTGCTTTAAAGATGTCCATGTGGGAATGTGTAAGTGGGCGTAGTCGAATGTCCATGTGGGAATGTGTAAGTGGAGCATATAAGAATGCCCATGTGTGAATGTGTAAGTGGAGCGTATAAGAATGTGTAAGTGGAGCGTGGTCGAATGTCCATGTGTGAATGGGTAAGTTGAGCGTATAAGAATGTCCATGTGTGCGATGTGTAAGTGAGACATGGATGTGTTCATGACTGAATGCGTAAGCACAATGCAAGGAATGACCAGAAAGGTATGTGGGAGGTGTGTTTATAACCTGCCCTGTTATATAGTGCTTATGTAAAAACAATGTCCTGTTTGTATTATTGTTATGTACCACGCCTGAATTTCTCTATGAGATAATAAAGTATTCTTATTCTTATTCTTATTCTTAATACAAAACAATACATGCATTGTTTTTAACACACATTCAATGATGAAGCACTTGCATTGTTTGACAATTGTTGTTCAGTATACAACCTAAATATTTCAACCGATGCCAACTGATTTTGTTCAAGCGGAATTACAAGATATATCAATTAATTCAGCACGTACACATTCACAATCAATTTTCGAAAACTGGTTAATACGTTTGTCGCCCCTTTAAATGAAACAAAACGCACCAACCACGTACGGCATTCTCAATCGACCAAAAAAGAAAACTTAATTTCCCATATCACACGATACATGTCTTTTCAATAGTTCAATTAATAACACCAGGCACTGCCTTTCTGCTAATGATACAGAATTTTCCCATTCCTCCGACAATGGCCAGCGAAAGCCCTCCGGCGAATGTCAATGGCCAGCGACTGCCCTTCGGCGGATTTCAGGACGCTCGCACAATTGTGTCCACGTGTGCTGTCCGCTCTAATGTGTCAGACAACGCTGTGCTTTGTTTGGTTCTGGACAGCCAAGTGTCTTTCCGCACGTGCGCTCTGAGAGGTCCAGGATCAATCGGGCTGACCTCATTAGCATGCGTCTTCTGTGAGCGGTGGCTCCATCTGCTTCCTTGTTTGGTAGTAGTGGAGGCGGTGGAAGGGGTGTTGGGGGTTGGTCGGGGCTGGGGGGACGGGGTAGGTGGAGGTGTTGTTTTTCCTGGAAGACAGAAAATATAACAAATGAAAGATAAAAGTAATTACAGAAAGTGAATGATTCAGAAACAAAGAAATCATGGTAAAAACAAAGAAGCACCCAAACTCTCATCTATCTATCTATCTATATTTATCCTACATACGTGAGAGAGACACCCGTGAGATAATAATCGTTCAAATCACACGTGTGTATATCATGTAAATGAGGTCATGTCAAGCAAGTCTGGCAGGGACCTGTTTTTCCACTGCTTGTGATGCCAAAGTCACCGAGACAAACGTCATTATAGAAACAAAAATTGCGCTCGCTAATTACCCTCGATGAATCTTTAGAACTAACACGTCACGCCACACTTTCAGAGTGACGTTTCTTTGCTTTGACGTAATAGATTGCACGAGGCTTTAGAAGAGATCGAGGTTCCAAAACAAGCGTCTTCAATTTAGCTGCCTCGTCTGCAAGACATTTTCAGTAAAATACACGTAAGTACAGTATGTGGGATAAACAGAATACTACATGGCTTGCTGTGTCGTACCAGATTTACA
>NC_090259.1:13498557-13518557 GCF_037325665.1 Littorina saxatilis
AACAAACCCACAATTATCTTTAACTCATTGTCTCCCAGGTACGGATATATTATCCGTACCCACTCTTATTGCTCTATCTGACCAGGTACGGATATACAAATTATCCGCTCATACAGTTAGCTTCAGTCGCTTCATGTAACGTCCATCGAACGCCTGCATGCCAGCGTGTTGATACACGTTTACTACACAGTTACTACAATTCTGAGTGACTTGCTGCAGCACAGCTGGTCTCGGCTAAAAAAAACCGTGGTCAGCATAAGTGGGGTAGAAAGTGTTAAAGCTGAAAAATCTGTTCAACTGCTGCTATAAACAAGAGCATTGTTCCGCTTCAAACCCCACCCACCGAATGCCAATAGCGTCACCGCTTTCCATGCAGATTGAATTTGTAATTATTGTTTTACTGATAAACTTTTGATCAATTGGTTTTGCAGAAGATTGACATAAAATGCCAGGCACAAAATCAATTGATTTTGCAGAAGATGGACATAGAATGCTAGGTACAAAATCAACTGATTTTGCAGAAGATTGACATAAAATGCTAGGCACAAAATCAATTGATTTTGCAGAAGATGGACATAGAATGCTAGGTACAAAATCAACTGATTTTGTAGAAGATTGACATAAAATGCTAGGCACAAAATCAACTGATTTTGCAGAAGATTGACATAAAATGCTAGGTACAAAATCAACTGATTTTGCAGAAGATTGACATAAAATGCTAGGCACAAAATCAATTGATTTAGCAGAAGATGGACATAGAATGCTAGGTACAAAATCAACTGATTTTGCAGAAGATTGACATACAGTGCCACGTACAAAATCAATTCAGCAAAGAATTCTCACTCAGCATACGAAGAGAAGCCATACTGTGAGAGGCCATTGGCTGAAAGCGGAAATCTTGTGAACATGTGACCTACAGTGCATAAGCGCAGGGGAAGGTATACATTTCAGCGTCATTCCGATACAACGCACGTGGAATCCGTGCAACTGCCATGGACAAGGCAGCTCTCCGCATCAATTTGTGTCGCACAACTCGTTGTGGTGCGCGTTGTGGTGCGCGTTCTGCGCGTTAAAGGCACAGTAAGCCTCCCGTAAACCATCACCGAGCTCCCCGAGCGTCTACATACAGTACAAGCATACTTCCATTTGAACGCTCACCGAACGGGAATATCCTGGCTGCTTTCTGTCGAGCGTGAGAAATTTTCAAAGAATTTATTTTCGTGGACTTGGTCATAAACAACAACGGCGCCTCGTTTTGGTGCTGGACGGCTGTTATTATACCGAAAATCACGCCCGGACAGTAAGCCTCCCGTAAACCATCACAGATACTGTCAGGCTTTTACACACAGTACAAACACCCTTCCATTTGAACGCTCACCAAACGGGAACATCCTAGGTGCCCTACGTAAAGAGCGAGCAATTTTTAAAGAATTAATTTTGCAGATTGTCTCGAACATTTTGGACCCATCCTGAACTCAGGTCAAACATGAGTTACTTCCCTTCGGGTCTCATTCTATCGATGTAAACTGGCGATGGCCGTGAATCGATGATTATCAAAATGTTTTTGGACCGTGGTGCGTTTTTGCGCTAGACCTAACTTTTAAAATCTAAATAATAAATTGACAGCTTGTTACAAAAACATTCTTTAATCATAAAAGAATTCTTTTTTCATCAAGACAAGATCAGTTCAATTCGAAGTTGTGAAAGCAGGGTCACGCAAGGGTCGTAGCAGACGACGGTTTATCAATGCATATCGTCGTTCCTCTCAACAGTTAAAAGCCATCGCCAGAGTTCTTGTGAACCACAGCCGTTTTTTTCGTGCATAAAAACGTGCTATTGTAAATAAGCTCACATCGAGTCGCATTCAAATAACTAACTGACGACTACATTGTGAAAAGGGGAAACTGGATCACACGGGTTCACGATGGCTCAGCAGGGGTAAGATAAACCACGCACAAATGAATTCTTTGAAAATTGCTCGCTCTTTACGTAGGCCACCTAGGATGTTCCCCTTTGGTGAGCGTTCAAATGGAAGGGTGTTTGTACTGTGTGTAAAAGCCTGGCCGTATCTGTGATGGTTTACGGGAGGCTCACTGTGCCTTTAAGCATGTTCAAACAAATCATTACATCTCGGATTATACATCAATTTGTGCCGCAGGCGCTTTTGACAGTTTGTGAACTTGCTATCTGTTTCTGTTCAAATCTCACATAAAAGTCGCAGAACTACTGTTTCGCGTTCGTTCAGTTTCTATGCCTTATTCCCTCCAGCTGCCTTTCCTTAGCTATTCCGCCATCTTCTTCGAAAAAAAGAAAACTACACAAATCCATTACACTCAAAAACAGGACGACTTTTTCATCCTCTGTGAATAAAGTTCTTAGTTTTCCCTTTTTTCTTGCTGTTTTGAATAAGTAAAAAACGCAATTAGGCTCACATTTGAAAAAAAAAATCGATTAAAATCCAAACAAGACCACATACAAAAGACAAAAGCTCGGACGAGAAAAATCGATCCCTTTAAAGTTGATGTAGAATTATTGTGCTTCGGCAACTCCCGTTGAAGCCCCCATCTCCACCTTTCGCCCCCTATCTCTTTTTCTCTCAGAAGAGTGCCTTTGGCTACCCAGGCTCCGCCTCTCTCCATTCCATATACCTCAGTCGCCCTCCTTCCCCCTTACTTCTTCCCCCTCTCCTCTCCCTGTACCTCAGTCTCTCTCCTTCCCCCTTACTTTTTCCCTCTCTCCTCTCCCTATACCTCAGTCTCCCTCCTTCCCCCTTACTTCTTCCCCCTCTCCTCTCCCTATACCTCAGTCTCCCCCCTTCCCCCTTACTTCTTCCCTCTCTCCTCTCCCTATACCTCAGTCTCTCTCCTTCCCCCTCTCTCTCCCTATCTCTCTTCTCTTCCTCGTCGCTCTCCTTCCCCTCTGCCCTAACTTGTAGTGTGTTTTGTTGTAGTGTGTTGTAGTGTGTTGTTATGTGGTGTGATGTTATGTAGTGTGTTGTAGTGTGTTGTAGTGTGTTGTAGTGTGTTGTAGTGTGTTGTAGTGTGTTGTAGTGTTAACAGTTTTCTTGGCTGCTCCCCCTTCTCATCCTCCCCCCTCCCTCCTTCACGTCCTGCAGGCTAACCCTTCTTTCACCCCTTCCCCCTCTCCCCTCCCTCAAGCTTGGAGTCCTTGAGCCTGTCCCTTCTTCCACTCCCGTGTCACGTCTACCTCTTCACACACACACACACACACACATACACGCGCACACACACACACAAACGCATGCGCGCGTGCACGCACACACACACCCCTCCCTTCTCTTATCTCTCTCTCCTCTCCATTCATCCTTTTTACATTTAGTCAAGTTTTGACTAAATGTTTTAACATAGAGGGGGAATCGAGACGAGGGTCGTGGTGTATGTGTGTGTGTCCGTCTGTCTGTGCGTGTGTGTGTGTAGAGCGATTCAGACCAAACTACTGGGTCGATCTTTATGAAATTTGACATGAGAGTTCCTGGGAATGATATCCCCGGACTTTTTTTTCTTCATTTTTTCGATAAATACCTTTGATGACGTCATATCCGGCTTTTTGTAAAAGTTGAGGCGGCACTGTTACATCCTCATGTTTCCATCAAATTGATTGACATTTTTGTAAAGCAATCTTCGACGAAGGCCGGACTTCGGTATTGCATTTCAGCTGGTGGCTTAAAAATTAATTAATGACTTTGGTCATTAAAAAATCTGAAAATTGTAATATTTTTTTATATAAAACGATCCAAATTTACGTTCATCTTATTCTACATCATTTCCTGATTCCGAAAAACATATACATATGTTATATTTGGATTAAAAACAAGCTCTGAAAATTAAAAATATAAAAATTATGATCAAAATTAAATTTTCGAAATCGATTTAAAAACAATTTCATCTTATTCCTTGTCGGTTCCTGATTCCAAAAACATATAGATATGATATGTTTGGATTAAAAACACGCTCAGAAAGTTAAAACGAAGAGAGGTACAGAAAAGCGTGCTATGCAGCACAGCGAAACCACTACAGCGCTGAACAGGCTCGTCAGTTTCACTCCGTTTTGCACAAGCGGCGGACTACGGTCATTGTGAAAAAATGCAGTGCGTTCAGTTTCATTCTGTGAGTTCCACAGCTTGACTAAATGTAGTAATTTCGCCTTACGCGACTTGTTACTTCTCTCACCTCCTTTTTTTTCACAGAAGTTCTATCTCGGCTATCTCCCTGTACTGCACCCTCCTCCCATCTTTTCCTCCTTCAATGCTCTTCAGCCCCCCCCCCCCCCCCCCCCCCCACACACACACACACCTACCTTCCCTGTTTCACAGCAGCAAAATGTTTGAGCAAGATTCACCGTGGTCTGCGTTGTCATGGCGACGCGGAGACAGTCTCACGGAACCGGTGAGGCACAGAAGATGGTGGCACGAGGCAGGAAGGGATGAGTCTACGATCGATTTGTCGTCGTTGCTGCTACTGCTGGTGGGGATGGAGGTGGTGGTGGTTGGTGGTGGTGTGGGTAGTGAGGTTGGGTGACAGAGAGAGGGAGAGTGTATAAGGTGGAGAGAGGTTGACAGTTAATGAGAGGAGGATGAGAGAGTGTGAGTGAGTGAGTGTGTGTGTGTGTGTGTGTGAGAGAGAGAGAGAGAGAGAGAGAGAGAGAGAGAGAGAGAGAAAGAGAGAGAGAGAGAGAAAGAACGAGAGAGAGAGAAAAAGAGAAAAAGAGAGAGAGAGAAAGAGAGAGAGAGAAAGAGAAAAAAAAGAGAGAGAGAGAGAAAAGAGAGAGAGAGAGAGAGAGAAAGAGAGAGAGAGAAAGAGAGAGAGAGAGAAAGAGAGAGAGATAGAGAGAGACAGACAGACAGACAGACAGACAGAGCTAGAGGCAGAGAGACAGACAGAGAGAGATGGAGAGACAGAAAAACAAACAAAGAGAGAGACAGAGACAGACAGACAAACAGACAGACAGACAGACAGCAAAAGAGCAAGAGAAAGATTATCCCTATCTTTATCCAGGACTATATGACTGTGACATACAGACAGACAGACAGACAGACAGAAAAAGAGACAGACAAGGAGATAGGGAGTAAGACAAGGAGACAGACAGAGTGAATATCAATGTAGATTCAAATGATTTGTATTTTTTGTTCACGACGACCGCAAACAGTAAAGTATTATGATTTGCTGGTTCTTGCAACATTCTGACAGATTGATTTTCAATGAAAGAATAAAGCGTACCAGTAATCAATGGATGAACTAGAAAATAAGGCTTGCGTGATTTCCCTTGAGATAAAGCTTATTTTGCAAAACCCATACCTAGTAGGTTCCATTTGAGTACGACGGCGCGCAAGGTGCATTCTCTCCCAGGAAACATTTTGCTTAGTAATGTTAGAATAACGTCTCACACGCAGCAGAAAATGATCCGTACTCCTTGATGTAGACAACACAGAACCAAGGAAAAGCGAACATTGATTTTCGTAAGGTCGTTTTACAAGCTGATGAGAGCAAAAATGTCAGTCACGTACTCAGCGAGAGACAAAGCCGTAGACTAGCTGTTACGATCGACCTGGAGATTATGCTTGAACTAACAACTCCAAGTGTAAAGGTGAACACCAAGAAGAAAGAAGAAGAGAACTAACGACTACATGCATCACAGATTCTTTCATCCGTAGATCAAATGCGCTCAACCTTTTCAGCGGGGCAGGCATGTGGAAGGCACTCGGCCTACTTATCATGTTGCTAGAACAGCGTGAGAAATAGCGCTTGTCTGTAGCACATCCTGAAACAGATACTAGATTGCTAACGTTCCAAATTTCAGAATACAAAAACATGAATGGTAGGTAATTAGAACATGTATTATTGACAAGCAATCCCACACGTAACAGTGACCAGTACGTCGACCCAACGGTCTTTGAAGTAGTCAGACAGACACACATTTATCAAACAAATAAAGAACTCGATCATCTCAAGATCGTTTGGCTCGCTTGCAAAATGCCGGCGATTGTGTGTGGTTTAATTGGTACATGGTGTCGGTTTCTGTGTGACTGACTGACTGATTGATTGACTGACTGACTGACCGACTGATTTAACTAACCAACGAAATTATGTCCTGGATACCGTCAGTCTCAAGAAAAGATTCAAGTTAGAAAAATACAATAAAACATAGAAAAAACGCAACACGCATACGAACAAACGAAACGCAGAGGAACAAACACAAACGCAACCAACCCACCAACCGACCAACCAACCGACCACCCAAACATTCCTTGTCTTTATATTCATGTGGAGAACCTTATGTATCGTTTGTATCATGCCCCCCAAAAAACATCAGCGTGTCACGTCGTGTAATAACTGTCACTGCCCAGACTTCTCTCCCTTTCATGTGCTCTTCGGTCATGGAGGAAAAATTATGACAGGGTTGATGGATCGGTCTTCGTGAGGTGAAAATGAATTTCTTTGATCTCCATATTGTCTTTCTTAAGCATTTTATGCAAGGTAATGCAAGTCTGTCTTTTGGGGAGAACTGCGCATCAAAAACTTTGAGGGGGAAAGTAATTATAGGCTGGGCTATCTTAGTTGGTGTGGGGTGGAGTGGGAAGAGGAGATGAGAGAAAAAGAAAGAGAAAGCCAGAGAGAGAGAGAGAGAGAGAGAGAGAGAGAGAGAGAGAGAGAGAGAGAGAGAGAGAGAGAGAGAGAGAGAGGGAGAGCGAGAGAGAGAGAGAGGGAGAGAGAGAAAGAGAGAGAGAGACGGAGAGAGAGAGAGACGGAGAGAGAGAGAGAGAGAGAGAGAGAGAGAGAGAGAGAGAGAGAGAGAGAGAGAGAGAGATAGAGGGAAAACGAGAGAGAGCGAGAGAGAGAGAGACAGACCGAGAGAAAGAGAGAGAGAGAGAGGGAGAGAGAGAGAGAGAGAGAGAGATAGAGAGAGAGAGAGAGAGAGAGAGAGAGAGAGAGAGAGAGAGAGAGAGAGAGAGAGAGAGAGAGAAAGACACAAAAGCAAAGAAAAAAATAAAACAGAAAAAAAGAACACTAAAACAAAACAACAAAACAAAACCCAACGAAGCAAGCGCCATCCACATTGGTCATACTACAACCACAACATGCAACAGAATATGTTCCAATTATTTGTTCATCTGGTGTGATGGAATTCACCACTTCCAGCAAAACCACGACTGACAGATACCATGTTCCAACCCTTTCAATCCGATCTTGTCACATTAGTTTCCTTGGTTACTGTGGCGAATGAGTGGCAGGTTTCGATTACTTCTGAAAGCGTTGCTTAACAAAAATTAATTTATCAACTTGTTTGTGAGTATTGGGTTTGCAATGTTTGAATGTGTATATCTGGACACAAATGTTGTTATGTAATTGTTTATATCAGTTTTGATTCATCATGCTGGGTGACTTGAGAGGAAGAGAGAGAGTGAGAGAGTGAGGAGGGAGAGAGAAAGAGAGAGAGAGGGGGAGAGAGAGAGAGAGGAGGGAGAGAGAGAGAGAGAGAGAGAGTGACAGAGAGAGAGAGAGAGAGAGAGAGAGAGAAAGAAAGAGACAGAGAGAGACAGAGAGAGACATAGATAAAGAGCGAGAGAGAGAGATAAATGGAGAGAGAGAGAGAGAAATAAAGAGAGTGAGAAACTGAGAGAGAGTGAGACAGAGAGAGACACAGAGAGACAGAGACACAGTGAAAGAGAGACACAGAGAGAATGACAGGAAGGGGCAGAGAGGAAGAAAGGGAGAAATGTTGATGACAGACACCACCCCCCCCTCCCCCTCAACTCCTTCATCATAATTTTATTCAGGACTTACAGGACACAATAACGTTATCCAATATTTCAAAATATCAATGCACCAACGGAGGATGTCAGTATTATTGGGATCTTTCTTTCGATTTGAGCATCCTTCTCCTTCCCTTGCTGCCAGCTCACACCTCACATACCCAGCCCTCCCCCTCCCCCCTTCGCCAATTATGACTGTTTGTCAATATTGGGTTTTAATAAAGCAATAAACATGCTGGCATCTTTGAACCATGGCGCCCTACGAGGCTGATGACTGGGGCCCTGGTGACTCATGGGTAAGCGAGGATTTTGGTGCCACTGGGGCGATTACTGGGGATGATATGGCACGCTGTTTGTAACCCCCATCTATGCTTCATTGTAACTGGGAGACTTGGTTGCGCCTTGGAGATGATAAATAAAGACAGGGGCATGAAACCCCCAGGGAGTTCTGTTGTTCCCAAAGACGAGAAATGCGATAGGAGCTCCCTGTCTGGTTTTTGTATTTTCTAAGTGTCAAAGCCGGAGCAGCAAAGCAAATAGCATAATCTGAAACTGTTGTCAAATATTTTGTGTTAGTCAGTGTTGTTGTTGTTTTTTGGAGCGGCGGAGAGGATTATAATCGGTCGAGTCTGTTGCATACCCCTTAGCAGTTACAGTTCTCCTGAATGAATGCCAATGGTTGTTTACAGTTCTCCTGAATGAATGCCAATGGTTGTGGTTTTAGGTGGTGGCGGTGATGATGATTGTGATGGCGACGTTTGTGGTGGTGGAGGTTTTGTTTGTGTGTTTGCTTAACGCCCAGTCCACCACGAAGGGTGATATCAGGGCGGTGCTGCTTTGGCATTTAACGTGCGCCACACACAAGACAGAAGTCGCAGCACGGGCTTCATGTCTCACCCAGTCACATTATTCTGACACCGGACCAACCAGTCCTAGCACTAACCCCATAATGCCAGACGCCAGGCGGAGCAGCCACTAGATTGCCAATTTTAAAGTCTTAGGTATGACCCGGCCGGGGTTCGAACCCACGACCTCCCGCTCACTGGTGGTGGCGGTGATGATGATTGTGATGGTGACGTTTGTGGTGGTGGCGCATCCTGAACTCAGGTCAAAATGAGTTCGGCTCATTCTCTCCCTGACAGGATGCTTTGAGTTTCCTTGTCTGGCAAGGAAACCGATTTTTTGGGGGTACATATTTAGAGCTTTTTGTAATGTATTATTGATATAAGCAGATTCGCGATCGTCGATAATGATTTTTCATGGTGTTTTGTAATTTTTAAATTACAAAGGAATTGATATGTAAGACAGTTTCAAGCGAGCTATTTTTCGCGGCTGTATTTACTGTGCAAACAACTCTAAATATGGCAAAAGTGTCACGTGATAATCAACCGTTTGGTTTCGGCGCTCTGTGGAGCAGACGATTTTTTCTGTAACCAGTTGACAGTGATGAAACCATATATTACGGTCTCCTTCCGGCAGCAGTCCCAACATTTCGACTTGTTTTGACCTTAGAACGATGTCTTTATCATAACTGTGAAGAACAGAACGGAGATCACTGTTGAAGTCGGCCAATCTGCAATCATTTTCGTCTCGCGAACACTGATCTCAAATTTAGATTTTTTGTTTGTTTGTTTGCTTAACGCCCAGCTGACCACGAAGGGCCATTTCAGGGCGGTGCTGCTTTGACATATAACGTGCGCCACACACAAGACAGAAGTCGCAGCACAGGCTTCATGTCTCACCCAGTCACATTATTCTGACACCGGACCAACCAGTCCTAGCACTAACCCCATAATGCCAGACGCCAGGCGGAGCAGCCACTAGATTTCCAATTTTAAAGTCTCAGGTATGAACCGGCCGGGGTTCGAACCCACGACCTCTCGATCACGGGGCGGACGCCTTATTACCACTAGGCCAACCAATTTAGGTCAGTGCTCGCGAAAAACATATGGGAGATACCTCTGTATTCTTGTTTTGATAGATTCGCGTAGGACTGTAGCGTCCGGTCAGAGAGACAACTGGCAATAGCCGTGGAGCGATGCTTATCAGAATGGTGGTGGCGGTGATGATGATTGTGATGACGACGTTTGTGGTGGTTGGAACTGTGGGGAGAATTGCTAAAGCGTCTGTTACGGGCACGGATCTTGTTCTTCTTCTTTTTCTTCTTCTTCTTCTTCTTCTTCTTCTTCTTCTTCTTCTTCTTCTTCTTCTTCTTCTTCTTCTTCTTCTTCTTCTTCTTCTTCTTCTTCTTCTTCTTCTTCTTCTTCTTCTTCTTCTTCTTCGTTCATGGGCTGAAACTCCCACGTTCACTCATGTTTTAGCACGAGTGGATTTGTACGTGTATGACCGTTTTTACCCCGCCATTCAGGCAGCATACGCCGATTTCGGGGGAAGCATGCTGGGTATTTTCGTGCTTCTATAACCCACCGAACTCTGACATGGATTACAGGATCTTTTCCGTGCGCACTTGGTCTTGTGCTTGCGTGTACACACGACGGGGGTTAAGTCACTAGCAGGTCTGCACATACGTTGACCTGGGAGATCGGACAAATTTCCACTCTTAATCCACCAGGCGGCAGCGACCGGGATTCGAACTCACTACCTCCCGATTAGCAGGCCGACGTCTTACCACCACGCCACTGCGCCCGTCACGGGAACGGATCAACCCGACACAGCCGGGCGAGATCTAATGATCCAAGAGAGAAATAAACTGAACTTACCTGAACCTCATATTTATTGAGGATTACGATTTAAGGCTAGACCTTTTCTTACAAAGTGTCCTTGTGTGTTTGAGAGAGAGAGAGAGAGAGAGAGAGAGACAGAGACAGAGAGAGATAGACAGAGAGAGACAGACAGACAGACAGACATACAGACAGACAGAGAGAGAGACAGAGAGAGAGAGAGAGACAGAGACAGAGAGAGAGACAGACAGAGACAGAGAGAGACAGACAGGCAAACTGACATGCTGACAGACCAACAGACAGACAGACAGGCAGACACACGAAGAGAAAGGCAGATCGACAGAGAAAGACAAACTGACAGATAAACAGACAGACCGACAAACAAACACGCACACAATGACAGCAACAGAACAAGACAGCCAGAGACACACTGACAGAAACGAGTGAGCAAAACGCCATCCAAGCGCACGTCACCCATCTCATGAGATGATCTCCCTTTATTGACCGGAGTGACCTGCCCCTGCGTTAGTCCCAGAAGGCCTTGAGTCACGAGGGATGTCACAGGAGGGGATCAATTTCCGGAAGGACTATGGGGACTGGATTACTCCCCAAAAGGAGATCTTAGGAAATCAAAGAAATGGACCCCACAAGAGATAAGTAATGATTTGAAGCGGGAGGGATTAAACAAAATGAGAAAATGAAATAAAAATTAAACAAGAAAGACATAAAAGAAGACGTTGGAGGAAGGGGGTATGGGGGGGGGGGGGGGGGGGCAAAAGCAGACAGAAGAAATTAAGAGACAATAGTGGAGGCTGGAGAAAGCACTGCTCTCATGGAATGTAGCGGGGAAAATAGGAATATAACAATAATAATAACAATAACAGCACTTTATTGTCCATTAAAATATTACACACAAATGGAAAATTTTCTTCCAAGCATCCTTCCAAGCAACATTGTTCGTATGGTGATAGAGCCTTTGCATGTCGTGCGGAATGCTGGTGCTCGGTTTGGGCTTCGGTTATACGGCTCTGCATGTATTCCATTTGGTCCTGGATGGATTTGAACACTCAGCCTTCTGCACCTTGTCTTATCCACTGGGCCGTTGTGTCCGTCCTGTCCTGATGTTTCAATATCGTCTGGTCTTGTAGGCTTACACTTGTATAAACGCGTCCCACGATAAATGCCGCTCATACGTTCTCTTTCAGTCTTCGATTGCACTATCTCAGGTGGAACACAGGAGATTGCTTGTTCCTCGCTCTCTGTACATTCCTTTCATCTGCTCCGTACCAGCAGGGTGTGTTGCCGTTTCGTCTTCTCGTGGAATTAAACGCATGTCATACACTACTTGAAAACATTATTCATCACCTTTGCTTTGGTTTGGGGGGGAGGATATTTTGTTTGCTGGTGCGACTATACCAAAGCTTCGGTGAAAGTGCCCGCTGTAACAGCAAATCACCATTAACTTCTTTTTGTTTTTGCAAACGCCCGTTGGTCATGTTGTACTTATTTGGATCTATGTGGATACTAGTTTAAGCAAGGGTGCTACTGCTCAAAGTCTTTCCCCGTTCCTAGAGCCACCCAACCAAAACCTCCAACAACACAATTCACAAGCAAACTCTTTTTCCTTTTTTAGCACACACATTGCAATCACAGCATTACATTCATGGCATTCCCCCTCTTCCGCCCTTTCTCTCTTCTCTTCTGTCCAAGTTCTAAAGGGGAAATTGAACCGCGGGCATAAACCAGGTGATCGATGTGCAGAAACGGAAGGCTTCCTCATAGCGTGTGCATCGAACTGTGCGCCCTGATGGTGCTTAATGTGCGAGACCCGGGCGTCTTGCGTGTATCAGCAGCCCTGCAGACCGTAGCCAATAACAACCTGCCCGTGGCGTCCTCGTGTCGCTTCTCCAGAGCCGCCCTTGCCCCTAGGGGTGAATGTGGTGGATGTGGTAGTGTGCTTGCTTTTAGGGCTGAGTAGAGTTTGGTGAGTCACAGGATTGTTATTGCTTGTTTGTAGGATGTTTTTGTGTGTGTAGAGGTGTGTGTGTGTGTGTTAGGGTTTTCTGCGTGCATGCGCGCGCGCGCGCGTGTGTGTGTGTGTGTGTGTGCGTGTGCGTGTGTGTGTGTGTGTGTGTGCGTGTGTGTGTGTGTGTGTGTGTGTGTGTGTGTGTGTGTACGTGTGTGTGTGTGTGTGTGTGTGTGTACATTCGACGTTATCGACACCGTCGTCGGTGTCGTCAAAGTGGTCGTTGTCCTGATCATCATCATCATCATCATCATCATCATCATCATCATCATCATCATCATCCTCATCATCCTCATCGTCGTCGTCGTCGTCGTCGTCATCGTCGTCGTCCTCCTCCTCCTCCTCCTTGACACCATCATCGTCGTCATCATCATAATCATAGTCTTCGTCGGCGTCTTTGCAATCGTCTTTGCATATTTATTAATGTAGCTATCGGTGCTTTTATCTTCACAGTCGTCAGTGTCACCGGCATCATATGACATCATCTGTGTTTCTCTTCCATAGAATTTTTATTTTTTTCATTTTCTGAAAGACAAAGCAATTTACGAAATATAAACCTTCTATTAATGTTTGTTAATCATAATTAAGTGAAGGCTAATGTGGCTAACCTATGAGATGTTCGCGTTCATTGAAATCTTTCTCCAAGCGCTTTTGAGCGTCGCAGTTTTTAATTTTTGCTTGCGTGAGTAAGGGTCTGGAATCATAATTGAGTGACGCCAAGATGCAGGCGTTAAGGTCACGCACAATCTCATAAATCAAACGGAAAAAGGGAAAAAACGACAGAAAGAAAGTAATGACGTAAGAAAGTAAGAAAGGAAGAAAGAAAGAAATTGAGAGATATTAAAAAAGAAAAGATAGTAAAAGATGAAACGGCACAAAATTAGGACAAACACAAAAAAAGAAACAAAGAAGAAACGAACTCAAGGGAACGAACAAACCAGGAACACAAGCAAGAAAAGCAAATCAGAAAAAAACAACTTTCAAAAAGACGAGAGAAAAAAAAACACAAGAAAAACAACCCACACCAAAAAGACATGCTTTCAGCCTACGGAAATATCAATACCAGACGAAAGAAAATGGACTGTTTTTTCTTGCAGCCCAACCCAAGAAATGTGGGCCTTTTTTACCGTCAGAACACTACGGCAGTGTACATCGACTCCGTGACATTTCGATTTATGCAAGTTAGCTTCCTTGACTATGCTTGGTGGTAAGATTGCCCAACGGGGTTGTTCTTCTTCTTTTTCCTTTCTTCTATGTTGAGCACACAACAAAGTGTATCGACCACAGAGAGAAAAGAGTAGGAATTGATTATCTCTGTGCTCCTTCAGAGACACTCCGATTCTTGCTAATGTCTTCCTTTGAAAGATACCTGCTTTCCCATGAAAATACCTTCCATAATTGACCCCGAAACTCACTTCGCAAAGTCCTTTTTACCGACAAGTCACTGCCAAAGCTTTATGCAGCGAGCTTCGTGATCTGACAACATCATTCTTTGTGTAGATGCGTGGTACAGACCTGATTACCACTAAAATTTCCTGGTGTACAAATGAGGCTAAAAATGTGTACAATCAGAATTTTAAGGTGTACAATTCATTCTCGCGGTACACACTGTGCTTTATTCCCCCCTCAAACCCCATTATTTAAAGACTGTAAATACATGTAAGAAAGAATTTGTGCTGCAAGTAAATTAAAACATTTTTGTTGAGAAAAAAAAAACATACACTATTAGATATTTGAAAATGTGACACAAAACGAATGATAGAAAAACATAATTTTTATTTTTGACCTCTGAGGAAAATTTGCATCAGCTGCTGTCAGCAGTATTGAGTCAGCCCTTCATTTCTGTCACTGCACTGGTCAGTATTTTCTGGTCTCATACAGTCCTCTTTACACATTGCTTTCTAGGCTCACACAGTCCTCTTCAGACTTATATACTTTTTTTTTTTTTTTTTTTTCTTTTTTCGTATGATTTTAATGTCTGGCGTATAATCGTACAGCGGTCTTCAATTTCGTAAGATTGTACGCAAATTTCGTACAGTAACCAGGTAACCACTGGTACCATGGTTGTGTAAAGAGTGCCAATGGCCTAGTACCTCCGTCTTCACCTCTGCAGCGAGCTTCGTGAAGTCGACTTCGCCAAATTAATGTCAGGCTTAAACAATCATTATGCAAACCAAAGATCCGTTCAGCTTTTTATATATAATAAGAGTATCCTGCCGACAGTGTACAGGCCAGCTGCTTCTTGTGCTGAGAACAAATAAATCTGGTTGAACAATATTGAAACTGACAACTATGTGTGCATGAATCCCTGATTTAATTAATTGCTTGTTTTCTCTGCAGAGCGCAATATGTTAGTGACATGATTTTGTAAAATTAATGACATTGGATTGGATTGGATTGGATAAGATTTACAGTCCAGTGAGGTTACCCTCATGGAAATTCGGGCTGCTTTCTCCCCGGGGAAAGCGAGCTGCCATACATACGGCGCTACCCATATTATTTTTTTCCTGCATGCGTGTATTCATGTTTCCTGAGACTTAATGCCGTGTGAGATGGAATCTTTTTACTTTATTCCAAGTCCCACGGGTATTTAAATTTGATGGACATTTTTATCTATGCCTATACAATTTTGCCAGGAAACACCCTTTTGTCAATCGTGGGATCTTTAACGTGCACACCCCAATGTAGTGTACACGAAGGGACCTCGGTTTTTCGTCTCATCTGAAAGACTAGCACTTGAACCCACCACCTAGGTTAGGAAAGGGGGGAGAAAATTGCGGCCTGACCCAGGCCTGAACACGCAACCTCTCGCTTCCGAGCGCAAGTGCGTTACCACTCGGCCACTCGGCCACCCAGTCCCATCTGTTCAACCTTCGATATTACTATGTGTGCATGAATCCCCGAATTAATTGCTGTTTTCTCTGCGGAGCGCGATATTTTAGTGACATAATTTTGTAAATGACATCTGTTCAACCTTCGATATTATTTCGAAAACAAACCTCACTCTGTACAATATGTATAGGCATAATTATGCACGACGCAGGCAAAACGTTGATGCTTGGTATCATCCTGACCTCAGGTCAAAATGAGTTCGGCTCATTCTCTCCCTGACAGGATGCCTTGAGTTTCCTTGCCTGAAACCATTTTTTGTACATATTTAGAGCTTTTTGTAATGTGTTATGGATGTAAGCAGATTCGCGATCGTCGATAATGATTTTTCATAGTGTTTTGTAATTTTTAAATTACAGAGGAATTTTTATTTTAGACAGTTTCAAGCGAGCTATTTTTCGCGGATGTATTTACTGTGCAAACAACTCTAAATATGGCATAAGTGTCACGTGATAATCAACCGTTTGGTTTCGGCGCTGGCTGGAGCAGACGATTTTTTTGACAGTGATGCAACCATATATTAATTACGGTCTCCTTCCGGCAGCAGTCCCAAAATTTCGACTTGTTTTGACCTTAGAACGATGTCTTTATCATAACTGTGAAGAACAGAACGGAGATCACTGTCGAAGTCGGCCAATCTGCAATCCTTTTCGTCTCGCGAACACTGCTCGTGAACAACATATGGGAGATCACTCTGTATTCTGGTTTTGATAGATTCGCGTAGCACTTTCGCGTCCGGTCAGAGAGACTACTGGCGATAGCCATGGAGCGAGGATTATCAGAATGGCTTGGTATGTGTGTGAGAGGAAGGGTATGATGTTCTTATCCCTTGTAAAAGCCCGGGCAGCTCTTTGACTTGTGTGTAATTGATCGTTTCCACGCGGAGGCATGTATCTTTAGCTTCTCTCCTCTTTTGTGAACAGCTCAGATCATGGGTAATTTTAACACCTTCACATTTAAATGCTTATTTTATAGCCATCCATTGAATTGAGAAGAAAACAAAGCATACTAAACTGCTAAGCATGAATCAAACAATAAGAAAATAAAAAGAACCAACAGCATCGTTTTGTATGTGTGGGTAGTAAACACGTTTTATTTACAAAACACGGCGGAAAATGGCGACAAATTTGTTGCACAGCGACAGGTCACTTTCTTCAACCAAGGCCAGTACTTTCATACATGACAAAGGAAAGCAAATATGGCCTGAATAATAAAGTTATAGTGTTCCTTTGCGTGTCTGAGTGATAAACTGTTTTAACCAACTATCTTCTGAAACGTAATTGCACTCAGCAGATTTGTCTTCCGCTCATAACTTTCGTGTCACACGGTCTTTGCTACAAACAGATAGATCGCATTCTCGCAGAAAATCATTGACAACACAGACCAGTCATTTTTAGCATTGCATTTGGAAAGGGCTACTATTATAGTGTGTTTTAAGAAAGAAAAACATTACAGTATCGGCAGAACACGACCAAATGAGTTTTCGTGTCATAGCGTTATGGGCGTGAGATTGTGTTCTCACACTGTGGCAAAATCATTGACAACACAGACAAGTCAGTTTTAGCATAGACATTGGGAAAGGCTACTATTATAGTGTGTTTTAGGAAAGAAAAACATTATAGTATCAGCAGAACACGACCAAATCATGACAAATGAGTTTGCGTTTTGGGCGTTATGGGCGTTTTTTCACACTGCAGATCATATCTCAAAAACTACGGAGTGGATCTTTATGAAATTTGATATGGATATTTTTGACTGGATTTTCTCATAGAAGGTTTTTCCGTTTATTGATAGGACAGTTTGATGACGTCATATTTTACCGTTTGCCAAAAGGTCGAGGCAGCACTTTCACAGTTACAGTTTTTCATCAATTTGATCGAATTTCTTACCACACAATCTCAGATCTAGGCCGGATTATGGGATTGCATTTCAGTTTGGTCACTTAAAGTTTTGTTATTGAAATGTTTGTTCGAAATATGTCATTTTTTCAAATTTTTAAAAACTAATATTTGAAATTTTTTTTTTATATTAGTGTATTCCCTATTGCGTCCTGTATCTAAAACTATATAGTTTTGTTGTTTTGTATTGATAATTATGCTTAAAAATGAAGAAAACCGATAAATAACCACTATCTTTATTTATGAAAAAAGACACTTAAAAACAACTTCTATCTATTCCTTACCATTTTCTGATTCCAAATATATATAGTTTCATGGTGTTTGACGTTGAAAATAGGCTAAAACTTAACAAACTCGGATCGTTGAATGGAAATTATACTTCCAAGCTCCGTGCAGCTGACAACATGATAAAAACACGTCATTTCAAGTGTGGAACACGCTCATGACGTCATACTGAAAGGTGATGAATTATGGCTTCACCTTGCGATGTTTCATTTCAAACATGGTAACATTTTTAAAGGGGTTTCTTTCTCAGATTTCTGTTTGCCCTCTGTCTGTCTCTCTATGTCTCCGTCTGTCTGACTGATTCAATTAAATGTGTAATTACTTAGTTTTGCAAAAGTCAAACTAAGTATGATATACCTAATTGATTCAGGTCTCTAAATTCTTATTGTAAAATTGTGAGTTTTATTCAAAACAAATTTAATTGGTGTTTTAAACTCAATAATGGGGCATGCTGTGATGAGCAGAAGAATGTGTGTTTACGAGCAGAAAAAGCCCATCAAAGTCAAGAATCGTGTTTTTCTTTTTTCTATTTTCACCGTGTAGCTTCCTACAGACACTAAGCAACAGTGTGGTACCACTTACAGTGCAATATCTTGTACTTTATTTTTGACGTCTGTGCAACACTTCATTGACCCATGATCTGAGCTGTTCACTTTTCCAAGGTATCATTGACATTATTCAGCTTGGTTTTTGTTCTGTTCAGTACTTGTACATAACAAGGTGCATCGACCACGAATAGAACCGTGGAGGAGTTGGAATGATCTCTGTGCTCGATTCCTCGCCATTGTCGCTCATTTTTATGTTGGCATTGAGAAATGCGGATCCTTTACTCGGCTCCACCTCTACATTCCTTTGATCAATATTTCCCTAATTACGAATAACCTGCCAGTCGCTTTTTGTTTGAATGTGCGCGGCATTTGGGCAGAGAAAGATCGGCAGGTAATCTATAGCATCTCCGCCTGTCGTGTGATGTGAGAAGGAGATGGAAAGGGAGAGGGAGGGTGAGAGAGAGAGAGAGAGAGAGAGAGAGAGAGAGAGAGAGAGAGAGAGAGAGAGAGAGAGAGAGAGAGAGAGAGAGAGAGAGAGAGAGAGAGAGAGAGAGAGAGAGGGGGGGGAAGAGAAAGAGACACTGACAACGGCAGTGACTCTGACACTGACAGTTTTGCTGACACTGACTCTGACACTGATACATTTTAATTGAATTTAGGCCAACCTTTTCATGAGAGAGAGAGATAAGATATTTGTATTTGTTTACGAGGGTAATGAGAGAGAGGGGGGAGGACGAGATGGAGACGGAGGGAGGTAAAAACAGAGACCGAAACTGTTTCCATAAAAAAGGCATCGATAACCGCAAAAGAAAGAAAACATTTTGTTCTCGGATTAATCATGTTTTTCATTTCGATTTGCATCTGAGACATTCTGAAAATACTGGCAACATGTACAAATGAGCAGACCTTTTTGAGGAAACAGAATTAAGCTTAATGAAGTTGTCAAATTGTGTGTTCCCGTAACAGTTCTTTTCCTTTTTACATTTAGTCAAGTTTTCACTAAATGTTTTAACATAGAGGGGGAATCGAGACGAGGGTCGTGGTGTATGTGTGTGTGTGTGTGTGTGTGTGTGTGTGTGTGTGTGTGTAGAGCGATTCAGACCAAACTAATGGACTGATCTTTATGAAATTTTACATGAGAGTTCCTGGGAATGATATCCCCGGACGTTTTTTTCTTTTTTCGATAAATACCTTTGATGACGTCATATCCGGCTTTTTGTAAAAGTTGAGGCGGCTCTGTCACACCCTCATTTTTCAATCAAATTGATTGAAATTTTGGCCAAGCAATCTTCGACGAAGGCCGGACTTCGGTATTGCATTTCAGCTTGGTGGCTTAAAAATTAATTAATGACTTTGGTCATTAAAAATCTGTTTTTTTATAAAACAATCCAAATTCACGTTCATCTTATTCCTTGTCGGTTCCTGATTCAAAAAAACATATAGATATGATATGTTTGGATTAAAAACACGCTCAGAAAGTTAAAACGAAGAGAGGTACAGAAAAGCGTGCTATCCTTCTCAGCGCAACTACTACCCCGCTCTTCTTGTCAATTTCACTGCCTTTGCCACGAGCGGTGGACTGACGATGCTACGAGTATACGGTCTTGCTGAAAAATTGCATTGCGTTCAGTTTCATTCTCTGAGTTCGACAGGTTGACTAAATGTTGTATTTTCGCCTTACGCGACTTGTTGTTCTTTTTACATTTAGTCAAGTTTTGACTAAATGTTTTAACATAGAGGGGTCCTCCGAAAACGGCGTATGGCTGCCTAAATGGCGGGGTAAAAAACGGTCATACACGTAAAATTCCATTCGTGCAAAAAACACGAGTGTACGTGGGAGTTTCAGCCCACGAACGCAGAAGAAGAAGAAGACATAGAGGGGGAATCGAGACGAGGGTCGGG
>NC_090259.1:13523557-13531057 GCF_037325665.1 Littorina saxatilis
CCTCTCTTTCCCCTCCCGCCCTCCATCCTTCTTGCCCCCCCCCCCTCTCTCTCTCTCTCTTAATTCCCTCGCTCTCACTCCTTCTATCCCTTATGTCTCACTCCTCCACCTACCCTCTCTCTTTCTCTCTCTCTCTCTCGCTCCATCCCTCTTCCTCTATCTCCCACCCTCCTTACTCTCTCTTGCTCTCTCTCTCTCTCTCTCTCTCTCTCTCTCTCTCTCTCTCTCTTTCTCTCTCTCTCTCCCACCCCAACTCTCTTTCTCTTTATACCACCACCTCTCTCTCTCTCTCTCTCTCTCTCTCTCTCTCTCTCTCTCTCTCTCTCTCTCTCTCTCTCTCTCTATCTATCTTAAGAAAAGGCGTAGCCTTAAATCTTAATCCTTGTTAAATAAAGTTCAATTCAATTCAATTCTCTCTCTCTCTCTCTCTCTCTCTTTCTCTCTCTCTCTTTCTCTCTCCCTCTCTCTCTCTCTCTCTCTCTCTCTCTCTCTCTCTCTCTCTCTCTCTCACACCAGCCTCCACCACCCCTTGCCATTCCATTTTGCGCAGGAAAGCCGAGGACACAACACTGCAGGGGTCTGGAACATTGTCAAAGACTTTCAGGAAGAACCTTCGGGAACGCTCGCTCACACTTTATTTGAAAGCCTTTGTCTGGCACCAGCAGGGGGATTGGAGCATAGGGAAAAGCAGGTAAACGACTCTTGCTGTATAAAAAAGACTTTGCCAACACAATGGAAAATGAATGCTATGGCGCTGACATGAAGATTTTCTGAACATGGCCGTTGAGACGACATTTTGCCAAACGACATTTATTTGACATTAACATTAATGCTTTAGCGCTGACATGAAGATGCCCTAAACGTGGTGGATGAGACGACATTTCGCCAAACTACACTTTTTGTTTTACATGTTTCATCAAAACGATATTGTGTTGAGCGATATCTAATCAATCCGACACTTTGACGAAACTCTGCTATAGTGGTGGACATGTTTGATCAATACAACATTTTGTCGAACGACACTGCGACTTTACACCATTTCTTCGGACTGCTGACGGGGATTTTGTCGAACACAGTGTTATCTTCGCAACATTGTGTCAAACAGAAACATGTCGGCGACCCATTTCCAAGAGTAAAACTGTGTTACCAGTGACACGAAGTAAAAAATTGGTAAAAACAAAATGAATTATCCGTTTGACTCAGTTTTGTACAACAATGAATCACATGTAAGTTGTTGTGCAATATATCACCGCACGAGTTCATCGTACACTAAGTTCTGTTCCGAAACAAACTTACATTGGCATTGATTCTGCAACTATTTTATTTACTTGAGGCTGTGCTGACAGTGACTGAGTGCTTGTTGATGATGTTTCCCGCGGGCACTTTCTTTATTAACTGTTTTAATTGTTGTGATATATTTTGCAGGTTAAAACTTGACAATAACATTGTTGACTTACTGTTGGGTGATTATGATGTAGTGCTTGTACGATATAATACTTTCAAAAGTGTCAGTTCACACCTTTGCAAACACATTTGTTACGTGGAACCCTGTACACGAACACCTGCTGTGCTGCATCCATCTCACGATTGTATGCGACTTCATAATTTTGAGTAATTCATTTGCAACATTACCTAGGAAAGAAGCACCTGTCTAACTTGCAATGCTGTAAGCCATATAACGCTTCATCATTCTGAGTAATGTATTTGCAACATTTCATCGGAAAGAACCACATGTCTGACTTCCAATAATGTAAGCCATATACCGCTTGATCATTTTGAGTAATTCGTTTAAATTTGCAACATTGCCTCGGATATAAGCACATGTCTTACTTCCAACATTGTTAGCCATATGAAGCTTCATAATTCTGAGTAATGTATTTGCAACATTGCCTTGGAAAGAAGTTCATGTCTAACTCCTAACACTATAAGCCATATGCATATGAAGCTTCATCATTTTGAGTAATTCATGTGCAACATTGCCTCGGATATAAGCACATGTCTTACTTCCAACATTGTTAGCCATATGAAGCTTCATAATTCTGAGTAATGTATTTGCAATATTGCCTTGGAAAGAAGTACATGTCTTACTTCCAATACTGTAAGCCATATACATATGAAGCTTCAACATTCTGAGTAATTTATTTGCAACATTGCCTCGAAAATAAGCACATGTCTAACTTCCAATACTGTAAGCCATATGAAGGTTCATCATTCTGAGTAATTCATTTGCAACAATGCCTGGGAAAGAAGCACATGTCTTAATTACTTCCATTACTGTAAGCCATAATTATGAAGCTTCATCATTCTGAGTAATTTATTTGCAACATTGCCTCGGAAAGAAGCACCTGTCTAACTTTCAATCCTGTTAGCCATATACCGCTTTATCATTCTGAGTAATATATTTGCAACATTGCCTGGAAAAGAAGCACATGTCTTACTTCCAACATTGTTAGCCATATGCATATGAAGCTTCATCATTTTGAGTAATTCATGTGCAACAATGCCTCGGAGAGGGATATAAGCTGAACTTTGAATATTTTGAGCCATTTGCATTTGTATCATAATTATTGACTATTTTAGTTGTCACAAAGTTGTTTTTATATGTTCCCATCAGTGACTTTTGTTCCGTAGAACTCTTACTTTCTCTTGTTTTGCTTGTCGTGTGCATTTTGAGCGCTTACGTCCCTTTGTGTCTCAGATCTAAAAATAGCGCTCAGCCTCATTTGATTAAAATTCACACCAGTGACAGGAACAGCTTGACAGATACACGCTGAAACTAATAATATGAAACTATCTTTTACCTGCAATCACGAGCCATAAATGTGCCAATGCGTCCAGCATGGTGTCGCTAGGTGTACACAGTAATGACAGGTTGAGAATTAAAACGAACGGCAAATTTAATCTTCCCACCAACTTGACCCTATCTGTGTAGTCCAGGTTTGTGAAGTTTGACCTCTTCAACTCAATATCCTGGCAATGATTAGGTTGCCAGTGTCATTAGATTGAGAACAAGATAGCTTGCGCTGCACTATCATAGAGCATATAAGGTGTAGCTGCTGCTGTGTTTGTTGTAAGTTACAACGACAACAGCAACAACAATAACTTGTCATAATTACTCTTTACTAAAATAGGAACACGAGACTGCAGGTGAGAAGACTCTTTACAAGCTTCCTATCTTGTTCCTATGTTCAGTTATTCTTTACACCCCCGGTATAGGGGTGTGTATAGGATTCGGTCGATGTGTTTGTGTGTTTGTGTTCGCATATAGATCTCAAGAATGAACGGACCGATCGTCACCAAACTTGGTGAACAGGTTCTATACATTCCTGAGACGGTCCTTACAAAAATTGGGACCAGTCAAACACACGGTTAGGGAGTTATTGGTGGATTAAAATTATACAAGGACTTATAGAGGGACATATGAATGGTCAAAGGGAAATAACCATTCTCACTGCCACCAACTGAGAAGGTTATTTCCCTTTGACGGGGGTGTTTTTCCTACCTCGGAGGAATTTCTTGTTCTTTGTAGTAATGTCAGTATGGTTCATACGTTGATGCAGCTCCAACACGGACAGAGACATCGTTTCAATGTCCAAATTCGTTTGAGGGGGGGGGGTTCCAACTGAAGGCAGGGGTCCAGGGGCCGCCCAGGCCCCGGTGGGGTGCAGGGGCAACGCGGCCCCACTGGGGGGTCTGGGGGGCAAAGCCTCCCAGAAGGCGAGAAAATTTTGCATTTGTGAGGTCATTTTTTGGTCTTTCCTTGCAATTGGGAATCAAAATTATACATTTTCATATATTCATTTACCATAGTGGTTCAATGGAATAATCCCAAAGACATATATGCCTAGTAAATAAGTCTGACAGGACTCTTTACTTTGAATATTACTATGATGATGGACTTATAACGGGGAGGGCAGGCCGTTGTCGACTTGATGTTGTTCAAAATTTGAAATAGTTTTAGAAGACCAAATAAACTGAGGGAGTTGGGGGAAGAGCTTAAAAAGTCCACTTTTTTTTCTCTGAGAGGTACATTGGATGGCCAGGGGGGGGGGGGGGCGGGGGGTCCAGAACCCAGGAACCCCCCCCCCCCCCCCCAGATCCGGCCCTGGATAATCACATGAGCGGCAGCTCAGGTCGAACTGACCAACACCCTTGCGAGTCTAGACTAATTTGTCTCAGCTAAATCGAGCTTAACTCTATTTGGAAAATCGCCTACGCCCAGGTCACAGAGACAACGACTAATTGCAGTACAGTTCGGTGATCGTAAACCAACAAACTAAATTTAGATTGAATGCTGAAGTTAAGTACCTGCAGCTGTGATCTTGGTTCTGAAAATAACCAACACCTAAATCACAGCAGAGACATAGATATATGTCTCTGATCACAGAGACAGAGATTAGTCGAAGCTAATACACTGATTGACCAAAACCTACAACCTAATTGACAGAAAGGACAGACTAACCTTTGCCTCTGTTCTAAAAACTACCAACGCCTTAATCAAAGATACAAATACATATCGCAATACAGCTCCCTTTAGCCCAACTCCACAATCTATACTGAATAGTATAAGTCTCTTGCACTTGTCCGCAATTCTGAAAACTATACCAACGCCTAAATGACAAAGACAAAGACTAATATCAGTGCCGCTCTGTTTGACCCTAAGTCTAGATTGAACGCTACGACTGAGACCCTGTAGCTTTTGTCTCTCTCTATTCTGTAAACGACAACGTCTAGATCACAGCGACATACACAATGTGAAGCGAATACAACTTGGTGACCTAAAACAACAATTCAGACCGACTGCTCCAGCCGCAAAGCCCCTGACGATGTGTTTCTACAGTGGACCCCCCGACAAAGTTTTCCCGATTAAAGACCTCCCCTTTTCAAGACCCTGCTCAGTGGCGGATTTACGGGGGGACGAAGGGGACCATTGTCTGTTTACCGTATAAAATGGACGACTTACACACGAACTGCTTACCAAACCGATATGCTATTTTGGACCAATGCAAGTTTGTTTTCCTTTCTCGTGTGATCTTGCCGCGAGGTGGCGCCAGTTACCAGCCGAAAGAAAGAGGGGGCATAACCTCACCAGAACCGCCCATTATACCAACGCCTCAATCACGAAGACAAAGACTTGTCGAAGGTGGTACTGCTCAGTAACCTAAACCCACACGACCATCTCCGTGAGTAGCCAGCAACATCTGCCCCTCCCCTCCCCCCACCCCATCGCCATCCCCGAAAGGACACTATCCATCAACCGACACTCCCTACCTGTCAGTTAGCACCAAATGTCACTTACAATTGCCCCTCACTATCTTACTTCACACGCCAGTACCAACTAACGACCTAATTGACCAATTGAACCGAGTCACAATGGCGGGCTGTGAACAACTCTCCTCTTATCTCCCTTTATCGACAACTCTCCTCCGACTAAGTTATCTACGATGCCGTGACTACATTTAAATTGGTTCGAAATTAGTGTTGACATGGACGAGTTTCTACCGACTTTAGGCAGACGTGTATGCAATTTATGTTGGTATGTAATATTGTTGCCGTATGTACATGCAGTTCGCTGGCTTACCTTACCGATTTTCAGTCGATTTCTCCGGGATAGGACCTTATGTAGGCGCGCGAATCGTTTAGTGTCGCCAATACTGACACCGCGCATTGCAGATTGAACGATGTTCGGAAATAACTCTGTCGGATTTGCGTGAGTTGTGACAGAGTGAATGCTCTTGTTTTCATTGAGTCAAACTTCCCCACTGCATAGACCAGGGACTAGTGAGGGGTGTGTCTGACACACGTGGACAAGGAACACGGGGAGAAAGCTTGCCTCATTAAAAGCACGAATAGTCACTCTTCCATAACCCAAACAAACCCGACCGAGTTATCTTACGGAGTTTGAATATTGTGGATTTCGACCCCTTCGCTGTAAATGAACCATTGTCCCGCTGGGGTCGGGGCGGTGTGTTGGAATTGATGAAATGGAGGTTGGGTAAGATGTCATTAGTTGGGTAGTAGGGGTGAGCTATGATTCAATCGATTGCTGCTGTGTATTGCAATCAGGGCAAAGCTGGTTTGATTTACCAGTGCTTCACTGATTTGATTTAGCAGTGCTTAACTGATTTACTGCTTCGACGAAAAGGGAAAATACTCGTATCCATGATCGCAAAAGTCGATTGTCGTAAACAATTAAGTAAAATGCTTTGTTTAGCAACTGTTTGAAATAAAAAGCCGTATATATGTTGTAGTTGTTGTAGTTGATGTTGTTGCAGTTGCCGTTGCTGTCGTTGTTGTTGGTGATGTTGTTGTTGTTGTTGGTGGTGGTGGTGGTGGTGGTGCTGTTGTTGTTGTTGTTGTTGTTGTTGTTGTTGTTGTTGCTGTTGTTGCTGTTGTTGTTGTTGTTCTCAACTCCTTGAAACCAGCTACTACAAAATGTGTTGCTTTTCGCCTGGTTGTGTTTATATGCACCGATGTTTTACTTTATGATGACGCAAGAAGTTATAATCAACGACATTTAGCCATTTATAAAACGACTCAACGTGTACCGAAGAAGCACTAACTCAACACACTCATGATCCGCTATTATAGAGACAAAATTAATTATCTTCCGCAACGGGTCTGTTAATGCAGACAGGGGTGCAAGGGGGTACGCGGGGGGGGGGGGGGGGGGGGCTAGGAGGAAGAGGGTGTGTTCATAGTAATGCAACCGTTTAGCGGGCCTGTATCCCATCAATCCAAAACGCCTTTTCAGACACTGAGTAACCCACGACCAACACAAACTTCACTCGAACCTACGTTTTCATCTTGTATTTTATGACAGAAACAAAACTAAAGCACAACACAATACCAGACACTATTTGCCTCAGTTGCACCAAAATAGCGTAAAACATAAAGGTATGTTCTCAACTTCTAAGGTGTATGGCCTGCATGCCTGTTTCAGCATCTTTGTCTGGCCTTTTGTTTCACCCTGTTTGTTTATTTGTACCTTAAATTCCCGGGACTGAATTAATACGTCGAGTGAAGCATATCAACTCTGCTTCTGTGTTATAATCTCGTGTGCTCTAATACGTGTAGTACATAATAAGGACGTAAGACATAATACATAATTTATTGTCCATACACTTAAATAATGGATGGAAAAGGGTGGTTAATCTGCTCTTAAAACAACTTTAATTATGTTCCCTTGTGTTCACGTCTTCCTACCTTAGCGAATCTCTGCCTATCTGTCCGCCGGCCTGGCCGCCTGCCTGCCTGCATGCTTATCTGTCTGCTCGTCTGTCTATCTACCCATCTGTCTATTCCTTTAGTAAGCCCCATTCCCCCACATCCCCGTCCACCTCTGCAAATGCCCAGACAAGTACTAAAAGCCCTCATCACTTCTCATTCGCACACAGGCGAAAACAGGAAACGTGGGTCGATCAGCAAAATGCTAAGAGGAAGACACACGACAGCAATTCATTTACCGTTGACACATTTTCCTCATCCGTCGTCATTCTG
>NC_090259.1:13533225-13538225 GCF_037325665.1 Littorina saxatilis
TGACTGACTGAGTCAGTGAATGAATGACCAGTAGGACTTTATGCCCTCTGAGGTCCATTACAGCCTGAGCAGAGATGATTCCGAAAGAGAAAGAGGTCACAGCTGTTCGATTGACCAACATAATTGACAGAAGGGACAGTGGGGCTTAATTCATTGTCAAATAGACATTGGCAGCGACGAACAGTGTAGACATGGTTGTCAGTGAAAATCTCCTTCTTTTCCAAGGTGAAGGAACCTTTGTTGGGATCTCCTTCTGTCTCAAGCCGTACTCCACAAATCGAAGTGTTCAACTGTTGAACACATTTTCTGTAACCAGTTTTGAACACATTGTGAGATAGTATGGTTATAGTTCTACTGGTAAAAGTGCAACACATGATAAAAACACAGAACTATGGACAGGCTTTAGCTCCATAAGGCCAAAACAAAAATATATGTTGGTTTAGGGTAACATGACCCGAAAATAATAGGGTCGGTAGGTCGGCTTTTTATTTTTTTTTTTTTACTTTTTTTTTTAGTCTCGGTATGGTTCGCAAAGTATGCCAGAGGTTGTTTTTTCAACACTTTTTTGAGGAATGAAAAACAGTTTTAGGGTCGGCGGGGAAAAGAATAGGTTCGGTCGGGTTAGCCTAAACCGACATAATTATATGTGTGTTTGGCCTAAGTAAACACCAGTGTTCAAATCGTGTACTTTGTCACATTGTGTTAAGAGTGTATGGGGATTTGGTTTGACTGAAAGATGTCCTTTGGAGGGTTTGCGAAAATATGGGACTTCAACAGAGCTTTTGGGTTTTCCAGTATGTCGTGCTTTTGCTGCACTTTTAAATCGCTGTCTGTTCGTCTGTCCGTCTGTGTAACTGCCTGTTTGTCTGTGTGTCTGTGTGTCTGTGCGGCTGTTGCCCTGCCTATTTGCCAGCTTATCCGTGTATATTGTTATATGTATGTGTGTCCGTCTGTCTGTCAATATTTTTGCGAATCTATCATCTTTTGTTCGTATTAATCCTGAGTGTTAATAAACGCGAGCGTATCCGCTTGTTAGCATTAATATGGCATTGTAACTGCTTTCACTCTCTCTCACTCTCACTCTCTCTCCCTCTCTCTCTCTCTCTCTCTCTCTCTCTCTCTCTCTCTCTCTTTCTCTCTCTCTCTGTCTCTCTCTCTCACTCTCTCTCTCACTTCTCTCTCTTTGTCTGTCTGTATCATTCTCTCTCTCTCTCTCTCTCTCTCTCTCTCTCTCTCTCTCTCTCTCTCTCTCTCTCTCTCTCTCTCTCTCTTATGCAGTCGTATAGGTAATGTTGTAATTAGTAATACTGTATGATTGCGATTGACAATTTTTCTTTTATTGTCTTAATGTTTATGTCTTAGTTTAGCAGGGACAGATTGTAAGACTAAGCGTGAGCCTAAAATCTCCATCCTTGAGTAATAAAGTTCGTTCGTTCGTTCGTTCGTTCTCTCTCTCTCTCTCTCTCTCTCTCTCTCTCTCTCTCTCTCTCTCTCTCTCTCTCTCTCTCTCTCTCTCTCTCTCTCTCTCTCTCACCTCTTAATTCCAATTGTGACCCTAATGCAATACTCAAATACATCCACGACAGCTTGACAAAAACCGGAAGTGAACACGATGCAAAGCCATCCAACATTTTCAAACCCCGTGTTTCGCTCCGGCAAACAGACGGCCTGAGATAACCAAACCAAAGCTAGAACCCTCCGAACTTCAAACAACCGCAGTTTGGCAGAACAAACATTTGAATTTTCACCTAGGATAATGCAGACCCAACCCCGGAATCAATCGCAAAACAAACTCAGACGTTTCGTCTGACAAACATTTCACCTGATATAATCTAGCCGATTGACCCCCGTCATCCAATACGACGTTCACTGGTGGCTAACTGTCGACCTGATCGGGGTGATTTCCATTGTTAATCGTTGGCAAATGTTTATCTTCTGGCTCCGGCGCTATTGTGCTGGCTAACAGCTCATTGACTCACAGAACCTATTCCCAATCATAACGTTAGCGCTCGGTACACAACAGAAAGAGAGAGAGGGGGGGGGGGGAATGGGGGGGGGGGGGGGGGGGGTAGAGTTTGATAGTGGAGGAAAGTGTGTGAGTGAGGGGATGGGTGGGGGAGTGGGGGTGGGTTGGGTTTTGTTTCGATTAGGTTGTTTGAGAGTTTGTGCGTGGAGATGTGTGTGTGTGTGTGTGTGTGTGTGTGTGTGTGTGTGTGTGTGTGTGTGTGTGTGTGTGAGAGGGAGAGAAAAAGAGAGGGAGAGAAAAAGAGAGAGAGAGACTTAAAGAGAGAGAGAGAGAGAGAGAGAGAAGAGAGAGAGAGAGAGAGAAAGAGAAAGAGAGAGAGAGAGAGAGAGAAAGAGAGAGAGAGAGAGAGAGAGAGAGAGAGAGAGAGAGAGAGAGAGAGAGAGAGTGAAGAAAGAGAGAGAGAGAGAGAGAGAGAGAGAGCGAGAGAGAGAGAGAGAGAGAGAGAGAGAGAGAGAGAGAGATGGAACAAGAAGGGGTGATGAGTAAGCCGAGCGCGCGCGCGTGCGTGCGTGCGTGTGTGTGTGGGTGTGTGTGTATGTGTGAGTGTGTGTGTGTGTGTGTGTGTGCGTTCGTGCGTGCGTGCGTGTGTGTGTGTGTGCGTGTGTGTGTGTGCATGCGCGCGTGTGTGCGTGTGAACGGTGTGACATTTAAAACAAAATCTTGCATGTCGACAGCACAACACAAACAGTGAAATCCAACCCACGACCAATACATTCTGTAATGACCAGTCTTACTCACAATCATATCCCTGCGCATTATGACATTCTTAATTGGGATTTTGAGCCCGCACCAAACGTAAACATTGAAATAGGCCACCGGTGAAAAAGTATTAAATATTCACTAGTGGTACCCGTGCTACGCACTTTGTGTGCTGCGCATGCGATGTCATTTTGTTGGTTATGTGCTTGTGAAAATGTTGTTTGCACCCCTCCCCCCCCCCCCCCCCGCACATTATCCCGCATATAATGAATTATATTCTCTTGGTGAAAAATAAAATGTTAACCCTTACACCGGTGCAATTCTGTAACACATGTTACATAGCCACTGGTGAATTAACAGAGAGAAAAATAACAAAAAACAGTCATATAGGTTTTCGCATCAATGGGAGGTAATCGGAACTGACCAAAAAGACTGCGCGACCGCACGCGACTATACAAACAAACAAAATAAAATACAGCAGGTATGGCGTTTGCATGAATCCATGATTACGTCTACATGAACAACAGTGATAAAAGTGCGCATCTCTTCCCAGCCGTGCAGCGCTTTGAAAGTTGGAAGCATTAAAATTTAAACGGGTAAAAAGCCATCGTGAAGATACGAAAAAAAGTATGACGTGTAAAATACTTAATGATTCAAACGCATAGTATAACATATGTAACTGACAACAGAAAATATATACATGGTTCACACACACAATCGAGTGCACACATCCATGCTTATTTAAAGTCATGTACACACACACACACATACATACATGGCATCAAGCAACACACAATTAAATGACACATATGGAATATGGAAAACGTATAATGGACATGAACATGGCAAGTAATTTACACCGTTACCTACTATAAAATTGATGATATATATATACCACTCACTTGCTATTCGCCTAAAAGCTTGCAGTGTGCTGTGACACATATAAGAAACCAGAAGAAAAAAGGACTTTACTTTGGCGAAAAGAGCATATGCTGCTTATTTTTGTACATAACTGCTATAACTGTATTTTTTCCGAACACTTACATGTAAAAAACATAGAGATATATCTTACCATTTCACTAAGACAGCCAAAATAACGGTCAAATTAAGGGGAGATCATGATGACGTACATGTCTATGGTTGCACCGGGGGAAAATATTTAGTCGCTGGAACCTATAAGGTTATACGGCGACTTATCAGGTGATAATGTTTCGAACTATTTAGTAAACAAATCTATGGAATATTTTGGAGTTCCATTAACAGATAAACAGATCTATCTATCTTCTTATATAGGTTTTCGCATCAATGGGAGGTAATCGGAACTGACCAAAAAGACTGCGCGACCGCACGCGACTATACAAACAAACAAAATAAAATACAGCAGGTATGACGTTTGCATGAATCCATGATTACGTCTACATGAACAACAGTGATAAAAGTGCGCATCTCTTCCCAGCCGTGCAGCGCTTTGAAAGTTGGAAGCATTAAAATTTAAACGGGTAAAAAGCCATCGTGAAGATACGAAAAAAAGTATGACGTCTAAAATACTTAATGATTCAAACGCATAGTATAACATATGTAATTGACAACATTGACAACAGAAAATATATACATGGTTCACACACACAATCGAGTGCACACATCCATGCTTATTTAAAGTCATGTACACACACACACACACACACACACACACACACACATACATACATGGCATCAAGCATCAAGCAACACACAATTAAATGACACATATGGAATATGGAAAACGTATAATGGACATGAACATGGCAACTAATTTACACCGTTACCTACTATAAAATTGATGATATATATATACCACTCACTTGCTATTCGCCTAAAAGCTTGCGGTGTGCTGTGACACATATAAGAAACCAGAAGAAAAAAGGACTTTACTTTGGCGAAAAGAGCATATGCTGCTTATTTTTGTACATAACTGCTATAACTGTATTTTTTCCGAACACTTACATGTAAACAACATAGAGATATATCTTACCATTTCACTAAGACAGCCAAAATAACGGTCAAATTAAGGGGAGATCATGATGACGTACATGTCTATGGTTGCACCGGGGGAAAATATTTAGTCGCTGGAACCTATAAGGTTGTGAAAATGTTGTTTGCACCCCCCCCCCCCCCCCCCCCCGCACATTATCCCGCATATAATGAATTATATTCTCTTGGTGAAAAATAAAATGTTAACCCTTACACCGGTGCAATTCTGTAACACATGTTACATAGCCACTGGTGAATTAACAGA
>NC_090259.1:13543225-13548225 GCF_037325665.1 Littorina saxatilis
ATGTCGGTTTGTAGGTTTTGGACTTTGACTGGAATTAACCACAAAATGCAACTCACTTCAAGCACCTATGTTAATGCAGACCTCTCGTGGGTATCCCTCCGTATCGGCCCCCGTTTTACAGGTGAGTGAGTTTTGCCTGCGCGCAGAGGAGTCATCTTTCGTCTGTACCATGCGACCCGTGACCTCCGCTTCTCCCAGATGCTGGGGTTCCCTCCCCTCAACATCACTCTCGTTCTCTCGCTCCTTCCTCGGGATTTTGGAAAGAGCGATAATACATCTGGCGGTGATGTCTGAATACAAAAACAGCAGCAGAGGTTACTCCTCATAAACCCCTCCCCTCCCCCCCCCCTCCCTCTCTCCGCCCAATTGCCATCGTTACCCAGTCCGTTTGCTCTTGTTCTTTTGTGTTGCGACTTCTTTGGTGGCACTGGCACTTCTGCATTATATTGTTCAGTCATACTGCCGGAGACTAAGGATTAAATCCTAAAGAATTTATTTTATAATGGCTGCGCTCAGCATGGAACACTTAACATGCATACACAATTCGACTCCATTTGAAGATCGCACGGCCGAGATATGATCGATTAAAAGTTCGATACAGAGAGATCATGGCATCACTCGCCTGCCATTCTGCAGCAGGAAGAGGAGGGGATGAGGGGGTTCCTGGATAGAGGGTAAGGGAGGCTGGCTATCAGTAATCTGATCGCCGTGACCGCGCGCTCGCCGGATGCTCTCACCATAACTCTGGTCTGACAGCACAACCTGTCTTTGATACCATCTTGCTGGAATCTTCACAGTTTGATTATTTGAAGCAGTTTTTCACTTCAGTCTTTGTGATACACCAGAGCTGCATGGACGTTTATTTGTGGTCATCTACAACTTTAAAACAATGAAGGTTAGTTTTGGTTTGACTATTCCATAAAATACTTTAACTGAAGGTTTTACTGTCTGTACTGCCGCCTGAAAAACTCTCTTTTAGCAAGGATTTGTATGGCTGAACATTCCAGTCAAAATTCCTATTTTCATGTGTTTTAGTTGTTTTCCTCTAGAATCAACTGATTACATAAGTAACATGCAGGACGCACTATATATTATTGTGGTATTTAATGGTGGTGCTGTTATCAATGTTGAACATTACAAATTTGTGTTCATGAAAACTATTTTACTTGCAGCACTTCAAAGGCTACCACAATGGATGATCCATTAAAAACCTGTCCAATATGCAACGAACCATGTGACGTTGAGTTTAATACCCTGGGAAAGAAAGGATGTGCAAGTATGTTCTCTCTCTTGATTTGTTTAAATTCTTATGATAAATTTGAGTTTCTTAGTGTTCTGTATACTATAACGTTTGTTTGTTTGTTTGTTTGTTTGTTTTATGTCCTTTTTTATTTTGTTTGTTTTTGTTCTTTTGTTGTTTTTTCCCTTTGGTGTTCTTTTACATGTTGTGCTGTATTTGTAGTTTGTTGTATTACTGGGTGTCATCCAGTGAGACTTATCAAAGCAAGTGTGTGGGGTCATAGCCGGTTAACAAATTGCGTGCTTCTGTTGAAATGTCTATAAAAAAGAGTTTGTAGTGAGCAATGTTATTTGTTTGTTGATACAGGAATCAAGGATTCGAGCCAGAGAAGACAGAACAGAACCGTTCAGCCTACAGTTGGTCAAAGGGTGCATATCGAGTGTCGAAGGGATTACACCAACGACAATAATATCGAGAAAGACTTAAGACAGCAAAACAGAGATACCGATAAGACTGAGCTTGGAGAGCGAAGCACACGATCTAAGCAACACAGATTTGACTTTGCAAGTTGCTGCTTTTTCTGTGGGACTCGGGTAAATCTTTCCAAAACACGTGGACCTGATGAGGCATACAGAGTCAGAACATTATCTTTACAAACTGAAATTTTGAAAAAATGTGACGAAAGAAATGATGAGTGGGCAGATATCGTCAAGGGAAAGCTTGAATTTGCAAGAGACCTGCATGCAGCAGATGCTGTGTACCATATAACTTGTAACTGTAACTTCAGAGCGCTTGGTCTGTCAATTCCCAAACGTTATAATGACAAGCCAGGTGCATACGCACTGACAAACGCTCCAAGCCGAAGTGTGGGTAGACCACCGGACACTGAAAAACTTGAAGTTTTTGAGAAAACAGCAGAATATCTCATTAACCACGATGACGAACAGATCACCATCGGAGAGCTTGTGCAGAAAATGCAAGAGTTCAGTGGAGGGGTTGGTTACACCACCAAATGGATGAAGGAAAAGCTCTGGGAGAGATTTGATGAAAAAATCATCATAGCGAACATTCTGGGCAAGTCTAATGTTGTAACATTCCGCACAACAGCTAAATCCATTCTTCATGATTTTTACAATTCTCCGAAGACTAATGACGACGAAAGTGAAAAACTGAAGCTGGTGAAAGCTGCTGCAGCACTTCTTCTTCTTCTTCTGCGTTCGATGTTGGTGGCCGTGCTAGGTCCTCAGACCAGTGGCTGCCAGGAAGTCCGCAGTCTTGCGCAGTTCGTCGGCAGGACCCCAGAGTTTGGCTCCAACACTGGTCTCTTGCAGCACTGATAAAGAATGAAATAAAAGCTGCTTCTGCAACGACAAACAAGGAATATCCAACATCAGAGGATATTTCTTCAGGGGCGTACAACCTGGACTTTGTTCCCCAGTCCCTTCAGCTTTTCCTGCGTTTGATTTTCAGCGAAAAAGATGCTGACAATAAAATTGCATCTGTGGGACAAGCAATTGTCCAGGCAGCTCGACCTAGGGTTGTCATCGCCCCACTTCAAATTGGACTTGGAGTCCAAATGCACCACCATTTTGGCTCCCGATATCTGATCGATGTGTTGAATGCGATGGGCTTCTCGTCTTCCTACACAGAGGTGCAGAGATTTGAGGCAAATGCAGCTGTGTCCCAAAGTACAGATATTCCAGGATGTGCCAAGAATGTGATTCTACAATACGTGGCTGACAATGTGGATCACAATTCCTGTACCTTGGATGGATACAATTCGTTCCATGGTATGGGAATGATTGCTACCACAACTCCTGGAACACGACGAACAACGCCTATTCCTAGGTTGGATGTCACCTCCAAAGATTCAAAAGAAAAGGGAACAATTGACATCGTGTATTTCCAGTCAAAGGCAGTTCACTTTGGGAACACTACATACAGGGAACTAGAAAACCTGCGAGCTGTTGACCCATCTATACACCTTGATGTCTTGTGGAAGGTGGTGTGGCCGCTGAAGCCTGCAAGACCTTCATGGTCTGGAACGATGCAGGCTGTCCACAACGACCGTCGCCCTGGTAAGTCGAGCGTTTTCTTCTTGCCAATGATCGACATGAACCCTGGTGATCTGACTTGCATTCACTCTACACTGCTGTTCACGGCGAAGGAAGCAAAGAGACATGGCTCGACTCCAGTGCTCACTTTCGACCAGCCCCTATTTTGGAAAGCCCATGAGATCGTCGCCAACAAACCTGATGATGCTGACTTGGCCTCAATTGTTCTAAGGCTTGAAGATTTTCACATGGAAATGAGCTTTTTGGGCTGCATTGGACGTTTGATGGAGGGCAGCGGTCTGCAGGAGGTGCTAGAACTGACATATGCACCAACAGCTGTCAACTACATGCTTCAAGGCAAGGCAGTGTCCGAGCAGTTAGAGGCCACTTTCTGGTTGACTCGGCTCTGAACGCACTCCTGACCTCACAAACGTTCAAAATCTCTCTGCCACTCCCAGACCTGGATGTGACACTAAGTGACGTCTCCATTGAGGAAATGGATAGCACAGATGTACCAGAAGATGTGCAAATTGCTGGGACAGTGGATGATATCGCGCCATCAGCAAATGAAGATGCTCCTGTCTCATGTGAGGAGCCTGATGGGGACCTTGCCCGTGCAGCCAACATGTGGGACTTGTTGATGAGTGGAGCTATCCCGCTAGGAGAAGTTTGCGTTGATGAGACAATCGCATCGATTCAGCTAAAACTAGAACGCCAAAAGCAAACCCTCAAGTGCCACCCCACAGCTGCACTGTGGATTCAGTACATGGACGTGGACATGGTTGACATTCTGCGCAAGTTCCTCAAAGCTGAACGCACAGGAAACTGGGACCTGCATCTGTCCACTGTCCATGAAATGATGCCTTTCATGGCAGCAGCAGGGCACAACCTCTACACCAAATCCCTCCACCTGTATCTCCAGGACATGCTGCAGCTGAAAGAAACTCACAAGGATGTCTACCAGAGCTTCCAAGCCGGTCACCATGTACGCAGGACGGATCGATGTTGGGCAGGCCTTTCTACAGACAGATGATTAAGAGAACAACTAGCATTGCTCTTTGGAGAATGTACAAATATGTATTGGAGACTTTCTTTATTTCTATGACAGTGACCGGTGTGAGATGTTTTTCAAATGTACAAATGTGTATTGGAGCCTTTCTTTATTTCTATGACAGTGACTGATGTTGTGAGATGTTTTTCAAGGGACATAATTATTATCATTCCTGTTGTTTCCTGATTTTTTTCTGATTACGGAATGTGTTCACAGATATTTGTATTCAGTGAATGCATTCATTGAGTGTTTTATGACTGCTTTGATGCTCAATTCTGCAGTCTGCCGTCGACCAATGCATGACTAACGCTGTGAATACATTATTGGTCAATAATGTTTATGAATGTTGTGCAATGTTTGTGTAATGATGTTGGAGTTATGTGCTTTGAATTTAAAATGTTGTCGATTATTTGATTATGTGATGCTTTATCTAATCAATTGCCTTGTTTACGTTTGTTGTTTCATTGCTTGTGTTTGAATGGTTTGCTTTTGTATACCCTGCTCCCTTGTCACGCGGTAGACTATCCAGCGACTTCCTGACATCATTCATCTTACTTTTCTTAGTTTACACTGCAAACTTTGTGGCCTTTTTACATGTTGCTTGAGTGCGCTTACATTCTCCTGTACAGGAATACTTATGTTTTTGTAGAACAAA
>NC_090259.1:13553225-13578225 GCF_037325665.1 Littorina saxatilis
AGGGGGTAGGACAGTGATATGACAATAGGGGGTAGGACAGTGATATGACAATAGGGGGTAGGACAGTGATATGACAATAGGGGGTAGGACAGTGATATGACAATAGCTGGTAGGACAGTGATATGACAATAGCGGGTAGGACAGTGATATGACAATAGCGGGTAGGACAGTGATGTGACAATAGCGGGTAGGACAGTGATATGACAATAGGGGGTAGGACAGTGATATGACAATAGGGGGTAGGACAGTGATATGACAATAGGGGGTAGGACAATGATATGACAATAGGGGGTAGGACAGTGATATGACAATAGGGGGTAGGACTGTGATATGACAATAGCGGGTAGGACAGTGATGTGACAATAGGGGGTAGGACAGTGATATGACAATAGCGGGTAGGACAGTGATATGACAATAGGGGGTAGGACAGTGATATGACAATAGGGGGTAGGACAGTGATGTGACAATAGCGGGTAGGACAGTGATATGACAATAGCGGGTAGGACAGTGATGTGACAATAGCGGGTAGGACAGTGATATGACAATATGGGGTAGGACAGTGATATGACAATAGCGGGTAGGACAGTGATATGACAATAGCGGGTACGACAGTGATATGACAATAGGGGGTAGGACAGTGATATGACAATAGGGGGTAGGACAGTGATATGACAATAGGGGGTAGGACAGTGATATGACAATAGCGGGTAGGACAGTGATATGACAATAGCGGGTAGGACAGTGATATGACAATAGGGGGTAGGACAGTGATGTGACAATAGCGGGTAGGACAGTGATATGACAATAGCGGGTAGAACAGTGATATGACAATAGGGGGTAGGACAGTGATGTGACAATAGCGGGTAGGACAGTGATATGACAATAGCGGGTAGGACAGTGATATGACAATAGCGGGTAGGACAGTGATATGACAATAGCGGGTAGGACAGGAATATGACAATAGGGGGTAGGACCGTGATGTGACAACAGCGGGTAGGACAGTGATATGACAATTGCGGGTAGGACAGTGATATGACAATAGCGGGTAGGACAGTGATACGACAATAGGGGGTAGGACAGTGATGTGACAATAGCGGGTAGGATAGTGATATGACAATAGCGGGTAGGACAGTGATATGACAATAGGGGGTAGGACAGTGATATGACAATAGCGGGTAGGACAGTGATGTGACAATAGCGGGTAGGACAGTGATATGACAATAGCGGGTAGGACAGTGATAAGACAATAGGGGGTAGGACAGTGATATGACAATAGCGGGTAGGACAGTGATGTGACAATAGCGGGTAGGACAGTGATATGACAATAGCGGGTAGGACAGTGATATGACAATAGCGGGTAGGACATTGATATGACAATAGGGGGTAGGACAGTGATATGACAATAGGGGGTAGGACAGTGATATGACAATAGGGGGTAGGACAGTGATATGACAATAGCGGGTAGGACAGTGATATGACAATAGGGGGTAGGACAGTGATATGACAATAGGGGGTAGGACAGTGATATGACAATAGGGGGTAGGACAGTGATATGACAATAGGGGGTAGGACAGTGATGTGACAATAGGGGGTAGGACAGTGATATGACAATAGGGGGTAGGACAGTGATATGACAATAGCGGGTAGGACAGTGATATGACAATAGGGGGTAGGACAGTGATGTGACAATAGGGGGTAGGACAGTGATATGACAATAGCGGGTAGGACATTGATATGACAATAGGGGGTAGGACAGTGATAAGACAATAGCGGGTAGGACAGAGATATGACAATAGCGGGTAGAACAGTGATATGACAATAGCGGGTAGGACAGTGATGTGACAATAGGGGGTAGGACAGTGATACATTGCTTTGAGCTGGTTGAGCACGATGGAAAGCAAAACGCAATGCCAAAAACAATCAAACAAACAAACAAACAAACAATAAATGATGTCCTGTACCCGTTGCTTCCCGCTTTCGTTTTGGTCATTGTGTTAAAGTTGGCTGCATGCAAACGTTTTACGAAATACAGATGTATAGCACGAACGCAATAATCAAATCAGAATAAAATAGTAGCAGATTTCCCATAAATGACCGACCGTGACCGAGGACTGAGTTAGAAGCAAAAGGCAACGCCGTCAAAACTAATCCATTGAGAGTATAGTTCAAGTTCAAGTTTTATTAGTCCATAACCCCTGGGGGCATTTTGAACAATAAATACAATCAATACAATCATGACATATGCTAATATAATAAATTTTAAAAAAAAAGTTAAAAAGATTATGAAAAACTGTTACAGATTCTATTAATAAAGTCCAAAATATTCTTTAGCAATTTCTTTTTGTTAGTAGCAAACAACTTTTTAAATTTAAGTGCATTAGGTTTTTTTCCAATAATAAGGTGGTAACAGCTCAGCTCTTTCTTCTTTGAAAAAATCACAGACAAATAAATAATGAAATTCATCACTCATGTCTTGTGATACACATTTGGTGCAAGTTCTTTCTGACCTCGGGATGTTAAGGTAACGTTCTTTCTGTACAGGCAAATTGTTGTTTAATGTTCTAAACTTCATCATTGAAACACATTGCTGATATGGCAGGTGTGTGACATAGTCTTCACATGCAAAAATATCTTTAAACATTCGATAATTCCAAAACATATTTTTTGTTCCAATTTCTGTAAACCATTTATGGATATACTGGTCATACAAGCTTCTTTTTACTTTCTGTTTAAACCATGCGCTTGAATATTGAACATTATATATCCATTATAAAGACCGTTTTTCCTAGGGGTCAATGTAGCCTTTTACGGCTGAGCAGGTTGGAAAGCTATATAAACGCAATGTCAAAACAACCTGTGTATGTCTGTTTCTTCTAGTTGTCTCAAGTTGTGGTTCGAGTTCAAAGCTAGCAAACAATATTATAAAGCAGAACTGTAGCTTACGTGAGAGAAAAAGCAGAACATTGTTTTGTGGCATTCTGCCCTATGGTGACCTTTCATGGATGATGAATATGGAGATTGGGAAACACAACACAACGTCAACAATAATCTAACACAAAAGTATGTGAGTACCTGTCTACCCCTCATACTTGTCTACTTCTCAGACATGAAGATGGCAGAGGGTCAAAATGGCGATGTTTACCTGTACACTTTGATTTGTTTCTCCTCCTTCACTCTGAGACAACCTGTTTGTCTTGGCGTACAACACGGCAACACGACCGACACAGGCAAGTACCTGTCCTGACATTGTTGTCGTGCTCGTAACAAGGCTGTGTCAGCACAGAGGGTGATGGGTAGTGGTTGTGGTGATGATTTGTTGCTCTTTGTGTGAGGTACTACTGCTCCGTCATTGTGTCTGTGTGTGTGTGTGGGGGGGGATTGGGGGTGGGAGTGGGGGTTGTGTGTGTGTGTGTGTGTGTGTGTGCGTGTGTGTGTGTGTGTGTGTGATCTCCAACCATCTCCGGACCCATCAGACAAAACATCCAAGCAAACCATGAGTCTGTGGCCAATGTCGAACACAAAGGATGAACAACAAATGATACGTCAGCATTCCATGACTGATGAGATCATAGTGAAGGTGTAACACATGTTGTGTCTGTGAGCTGCTAACACGGACTACAGAATGCACAATAACCATAATGCCTGCATACATGTAAATAGTATCTTCATATTGTGTGTCTCGTTTTCCTTCGTGGTACTTTACCTTCGTATGACTTTACCAAGCCCGTGTTATGACGATTGCCTCTCTTACCGTCCGCCTTTCTCGTCGCTTTCTTTTTTTTCTCTTTTTTTTCATCTTTTTTCATCGCACAAGCGAACGCAGAAAAGAAAAAGAAACGAATAGAACAACATAACAAAAAGGAAAAGACAAGAAAAGAATAAAACAGAAAAGGACAGGACAGAAAAGAAAAGAACAGAAAAGAACAGAACAGAAAAGAACTTAAGATAAAAGAACACAAAAATATGAAAAAAATAAAATAAAACAATAAAGACAAGACAAACGAACGAACGAACGAACTGTATTACTCAAGGATGGAGATTTTAGGCTCACGCCTAGTCTTACAATCTGTCCAAGACAACACAAGACAAGACAAGACAAGAACAAAATCGAGTTCAGTGTGTTTACACAAATCTGTGTTTTGTTTGTCTTGCCAAATGCACTCGTCGCTAGATGTACGAGCCTTTTATTGCCCCAGCCAGTGCTGAATCAGAGTTTCGAACTGTTCCACCTGTGCTGTAAAACTGTCACTGAACCAGGTCGTGAACAATGCGTAGACATTCCCAGACGGGAATCTTCCCTGCATGTGTTGTCATATTGTTGATATATTCTCCCCTGCTACCCCCCCCCCCCCCCCCTCCTCCCCCTCCCCCTTCCACCCCTTCCTCTCTCATCCCCTTTCTTGTTTTTACATCCGTAAAGTTCATTCTTTTGCCCTCGCTGACTTTTCTGTCTTATACCCAGGTCTGCAGTACTTGCAATAGTGCAGCCAGGTGCGTGTGCGTTCAGAACGTGTGTGCCTTGCGATGTAGTCTCCTGTTTGCCGGTTGAGGAGGGCTCGGACACTGTGAAAGTCAGGTGTGTTATTTGAGGCACAGTCCTTTCCTCTGGAACCTAATCGGCTTGCCATCACAGATATTGCCGGCCTTTTTATTTTATTTTATTTTATTTATGTTTTTATTTATTGATTTATTTATTGATTGATTTATTTATTTATTTGTTTATTTATGTATTTGTTTATTTATTTAGTTAGTTAGTTATTATTTATTTACTTCTTTACTTATCTATTTATTTATTTATTCATGTATTCATTTTGCATAGGATACATTACCCGTTCTTCGCGGCTAGGAAATACAGGTATCAGAAGTCAACATCCAACTGGTTTCTTTGCAGAGTGGGACAAATTGTGATGAATCAATGCTGTACCCTCCCCAATCACATAATTCACCTCCCCCACCTTTTAAACGGAGACAGACAGTATTCCACAGATTTGAACAGGAAATTGTTTTCCACCGTACACTCGTTCATTAAACGTTCAGGCCGCTTTGGGTAAATCAGAATAAATGCTCTACAAGCCGGGCAACAACTTTAACTTCTGCACATCTCCTACCCATCCCTCTTCTTTTATTCATCTTCTTTTCCTCCTTTCTTCCTTTACTGTCTTTCTTTATCCTCATTATGCAACGTTCATTACGTTATTAATAGATTTGGTTTATTGAGACAAATTTTTCAGCCGTTACTGCCTTATGTTGTACTGTCATGCAGGAACACCACTATAAGCTTCTAGCTTGTTGCTGTTTCTGTGAACTTTGTATACATGTCATGATTGTAACCTTTGTTAAAATAAACTTATGTTTAATCAATGTTGTGTCCACCACAAATGCCAATCTGCTTCATCAATTCATAACACAATCCTCACTTTATGGAGGGAGCACCCAAGCTGTTAATGTGTATTCTGTGCCAACGTTGAAAAGATGCGGATGGTGTCTTTCATTGTAGTGCAGATCGAGTCTAGCTGTCAAAGAACAGATTTTCAGATTTTTAATGACCAAAGTCATTAATTGATTTTTAAGCCACCAAGCTGAAATGCAGTACCGAAGTCTGGCCTTCGTCGAAAATTGCTTGGCCAAAATTTCAATCAATTTGATTGAAAAATGAGGGTGTGACAGTGCCGCCTCAACTTTTACAAAAAGCCGGATATGACGTCATCAAAGACATTTATCGAAAAACAGAAAAAAATGTCCGGGGATATCATACCCAGGAACTCTCATGTCAAATTTCATAAAGATCGGTCCAGTGGTTTACTCTGAATCGCTCTACACACACACGAACACACACACACTCATACACACATACACCATGACCCTCGTCTCGATTCCCCCTCTATGTTAAAACATTTAGTCAAAACTTGACTAAATGTAAAAAGTAGATCACTGTTTACGGTATTACCCTCGTTTGAAAAACAATTGGCATTGTCATTGTAACTCTCTCTCTCTCTCTCTCTCTCTCTCTCTCTCTCTCTCTCTCTCTCTCTCTCTCTCTCTCTCTCTCTTTGTTTCTGTCTCTCTCTTTCTCCCTCCCTCTCTCTCTCTCTGTCTCTGTGTGTCTCTCTCTGTCTCTGTCTCTATCTTTATCTCTCTCTCTCTCTCTTTCTCTCTCTCTCTCTCTCTCTTCCTCTCTCTCTCTCTCTCTATCTCCTTTTATCTCCCTCTCTCTCTCTCTCTATCTCGCTAAATTCTGAGTTCTAAAGTTCTCTATCTCCCCCTCTCTCTCTTTCGTTCACTCTCCCCCTCTCCCGCCTCTCGAGTGGCTCCACCCTTTCTTATTTCATTCCTGACATGGCTGCATTAGTGATGACAAAGACACTGAGTGCAGTCGCTCGAGGATTGCACGCTGTGACTCTCTGGAATGGCAAGAACGTACACGCACCTAGCATGTTCTTGCCTATGTGTAAACCTACTCTGGCTTTTTACACCCCCGGTATAGGGGTGTGTATAGGATTCGCTCGATGTGTTTGTTTGTTTGTGTGTTTGTGTTCGCATATAGATCTCAAGAATGAACGGACCGATCGTCACCAAACTTGGTGAACAGGTTCTATACATTCCTGAGACGGTCCTTACAAAAATTGGGACCAGTCAAATACACGGTAATTAAGGGAGTTATTGGTGGATTAAGATTCTACAAGGACTTATAGAGGGACATATTAATGGTCAAAGGGAAATAACCTTCTCAGTTGGTGGCAGTGAGAATGGTAAGGACGGGGGTGTTTTTCCTACCTCGGAGGAATTTCTTGTTTCCCCCTGCTTTCCTGTTCTTGTGGTTTATTCCATTGATCCATTGGAGATTACGTGTGATGTAGCAAAGAACGTACCAGCACTAAGCATGTCATAGCTTATGTGTAAACCTTTAGATATTTGTTCTGGTTTGGTTTAAACAAAACTTTATTCAAATATTATCATGACGAAAACAATACATAGTTTGTTTTAGGATATCTAACTCAAGCATATAATGCTTGTTTTAAGTGATCCTGGTATGTACAGACTTGAGCTTTCGTATGATGCAGCTAAGAATGGACGAGCCATTGTAGAAAACCACACACAATTGATAAATTTATAAAACGCCAATGAAGAAGGACGCTCAGCTGAAGAGAGAAAGAAAGAAAGAGGAAAAAAAAAACAAAAAAAAAAACGTAGGGTTTTATTCTTTTCAATTATTTAAAAAAAAAAAAAAGAATGGGCGAGCACTTTGCACGTCATTGCTTATGTGTAAACCTTCTGTGTTTCCTTTACAGCATGTCACTGTTGCATTGTCTGTGTAAACCTACTCTGGCTATATTTGATTTTGTTCGCTGATCTAGTGGAGCTTACGACGGTGTGTGTGATGTAGCTAGGAACGTACGCACACTTTACATGTAATTGCTCATGTGTGAACCTCCTGTGGCTATTATGTCCGCTTTCCTTTTGTGTGGTTTATTTCATGGATCCATTAAAGGTTACGTTTGATGCACCTGAGAACGTACGCGCATGCAGCATGTCATTGCTTACGTGTAAACCGAACGAGCACTTATAGTATGTTATTGCTTATATGTAAACCTAAACCTACACTAGCTCATTTTCATTTCCGTTTTTGTTTTCTTGTTGTTTATTTCACTGAGCAATTGACATGTGCGTGTGATGGAGCTAAGGACGTACGCGCATTTAGCTTGACATTGTGTATGTTTAAACCTACTACTGTTCCTTTTCAAAGTTCACTGTTCGATTGTCTATAACACTTATTGGGCGGGGATATAGCTCAGTTGGTAGCGCGCTGGATTTGTATTCAGTTGGCCGCTGTCAGCGCGAGTTCGATCCCAGGTTCGGCGGAAATTTATTTCACAGAGTCAACTTTGTGTGCAGACTCTCATCGGTGTCCGAACCACCCCCCGTGTATACTACATTGGGTGTGCACGTTAAAGATCCCACGATTGACAAAAGGGTCTTTCCTGGCAAAATTGCTTAGGCACAGTTAATAATTGTATACCATACCCGTGTGACTTGGAATAAGGCCGTGAAAGGTAAATATGCGCCGACATGGCTGCAATCTACTGGCCGTATAAAATTTCATCTCACACGGCATCACTGCAGAGCGCCTAGAACTGTACCCACGGAATATGCGCGATATAAGCCTCATTGATTGATTGATTGACTTATGTGCAAACCTACTCTGGTTATATTCTCTGCTTTCCTGTTCTTGTGGTTTATTTCACTGATCCAGTTGAGGTTACGTGTGATGCAGCTAAGACCGCACGCGCACTTTACATGTCATTGCTTATGTGTGAACCTACTCTGGCTATTTTTGTCCGCTTGCCTTTGTTGTGGTTTATCTCATAGATCAATTGAAGGTTAAGTGTGATACAGCTAAGAAAGTACGCGCATTTAGCATGCCATTGCTTACGTATAAACCTACATTGGCTATTTTTCAAGAGTCCTGCTTTCCCTTTCTTGCGGTGCCACGGTATTTCACTGTACTCGCACTTAGCATGTCCTTGTTTATGTGTAAACCTACTGCTTTTTCCTTTTGATCGTTTCACTGTTCCATTGTCTGTTACGTGTGAATTACGTACGCGCACTTATCATGGTATTGCTTGTGTGCGAACCTACTTTTGCTTTTGTCAAGATTATTTACCAAACAAGCACCATCCAATCGCCACCTACAGATCTCTCTCTCTCTCTCTCTCTCTCTCTCTCTCTCTCTCTCTCTCTCTCTCTCTCTCTCTCTCTCAACGTGCGTGTGAGTGTATGTCACAGAGAAAGAGAGAAAACTGTGTGATTGTCCATGAATGCAAACACACGGCATGTATTACTGATCCCTCCCCCCCCCCTCCCCACACCCCGTTGAAATGCGGCATGTTGGAAACTTGCCGAAGCATAATACTTGAACTGGAATCTGGAAATATGTTCACACCTACGATTCATGCTGATTTATGACGAAACAAGCACCACACAAGTAGTAGCACCGGGGACTGTGGTAGCACCTACCCCCCCCCCTCCCCCCACACTACTATCCAAAAGAGGCGCTAAAAACAAAGATTAACCGATCCGAAGGCGTCAATGTATCCGTAGGGAATCTTTCCATTGCCTTACCAATCGGAGGCAAGCGCCAACGGATTTAGGGGCGAACGACAGACAATTGACATTTATTTGCAGTCACAACCACTGCCTTTGCAGCCATTATCGCGCTCCTGGCACGGTAAAGGGAGATAACACACGCTGCCGAAGAGCAGATAACTCTAATATCACATTCCGAGAGCAGAGTACCACGGGAGATAATGGCGTGGTATCGCTTTGTACGGAGTGTGTTGAAGAGCTGCAGTAACAGCTGAAGAACAAGGCTGGAGCTTTTGAGTCAGGAGGGAGGAGCTGTTGAGTCATGTGCAGCTTCTGATTGTGACTCAAAGGCGTGTCTGCATCACTTTTTGAATTTGTTTATAACATGTTTCTATATTTTTTTTCTGTTTTAAATTATTTCTGAAGTGTAATACTAGTGGCAGTGGTTAGTAATGCAATCATCCGTCTTATGTGTGCCTGTTTGGTGTGTTAAACATGTGTTATGAGAAAATGTGTTGTAGGTGATGCAAAGGTATTTGAAACAAACAAGCAAACTGATGAACTACCTACCTAACTACGGTACCTACATAACTACCTATACCTACATACCTACCTACCAACCTACCTACCTATACCTACATACCTACCAACCTACCCACCCACCCACCTCCTACCTACCTACCTACCTACCTACCTATACCCACCTACCTACCCACCTACCTACCTAACTACCTACCTAAGTCACTCGGCGAGGTACCGACTCGCCCCCGCCCATCTCGCCGCCGCTTTGTAGTCGCCGACTTCACGGTCTACTTGCTTTCAAACTGACTGTTAAGGGTGCCATCTCGCCCCCGCAAGCAGTGCCAACTCGCCCCCGTGTATTCCATGCGATGAAGATGACGTTTCTCGTGCAAAACAGGTTATACAAAAAAACACGTGTACCTGAGTTTGTCCTGAGTTGACCGTATCCCATGCAATGAAGTTGACTGTTGACCTGTTGACGTTTGTCGTGCAAAACAGGTAAAAACAAAAAAGGCACGTTTACCTGAGTTTTTCCTGAGTTTATCTGATTTCTGTTCTGTGGAAGTCACTTCACAACCATGGCTCTCCAGGTCGCGACCACCAGTCGAGGAGGAAAATGTATTTTTGACAACGAGTTCCAGTTTAGAAATGACAAAAAGACTGGAGAAAAAAATGCATGACAATTGCTATTTCTCGTCACCTGTATAGGACTCGCATATTTAATGAACGTTACTTTTTACAGTATAAGTGTGACATTTTAATTATCGTTACCCGTGTAACTTTTGTGGCAAATGCAATCACCTGTTGGACTTGCACATTCGCATTTTTAATGTTTCCTTTTGTCACCAACTGCAACGCATTTTTGTGTTTGTGTTTGTAAGTGTGTGTGTGTGTGTGTGTGTGTGTGTGTGTGTGTGTGTGTGGTGTGTGTGTGTGTGTGTGTGTGTGTGTGTGTGTGTGTGTGTTTGTGTGTGTGTTGGCGGCAAGATGGGAGGGGGCGAATCGCCTCTCTTGCACAACTCAAGATAATTGGCGGCGAGATGGGAAGCGGCGAGATGGGAAGCGGGGAGTTAGGCCGGGGCGAATGGGGACGTCACCAGTCACTCACTCACTAACAATGACAACTAGACTGGCGTAATGAGGATTGCTCATGTCTGATTTGAATATGGACGCCATTTTTTTATCATCCGTAGTCATGACACATCAACCCATGGCGCATAGAGAAACGATCATTGTTGCTCCACAAAAAAATACATTGTGCGATAGTAATCGATCCATGACAACACTTGTACATACTTGTTCTTCTTTGTCTATCTATTTTGCATGCTTGCTTGCCTGCTTGCTTGCTTTCTTGCTTGATTGCTTGCTTGATTAAGTGATGAATGGATGGATTTATTGATTGATGGATTGATTGATTGATTGATTGATTGTGTAGCCGTGTTGGTAGGGCGAGGGTGGGTGAGTGTTTAAACACTGTGTTATAGTAGATACAGCTGAGGGCATGTTTACAATTGCACAGAAACAACTGAAGGTCGACGGGTATCCAATTCAGTTATTTGTGGTGTTGTTTTGAGATCCAGTTCTGATTAAAAAGCACACATTTTCACCTGAAGCTGCACTGTCAGTGTCATCGACCTCGCGAGGGGATTGTATGTCCATCTCATCTGTCCGGATTGCTTGATCGCTTTCTCTAGTGTCGTCAATGTGTTTGATAACTAAACGCTTTTGGCTTCATATCAGCAACAGTAGCTGCAGACTATCTTTTATATCAGTTTTCCCCCTGTTGTCTTTGTTTCTGTGTCTATTTGCCTGTAAGTCTGTCAATGTATATGTCTGTCTGTCTGTTGGTCGGTCTGTCTGTTTGTCTGTCTATGTCTGTCTATGTCTGTCTGCCTCTGTCTAAGTCTGTCGGTCTGTCTATCTGTCTGTCTGTCTGTCCGAGTGTCTGTCTGTCTGTCTGTCTGTCTGTCTGTCTGTCTGTCTGTCTCTCTCTCTCTCTCTCTCTCTCTCTCTCTCTCTCTCTCTCTCTTAGTTAATATAATGCCAATTTGTAAAGATGCGCTGTGCATTTTATATTTTGAACATAATTATTTCGTTGTACTAGATAGCTTTATGTTCCAGTGTCACTTGCTTGAACGCATCATCATCATCATCATCATCATTTTGTTTATGCCAAAACAAGAGAAATACCTTGTGCAGTTTACTACCAATAGGTTATTGTTAGCTAAGCATTTTGTGTGGGTTTTTTTTTAATAAAAAAAGTATATATTCAAAATAACGATAGAACAATTAGAATTGTGTCTTAACAATTGCCAGACTAAGTTAGTTCCAGGGAGAAATTCTACGTACATTTGAAAGCAATATCCAAGAATGAACACTGACAACCACAGCAAAACTTCAGTAACCACTTCTCTCAGAACATGAAAGACGACCACCAACCCCTGTCAAACATCCGCCAATTAAAACCACACTCGCTCGTTATCAGACTCATCTAATCAAGCTTCTAATTAAAACTGGCGACCGCCGACCGCTTGGGGCTTGAAAGGCGGACCAGGGACTTCAGATCCCCTGAGGCGAGCAGAGACCGTTTTGACAAGGGCTGCCAAGACAGGGACTTCAAATCCCCTCAGGCGCACCGAGACTATTTTGACACGGGTACCAATACAGCGAGACCGGGCTCGCAAAGTAAACGGATGGAGATTCTGTCAGTGGATGGAGATCTGTAAATTCAATCAGAGGCCAGTAAACTATGGAGAGGCGTGCCTGTTTTGACCATCACGCTCGCTGGCGGCCGGACACTTCCTGCTGTGATGTTCGTGCCGCCACTGAGCAGGGTTCGAATCCCCCTTGGGCGGCCGGGGAGTTGGGGGAGGGGGGGGGGGGGAGGGAAACTAGCTGCCAGACTTGTCTCAACAAACCACGCTTCCTTTGGGTTATCTACCCCCCCCCCCTCCCCCCCTCTATCATGCCTCCCAGGCCACCGTACAAGGTTCGTATTTCCTTGGTTTGAACAATATGGTATTCTACTTGAAGGCAGTCATGATACAGATGTATACTAAATCAGGCATAAACAGATTCAAGCCAGATTATATATCATGTTGCCCCCATTAACAAAATAAATAAATAAACAAAATAAAACAGATGTACACGAATGAACGTTGCGGTTAACGTACACTAAGCGGTATGCTAAGCAGTGATTATAGAAGATGGATCAGAAGAATAAATGTCAAACTAAACTAGAAACAAATTGGAATGGGGGTACGATAACACTTTGCCAGGCTTGTACCCAGGCGCGATTAAACAGATACATGTATTAAATCTCTTCGAAGGGAAAAGGAAAAGAGTAGGAAAAAGGAACACGAATGGAAGCTTGCAAACCATGCTTTCCTTGCCGAGCTCCTTCTAACGCCATGGAGGGTTCGAATCTCAGTTTCGAATAGACCCTATCGGTATTCGAAGCTCTCGTAATCTCTCGCACACTTCAGAGCATAGCAAAGCATGCGGTACAGCGATCTCGTGCGAGCTGCACAAGCCAAGCCGTTCGAAGTTCTCGCGATGTTCAAAGCATAACAAAGAGCGTGTCTCGCGAGAGCTGCTCAGATACCGACAAGGTCTATTCTATGTATTAGGAGTAGGAACACAGGGGAAACCTTCCATATTTGTTGCAACAAACCATACACTCTCTTCCCTTCTTCACCATCCCCACCGCCCACCCCCCCCCCCCCCCCTTCATGCTCCTTCCTGTCCTTCTGTTCCCTCCTTGGGGGGTTATCACCAAACGGGGGACAAGCTGCGAGCAAGCCGGAGAAGAAAGAGATCTTTAATTAAACGATCTGGCATCAAGACGAAGAATTATTGTGCTCACGTGATTCTCTTGAGAGTGCAGTCTGCGCTCTTCTGTTTGCAGTCAATTCTCAGTTAAAACATGTATCAGAAGTGCACTAAAAGAAACGGAAGAAAAGCGCGACACAAGATGCTTCGAGATTCAATTTTGAGTAAAACTTTGAAAGTTAAGTGCCTATGCAAAGGACACAAATGAGACGAGGGAGGAGAAGGTTGATCGGTAGTGAGGTGGGGTAGAGAGGAGGGGATATCAAGGACCCTCTGTGCGTGTGTGTGTGTGTGTGTGTGTGTGTGTGTGCGTGTGTGTGTGTGTGTGTGTGTGCGTGTGTGTGTGTGTGTGTGTGTGTGTGTGTGTGCGTGTGTGTGTGTGTGCGTGTGTGTGCGTGTGTGTGTCAGTGTGTGTGCATGTGTGTCTGAGAGTGTGCATGTGTGTGTGAGTGTGTGTGTGTGTGCGTGTGTGTGTGTGTGTGCGCGTGTGTGTGCGTGTGTGCGTGTGTGTGCGTGTGTGCGTGTGTGTGTGTGTGTGTGAGCACGATGTAGGCCTACGTGTGTGTGTGTGTATGTCTTTAGCTGGCTGGCCTGCTGTGACGCTGTCGGTGTCTGTTGGTGTGTGTGTGTGTGTGTGTATTATGTTGCCCGTTTCAGTCTTCTTTCGATATCCGCTGTCAGTCAGCCTCCGTTGTCTGCCTGCCTTTATCAGTGTGTATGTCTGTCACGTACTTGCACAGACGTACACATGCAAAGCCGCAGCATCAGTTCTGTTGGTAACAACCAAAGACGGTAAGAACGTTTTCTCTTACCCAGTTTGGTAAGAACTAAGAAATTGAGATACCGCTACAACAGCTTTCCAGAACTATAACACAATCGTATGTATAGTTTGCATGTCTGTCCAGTGTTTTGCACCCCCCTCCCCCCATCCCCCCTGTTTCTTGACCTTTGCAGGATTACATTTTTGCTGATTTTTTTTATAAACAATACGGTACATTACAATATTTTTTTTAGAGACAAAAGGAAGGGAAATACAGAAAAAGTAAGATCAGAAAAAAAGAAGGAAAGAACACACACACACACACACACACACACACACACACACACACACACACACACACACACAGCATAATTATAAAAACTCTGCCTGTCCCAAGATAGGCCAATTGGTCCTAAGAGGACGTACAAACTAACTAGTCAGTCGAACTAAGGAAGGTGTAATGAAGAGGAGAGGGGGGTTGGGGCTGATGGTGGTCGAAGAACGGCGATTGAGGGAAAGGATGATGATAATTAGTTTTAACGTCCTCTTAGAACCAATTGGCCTATCTTGGGACAGGTAGAGTTGATATGCTTTATGGGGGGACAGGACACTGGACAGACATGCAAACAGAGAACACATATGATCGTGTTATAGATCTGGAAGTCTGTTGTTGCGATATTTCAAAATGGGGATGGAAGTAGAGATTTTGTTGGGGTTGTTGCCATAGTGTACGCGAAATATAGTTGAAGTGGAGCGGTTTTGTAGGCTTATTTGCTTTTTATTTATGTAAAATATTTTTTAGACTTTTGGATAATGCCAAAATAATGTAATAAAAAACTTAATGAATAAGTAAATAAATACGTAACTAGAAACATAAAAATAATTATTAGCCAAATAAGAATATTAAATATAACTTGCTAAAATAATATATCAGAATGGGGAACTTAAGTTCAGGTAGGAGGGCGGTGTATGTGATTTAGCCTTGTTTGAATAGAGCTATGTAGGGAAAAGGAGTGGTGGTTGTGGTTGAGGGGGAGGGAAGGGGGGGGGGAGGTGGAAGGGTCGGATTGGAGAGACATGTCCCTTCCCTTTAGTTTATGGGTGGTCCAGATTGAGCACGAAGGGGTGTCGCAGGCTGTCAGAACAAAGGAGAGTTTATTGCTCTGATGACCTTGGCTTCCATCCATGGCACGACCACCTGACAGTCCCGTGTTTCCCATGCCAGAAGTTAAAATCGCGAGACAATGCGTTGAATTTACATTTTGGAGAGAAAAAAACCCAAAAGAAAGAGTAGCTTTTTCTGTGTCTTGACCTTTGCAGGATTACATTTTTTACTGATCATTACAAAACAATACGATACATTACATTTTTTTTGTTTAGAGACAAAAGGAAGGGAAATATAGAAAAAGTAAGATCAGAAAAAAAGAAGGAAAGAAATAAAGAAATAAAGACACACAACAAGAAAGATAGAAGGAAAGAAATAAAGAAATAAAGACACACAACAAGAAAAAAAGAAGGAAAGAAATAAAGAAATAAAGACACACAACAAGAAAGATAGAAATGAAGAAAGACGGAAAGAAAAAGAGAGAGAGTAAATGAAACACTGAAAGAAAGACACCGAAAATGAAAGAAAGACATAGGTAAAAAAGAAAGAAAGAATAAAACAAAATAAGAAAGAAATGAAGAAGAAAAGCATTAAGAAAGAAAAAGAAAATAAGAAAGACACAAAGAAAGAAAGAAAGAACGACAAACAAACACAAGAAAGAAAAGGAAAGAAAAGAAAGAAATAAAGAACATGGATTGTTTTTCTTATCGTTGTACCAATTTGTGTTTAAGTTTAGTTCACATCTTAATGAGGGTATCATCAAACTTAATATCTCATAAAAAAAACACCACAACAACAACCACAACCACAACCACAACAACAACAACAGCAACAGTCTCCAAAGTACGCTTCAGAGCACTTCTACGTTATGGCCACTATTTTCTTCTTCTATTCTGTCGCAGATTCAGGGACAAAGAAAACGCACAAAGCCATCGCATTTGACATTTCCGGGTACTACGCGCCAGTCTCCCCTACATTTGTCACCCTTGTTTCTATCTGGCACGCAAACACGCACGCACGCATGAACACACGTTCGCACACACACACCCACACACACTGTGTCAGACACACAGACATAAACACTGACATGCATACACAAAGACACAGACGCAGACAGACAGACACATACAGACAGAGACAAACACAAACACAGACACAGACACAGACAATCTCTCTCACACACACACACACACACACACACACACACACACACACGCATACTCACCCCCCCCCACACACACACACACACACTGCCCTACCCACTACCGCATCCTCCCTCCACCCCAACAACCCCTCCACCTTCCCCCTCGCCGCCCTGCACCCTGGCCCCACGACACACTCCCAGTGACTTTGACAAGTCAGTTGTTTTTCACACGCTAACAACCCTGACGTCCGCAAAAAGCCCCCCGGTGACTACTAACGGAGGCACCTCTAATCAGAACCGCGCTAATTAAGGATGTCCGATAATTACTGCTCGTGCAGCTCGCCTCAAGCTGTGAATGATGCCAGCACCTCCTGTTCACAACGGATTATTGCGTGTTCAGCGATAGGGGGCCACAGGCGTTGGAAGCAACTTTGGGGATTGCCAGGTTTGGTTCTTCTTCTTCGGCGTCCGAGTCCATGGGCTGAAACTCATACGTTTTGTTGCACGAGTGGGGTTTTACGTCTATGACCGGGGTTTTTTTTCTCCCGCCATTTAGGCAGTCATTCGCCAATTTCTGGGGGATGCATGCTTTGTATATTTGTGTGTGTATAACTTACCGAGCTCTGACATGGATTACATGATCTTTTCCGTGCGCACTTGGTTTTGTGCTTGCGTGTACACACGAATGGGGATTAGGCACTAGTAGGTCTACACATAAGTTGACATGGGAGATCGGAAAAAGCTCCACCCTTAACCCACCAGGCGGCCGCGGCAGTACACAAACTAAGCAATGCGAATCAAAATGAATATAATGCGTAAAAAAAACAAAAACTCTGCTCCTTACACTGGCTTACTCGCTCTTTAAAGTCAGAAAATCGGACTTGACATTACGATACATTTGCTTATCGCGCCTATGATCAAAAGAGACACACCATGTCCTGTCAACCATTGTAGGGAGATGGTTGGCTATTAATATTCTGAGCAACGAACTGAGCAATAAAACCCCGCTTTGTGGTGAGTGGACACAGCTCCCAATCCATGCAGAACGGCGAATAAAGAGCTTACTCTGCTTGATTGATTGATTAATTAGACTCACGCATGCGCATCGGCGTTTCACTGGCTGAGCCGATGTAAAATACGACACTTGGGAAACCTTTTGCGTTAGTCGATACGCAAAATGTGCTGGATGCGAGTATTTTGAATCCCGTCGCGATATAACCTTCGTGGTTGAAAACGACGTTAAACACCAAATAAAGAAAGAAAGAGTATTTTGAAATACAATTTGGTGGATTTTCTGTAATGGACTTTAGATAACCGGCAACAGAGGTTGAATTAGGAAGGGAAAACGCTTGTGTGTTCAGAGATAATAAAGGTGAAGCAGTGATAAGCCAAACATGCTTGGCAAATCTGTGTCCGCAGAATCATGACGAATAACAGATATAACCACACACAAACACTCCGCATCACCACCATATCACCCGTGCACACACACACACATACTCACGCGTGCGCGCGTGCGCACGCTTTTTCTCTCGGTCTCTCGGTCTCTCGGTTCTCTCTCTCTCTCTCTCTCTCTCTCTCTCTCTCTTAACCCCTCTCTGTCTCTCTCCACCGCCCCCTCCCCCTATCTCTCCCTCCCCCTTCCTCCTTCATCCTACCCGTATTTCTAGCTTCTATCTCAGTTGTCCCTCTCCTGCGACTTAAGACTTTGTTAGAACTTCTTCTTTCCACCTCGTCTCACAGCGTCGTCGTCCCTGTCCCTATCACCCCCAGCAATCACTCAGCGGCGTCTAATTAAAAACTCCCGCCTTTTTCATCCCTTAATTGCCCTGGCGTGCCCAGGGGCGATAATCCCAGGAAGAAGCTGACAAAGCGGTTACGTCACGTGGGTGACATGCGCAGTCACAAGACCCTGTCAAAGATGGCTGCTAACTTCCTGTCCAGATGAGGGGTTTCAAGAGAGGGTCGTTCTTTTTGTTTCCGACACGTGTTTTGCATGCGAAGGAGAGGGGTGGGACACTGACAATGGGATATCAGGGGGAAGACAGGAGAGGGGTGGGACACTGACAATGGGATATCAGGGGGAAGACAGGAGAGGGGTGGGACACTGACAATGGGATATCAGGGGGAAGACAGGAGTGCGGTGTGATTGTTGTGGGGGATGGAGGGGGTTGTTTGTGGAGGGAGGGAGGGCGATACTGAGAGGGGGTGGGGGGTTTGCCGGGGTGGGGCGGCCAGTGGGAAGGACTCAAGATTAGGACTTTTATTTACACTATTTTTTTCCAAAAATGCTACGCTTTTGATAACGTATACTTGCCGACAATACAAAGCAGTAAAACAATTGGATCAAAAGACCAACCGTCTGAGAAATGGAGGTCGTCAAAAGAAGGAGCATCAAAACAGAGGTAGACTAACTGACTTGAAACGATCCAACAATTATATCTTGAAATAAGATCTGCAAATATTGGTGGTCTTAGAACGGACGAGCAGAGGTTGCACTGCAGTGTGGGAAGGTTTGACAAAGACCTTCCTATAACGAGCATCAGGGGAAAGAGTTATAGGAAGGATTTTGCGGAAAGTGCCACTTTTTGGAGGACAAAACAAGGAGGGGGGAGAGAGAGAGAGAGAGAGAGAGAGAGAGAGAGAGAGAGAGAGAGAGAGAGAGAGAGAGAGAGAGAGAGAGAGAGAGAGAGAGGACAAAACAAGGAGGGGGGAGGGGGGGTTGGATGAGGAATCGAGGTTTAAAAAGATTTTTCCCTGGAGGACAGGACAGGGGACATAACCGGAGGAGGAGGAGGAGGCCGTGGGGGTGGAGTTACAAGAATCAGGGGTGGAGGATTTCAGACAGGATTTCCCCGAAAATGCAACGGTCTGTAATTTTGGTCTGTTATTGCACCCCCCGGCGTTGTTCGTGAGTAGCTAGTCTGTCATTCTGTGAAACCTTCATCTCGCATGGTGTCCCTCCGAGCACATCGATCGGGTTTCTGTTTGAAGGGTCTTTGGTCGTTTGCCATTACTGTTTAGGTGTTGTTAGTTCAAACTGCATGTGGTTTGCTGCCATGTTCTGTTTTACCCACTGCTCGTGGGGGGGCCTTGAGTTTTGTGGCAACACATAAAATAAAATAAACAGCCACACTTTCAACGCAAAGCGAAGGGAACAAGTCCACAGCCCATTGTATACAAATGCAAAAAGCTACCCCCTCCAACAGATAGATTACAAAAAAACATAAGTAAAACAAACACACCAACCAACAAACAAACCCACAGCAAACAAACACACAAACACACAAACACACAAACAAACAATCAAACAAAAGCACATGCACACACAAAAATACAAACAAACACACACACACACAAACACACACACACACACAGACAAACCGATAAACAAACGAACACACAAACAAACAATCAAACAAAAGCACATGCACACACAAAAATACAAACAAACACACAAACAAACAAACAAACAAACAAACAAACACACACACACACACACACACACACACACACACACACACACACACACACACACACACACACACACACACACACACACACACAAACAAACCGATAAACAAACAAACAAACAAACAAATTAAAAAATACACACACAAACACACAAACAAGCATACAACACTATTGAGAACTATGATTCGTGGTTGTTTTTTTACCGATATCTCTAATGTTAAGTACCTACTTAGCAGACGCCATTACACTATGGTCAAAATATCACTAGAATGTTATTCCGGGGCAACTGACGAACCAAAATGGCCGACAAAAATGTTACACCATTTTGTTCGCTTTCACTACATACACCATCTGAGCTTCCTACATCGTTTCTAAGTCGGCACAAAACGCTGTTCACTTGGTAGTCAATTTAAACAGCTCTCAGACAGGAAACCCCAGCCATTTTGCTGTTCCCATGAGAGAAAGTGGTCGCCCCTTCACGCAGCAGTTACCAATAAACGTAATAGTCCCCCTCTCCGCCATGTTGGTCTCGGCTACGATAAAGAAACCTGCCATATTCGAGTTCGCTCCCGTGTTAATGCGTTGTCATTACCAGCCTTTGAAGTCTGTGAAGACAATTGCACTAAAGGTCGCCGCGCACAGAACAAAGAGAATCTGCCGTTGAGGTTTGTGTTTGCCTTGATGATGACCGTGTGTACTGAAGTGTTAATTCGTGATGGGATAGAAGCAGTGAGGTGCTTCCCACTAAATTATGTTTTATGTTTGACCTGAACAATAAGGGTGTTAGGGTCAAGTTAGCATTTCAAGGAAAGTCAAGTATGGTTGTGGGAGGGGGTTCACGAGTGAAATAGAAAACAGACAGACAGACAGACAGACAGACAGACGGACTGATATACAGACAGACAGACAGACAGACAGACAGAAAGACAGACATATGCTTTATATTTATGTACTTATTTATATAGTTGAGTATTTTTTGTGTTAATTCATGTATCTGTTTATCAACACATTATTATACACACATGTTGTGGTTATCAATTCAGTGACACTTTTACAGGGCTGTTGTCACTTTAAACGACCTACCAATTCTAATGAAAAACTCTCAGTCTGCCAAACCTAAATTGTCCAAGCATAATATCAACTACGGTTCACTTTCTAAGGGTCATGTGGATACTGACAGATTTTGCTCTCTGCTCTTTTCTCAGTCGGACATTTGCGTCGACCATCTCTCCGTATACGGTGACGAGGGAACGTGGCTCCCAATTGTGATTCTGAACCGGGCAGAATTTGGCAGAGATTTGTATGGGGTGTAGTTTTACTTAGACGCTGCCGGGACACGTCACGTGGCCCGAGTAGGCAATTGTGTTGGATTTGCAGGTGTCAATTTCTGTGGAAAATAGAACAAGAAAGATTCCTGGAGAAATGTTAACATCTCGGTCAAAAGTTCCAGAGATGTTTGTGTGTGTGGTTTTTGTTTTCGTTGACACACGTTAATACTTCAACTTTATACTACAATTTTCGCTCGTCAGAGTTCCCTCTAAATAGAGCGTCAAACTACTGGTTGTGAGAAGAACGACCGAACGCTCAGTACGAAAACGAGACAACCAAAACGTCACTTTTTTCCGCCTGAGACTACCCGTTCTACTCTTCACGCGAAAGCCCTCGTAGACACAAACTGGTGTTACACCTGCCATGCGTTGCTCAGAATCACAATAGCCCGCTCAGAGAAAAATCGCTCTGGATTGGTCTATGCAACGGGCTATCAACGAGGCAAATCGCTTCACGAAGGCGACGAAGAAAGCACGATTGCTGCGAGATATGAAAAAAGTTGTACTTCTTAAACTAGTAGACGATTCGGTCAGTGAAATTGTCAGAGAGAACGTAATTATGATGGGAAATTGACCTGGGGGTAGTCCCTGAACCTTGACAAGCGGTGGATCCCTCGGGTTGTGTCGAAAACCATGCCGAGAAGATCGCAACACGCTACACGGCATCGCAGTGTAAACACCGCCGCCATCTTGGATTACGCAGCGCGCGGTGGGCGAGCATATATACCAAAGCCGCTCGCCGAGTGCTTCGAGAGCGCTTTCCTGCACTGCCCAACCTCGGTCATACAGGCGACTCAGTCGTTGCGATTCAGTCTTGCGATTCAGTCTTTGGCCGATCGCACATCACATCGTAGGCCATTGACCCGTCACACGATGAACGATAGACGAACGACTGACGAACGATAACTCCACGCGAGCGGGGCGGAAGTGACGTGTCATAGTGAACACGGCAAACGCGCTTTGCGAGAGCAGACGCAAAATGTTCGAACGTCGCTCTCTTCTTCTTCTTCTTTCTTGGTATGGACTGGGTTCATCCGAACGTCTGTAGTCCAGCGGCGGAGTACTGAGTAATTGGTTACTGGTGGTGGGTGACCCAATAACTCCGAGAAGATGGTTAAAAGTATAAAACTATTTACACGAAGAGCTGCAGGGTTACTGTGTCAGCGAGGCAAGTCCGTGGGTACGACCCAGACCAGTTTGGAAGGACTCCAGTGAAGGAGCAACTGTGGTCTTAGGGTCGAGCTTGTTCCACTGACGCAGTGTTCGGGGGAAAAAGGAGTTGAAGAGAACAGGATGGGATGCCCTCTCCTGGAACAGTCTCTGGGCTCCTCTGGTGCGGCTGTCGCCAGAGGTGTAGAACTCGGCCTTGTTGATGTCGACTATGCCGTTGTTGATCTTGTAGAGCATAGTGAGGCGGTTGGTGAGTCTTCTGTCGGCGAGTGGTTCCCATTGGAGGGTCTTCAGCATGCTGGTCACACAGCCTGGGGTCCGATCGCTGTAGTTGTTGTGGACGTAACGGGCTGCTCTGCGTTGGACTTTTTCAAGCTCCGTGACGTCTTTCTGAGAGATCGGGTCCCAGACTGGCGAGGCGTAGTCAAGGACCGGTCTGACCATGGCCTTGTACGTAGCAGCTCTGACGGTGGTGGTGCACTCCCGGAAGTTCCGCCGCAAGAAGCCCACAGTTCTGTTGCCCTTTTTGACAGTCGCTTGCACATGGCTGCTCCAGGACAGGTCATCGGAGATTATGCTGGATGGTGTTGTTTCCAGAGTCTGTCCATGGAGGCTGTAGGAAGTTGGCAGGATGGGCTTCTTCTTGTTCGGGGCAATGCGGATGACGGTGCACTTGCTGGGGTTGAACTCCATCTGCCATGTTGATTCCCACTGTTCGAGGCTGGATAGGTCCTGTTGGAGCTGCAGACTGTCCGCTGGAGAGGATATACGTTTGAAGAGTAGGGAGTCGTCTGCAAAGAGTTTGACGCTGCTGAACTGAACGGATTCAGGGAGGTCGTTGATGAAGGCTAAAAACAGGAGAGGACCCAGGACGGTCCCCTGCGGAACTCCGGACTGCACTCCGACTGGAGACGATAGGACGCCCTCCAAGGCCACCTGCTGTTGACGCTGACTGAGGAAGGCAGAGATCCACTTGAGGGTGTCGTTTCTCACTCCGTAGTAAGCCAGTTTCGTGAGCAGGCGGGCGTGGGGCACCTTGTCGAAGGCTTTGGAGAAGTCCAACAGGATGGCGTCGACCTGGGCTCCCTCTGCTAGCTGCCGGGCAATTTCATGGACTGTGACGATGAGCTGAGTTTCGCATGAGCGTTTACGCCGAAAGCCATGTTGACAGTTGGTAAGGATGGCATGGTGGTCAAAGTGCTTCATGATGGAGCTGTGCACCACGTGCTCGAGTATCTTGCAGGTGATGGAGATGAGCGAGACAGGGCGGTAGTTGGCTGCAAGGTGTCGTTCCCCTTTCTTGAAGATAGGCACCACCCAGGCCTGGCGCCAGTCAAGCGGGACCTCCCCAGTATCCAACGAGAGCTGGAACAGTCGAACAAGGATGGGCGCCAGTTGGTCAGCAGCCATCTTCAAGATGAAGGCTGGGATGGAGTCTGGTCCAGTTGCCTTGTCCGTCTTCAGGTTCCTCAGGAGCTTGCGGACACCACCTTCGTCAATGTGGATATCATCCATCGCCGGGAAAGGCCTGTCGCCCATACTGGGGATGCGAGATGTGTCCTCGGTGGTGAACGCCCTCTGGAACTGTTCGTTCAGGATCTCCGCCTTCTTGGCGCTGTCGCTCTGCAGGAAGCCATCTGCGTTCTTCAGTGGTGAAACTCCAGCAGAGTCTTGCCCCTTGCTTTTCTGAATTTCACGTAGGCCCAGAACTTCTTGCTGTTTGTAGTGAAGTCTTCACTGACGATGTCTTCCATGTACTGCTTGTGGGCGTTTCTGATGTGGAACTTGACCTCTTGCTGTAGTCGCCTGTACCTGTCGCGGTCACGCTTTTTCCCCGTCTTTCTTGCTTTCTTGTGGGCTCGTTGTTTTCTTCGTATGGCTCTTCTGATGTCAGTGTTCATCCATGGGTGGGAGTAGCGGCTGGCAGACATCTTGCTTGGTACTCGGTTCTCCATGATCTCATGAGTCTTGGACTTGAGAAGAGACCACAGTCCATGGACGTCATCTGGGGCGGCCATGAATTCAGGAGTGAAGTCAAGGAAGTCTTGCTTGATGCCCTCAGTGTCGGCTTTCTTCCATAAGGTGATTTTCCGGCGAGTCGGACGTGGTCTGAAGGGGGCGAGGGCACAGTCGAAGAGGACGATGTCATGGTCGCTGTTGCCGATAGACGGTAGGGGTCTACAACGCTGGCTGAGGCCTGGGTGTGTTGTTATGATCAGGTCCAGGGTGTTGCTCTTGCGCGTAGGGAATCGTACTAGCTGCTCCATACCAGCGTCTGCAATGGTGTCCAGGTATGCTCTGTTCACCCGCTCTGGGTACTGGCGTCCAGCAACATTAGTGGTATTCCAGTTGATGTCTGGTAAGTTGAAGTCACCACCGACGATCAAGATGTTCTTCTTTGCCTTTTCTTTCAGCTTGGCAATTTCTGATGTCGCCTCTCTGGTGTACCCCTCATCTGTTCTTCTTGGTGGTCTGTAACATGAAGCTAAAAACAGTTTCTTTCTCTTGGAGATCTGGATAGTGCCGCTAATCATCTCCACATCTTTCGAGCGTGTGACGTCACTCAGCTGGAGTTCTTTCTT
>NC_090259.1:13583225-13645725 GCF_037325665.1 Littorina saxatilis
ATTAGTAATTTTCCCGTGAAAATGAGTAACTAACAGGTGAAAACAGTAACTGACAGCGTTAATTAGTAATTATCAAGTGATAATGGGTAACCCCAGGTTTTGGCACTAGTAAGCCGTCATAGGGCTTACTAGTGCCAAAACCTCATAATTGTAATTATCAAGGAACAATTATTCATTTTCCCTTGATAATTACCATTTTCACGTGTTAATTACTAATTTTCCCGGAAAAATTACCAACTTTCACCTGTTAATTACTAATTTTTAGTTTTGGCTCACTTCCTGACGGATTGCTAGTGCCAAAACTAAAAATTAGTCATTTTCCCGTGAAAATTACTTATTATCCCGTGAAAATGAGTAACTGACGAGTGAAAACAGTAACTGACAGCGTTAATTAGTAATTATCACGTGATAATGGGTAACCCCAGGTTTTGGCACTAGTAAGCCGTCATACAATACCATCCCGATGTTCTTTTGCCCCGACTGTCTTTGAAGCCAGAGAAATAGGTCTGGCCTTATTGTGGCTCTGTCTCCATCTCTTACACAATGGATCGTTAGACACCCCTTTCCCAGCCCACCCAACTGCTCTCCTTATGGGATGGTAAGGGGGTGGGGTGAGGGTTTGGGGTGGAAGAAAGAGGGTGGGGTACGTGGTAGAGGTTGTGGGAAAAGAAGGGAGGGAGAGGGGGGGGGTGGTAGTTTGTGTTCTTGTTCAAATGTAAAACACTGACTACCCTCGTCATTGACATTTCAACTAAAATGATCTTCTTTCTTTCTTTATTTGGTGTTTAACGTCGTTTTCAACCATTCAAGGTTATATCGCGACGGAGGGAAGGGGGGCCGGGGAGATGGGATAGAGCCACTTGTCAATTGTTTCTTGTTCACAAAAGCACTAATCAAAAATTTGCTCCAGGGGCTTGCAACGTAGTACAATATATTACCTTAATAATAATAATAATAATAATAATAAATAACTTTTCTATAGCGCGAGTCCCATCAATTGGCTCCAGGCGCTTTACAAATTCATTATAGAATAAACTAGCACAAATCAACAAGCATACAAAGCATACATTTAACTGAGACATAACACCATACATTTAACTGAGACATAACACCAAGAACCCAAGCACTAAGCAAAACTAACCTTACTGGGAGAATGCAAGTTTCCAGTACAAAGGACTTAACATATTTTACATACTGCTTGACTAAAATCTTTACAAACATTGACTATATTGTAGAAAAAGAACCTGATAAACTCTGCTTCTAATATGTAGAGACACATTTTGGGGACCAAACCACACCACCACATAAAAAAGAAAAAGAAGAAAAACAACACGCGAGAGTTAATCTCCAACATCGTCTATTTGTTAATAATTGCATTCACTCTGGCTCATGCACAGTAGGCAAATGTGTACATGTTTAATTCATTACTATTTCTTTCCGAAGCATATAGCATCCCAAACATATAAACATCGACATTTAATAAACAGTAAATTAATGTTGACAACAGCAGAGTTAACAAATGATACCCATTGAAGCACGACAGAAATGCAGATATTCAAGCAATGCCCAATGCAAATAACCACAGCATCACCATAACTACCCCCCTTCTTCCAAATATTTCTTGAACGCAGAAGGCCTCAAAGTTGGTGACCCGACTAACCTTGGCTAATTGCTCCGCGAGTAACGGACGTTAATGAAATTGGTCCCCTCAGTCTCATTACGGTTGAGGAATTTTAGAGGCCAAGGGTGGACAACCATTGTTGCCCTTGTCACAAGGGGTTGTCGTTCCAAAGTGGGTTTGGATGTTGTGGGTGTGATAAGCCAACTGCTGCATCTGTGACTAATACTGAATTTATTGCCGTAGTGGTGGTGGTGGCGGTGGTGGTGGTGGTGGTGGAAATATAACTTTGGGGGTTGTGGTGGAGGAGGGGGTATGGGGAGGGGGTATGGGGAGGGGGTATTCGACCTCAATGCGATTTACTTCAATGTCTATTTGAATCCTGTCCGTTTTGTTTTGAAGAAAGCTATCTGATCCATGCAACCGAGGCAACACTGAGACCAATGGAAAGACACATTCACAGACAGACAGGCACACAGACCGACCGACATACAGAGCGACGCACAGGCCGACAAACAGATAGGCATACACAATATGAAATAGACAGACGGTCAGACTGTCATACATTTTGTTTGGCTTTACGTTCGTACGTCTGTATGTCTGTAAGTCCGTGCAAATCATTTCAAGTTATTTAAAACACAAACAGAAAAATGGTTCTTCTGTAATACTACTGACTCATCGTACACATTGCTCGCTTAAAAGGTCTTAAACAACTGTCATTGCAATCTTGTCGCTGGTATGTATATAGATCCTACCCATATGCAACTTCGGAAGTTGCCTACAACTTGCGCAGATCAAGGTCGATACCTACTTTGACACTACTTTTAATTTTACTGAAGTTTGTGAATTGTTTTTCTCAAAGAACAGAGTGTCAGGCAATCAGCCAAGCAGGGATGTCGATCCTGCCCGAATACTGTTTCGGAAGATGCAAACGCTTTTGCAGAGTTCCAGTTCCATACCAATCTTGACTTGAAATGTCCGGGTTTCTGTTGTGGTCTGCTGTGTGAGTTACGTCTTTGTAACCATACAACTTAAAAAATGTTTTTACAAAATAAAATAAAAAAGTATTTGTCATCCCTAAGATGAGGACAGCACAACATCGTCACGCTTTTGCCCATGGAGTTGTTTTCAGGATTTACATTGAAAAAGCAAACTAGAAAGCAAAAAAAGCAAAAAGTAGCGTCTACTCAAGCCTCGTTTTCTTGAAGAAAGAAAGAAGAAGAAGAAAAGAGAGGAAGAACAACAGAAAGAAAAGAAGAACGATGAAAAATAAAGAAAACAATATATTATACAAGAAAAGAAGACTGAAGAAAGAAAAAAACACACACTGCTGCATCTTTGAAGAGTGTGGAACAAAATCAGCAAGAACAGATAAGCGTGTTGCTTTGTAGATAACACAACACCTGGCACAGATAGAAGGAAAACACATAGGTAATTAAAAAAAAAAAAAGACAAAAGCGTACACATGAAGCTGTCTTTGAAATAAAGCTTGTCCGATAATCTCGATTTGCCTTCTGTTCTTTTGTTCTGAAGGCTCGGTTTACTGATTTATTGCCGAAGTTTTTATATGCTGCAGTCATTTGCATTGTTTGGCGCTCTCTGTTATTTCAGTAAGGCAATAACCTTGTGGGATATTTTTAGTCTCCCTAGTTCAGAAAACATAAATACAGTGTATCTGTTACAGGCCCCTCCCCTCCCCTCCCCCCCTTAGGCCCCAACCTTTGTCCCTGGTTTTCTCCTTTCTTCCGTAATGTTTTCTTATTCTTTGTGTGTTTTCGTCTGTTAGTCTGTCCGTTTTTCTGTCTTTCTGTCTGTCTGTCTGTACGTATGTATGTCTGTCTGTTGGTCTGTCTGACTGACTGTCTGTCTGTCCGTCCGTCCGTCCGTCCGTCCGTCCGTCCGTCCGTCCGCCCGTCAGTCCGTCTGTCTGTCTGTCTGTCTGTCTGTCTGTTTGTCTGTCTGTCTGTCTGTCCGTCCGTCCGTCCGTCCGTCCGTCCGTCCGTCCGTCCGTCCGTCCGTCCGTCCGTCCGTCCGTCCGTCCGTCCGTCCGTCCGTCCGTCTGTCTGTCTGTCTGTCTGACTGTCTGTCTGACTGTCTGTCTGTGTGTGTTTAATAGCTGTTAGTCTGTCAGTTTGACTGCTTGTTTCAATCTCGTCTTTCACGCTTAAATTTCTGTCTTTCTTTTGCTACTAAATTGCTTGTCTGCGTCTTTCCTTTTAGAGAAGTCACTACAATTCAAGGTATTTTATCAGTATCTCTCTTTGTCAAAACGAATGCATTGTTTGGCTCTTTTGTATGCTAATATTCACAGCGCTGCACATTAGTTTGTGTGTATAAGCTGTAGAAGGCAAATAAACTTGATGATGAATAGAAAGAAAGAAATACAGAAAAGAACGGCTGAGCTGGTATGGGACGAACATTTCGAGTTTATAGGGTGAGAGACGAGAAGCTGAAACGTATCGGAAGGATTTGTATTTCGTCTGTAGCAGTGTTTTTGTTCTGTGCCTTGCTAATGTATAGAGTAACCCAACCTTTTTGGGCGAAGAAAGACAGTCTCGGTTTACCGTACATCACTCATCACGTGAGACAAGCGGATGTGACGTAGATGGGAACTAAACGACAACAACAGACAGAAGAACACAAACAAAGCAACGCACAATTCGTTTGATTCAACTAAAAACCGTTTGTAGAGCAAAACCGGTCCTGTAGATTTCTTCTTTTTTCAAGGAGGAGGTGGAGGGGGTGTTTGAATGGAGTATTTCCTGTTTTTACGTGTGTGTGTATGTGTACACACGTGTGTGTGTGTGTGTGTGTGTGTGTGTGTGTGTGTGTGTGTGTGTGGAGCGATTCAGAGAAAACTACTTGACCAATCTTCATGAAATTGCACATGAGAGTTCGTGGGTATAATATCCCCAGACCTTTTTTTCATTTTTTCGATTTATGTCCTTGATGACATCATATCCGGCTTTTTGTGAAAGTTGAGGCAGCACTGTCAAGCCTTCATTTTTCAATCAAATTGGTTGAAAGTTTGGTAAAGTAATCTTCGACGAAGCCCGGACTATGGTATTGCATTTCAGCTTGGAGGCTTAACAACTAGTTAATTAGTTTGCTAATTAAAGTTGCCATTAAAATCAACTTTTCACTAACAGATTTAAAAATGATTGCATCGTATTCCTCAATTTCTCCTGAATTCAAAAATATATACATATGTCATGTTTACTCTAAAACTGTGCTCAGAATGACAGAAAATAGGTTAAGTAAGTACTGCGTTTGCACGCTACCCGGAGACGAGCGTGACCCGTCTCTATTTGTGGGTGTGGTTAGTCAAGACTATCTTAAATATAGTCTCGGCGATGACTGTTTATTGTGTTTATCTGTTACTTTAATGCCGACAGCTTGACTAAATGTTTTTATATCGCTTCACGCGACTTGTTTTATTTTTATTTGGGATTTCTGTCTTGTTCTTGTGTGTCGTCTGGAATACTTGTACGTCAGCTTCCCATTCGTAGGGCGCGAGTTTTCACGCCTGGTCGCAACTGGTTTTAGTTCCATTTCTTATTTTGCAACAATGACATCTGCATTCTGACAATTGATTAAAAGTCTGTTGCACAAAAGTGTATATTTTCCCCAGAAATGTTCGCTATTGAGCAGAAGAGAGAAAGTGAGGAAAAAAAGACTTCCCTCGTGAACACACGAATGCAGACCAGTTACGCTTGCAGTGATAATTTGTTATTTTGTGTTACATGTGTTTTGCTTGCTCATGTCGTTGTCAATGTTTTGTTGATGTTTTGTTGTGAAGTTTTGTTGTTGTTGTTGTTGTTGTTGTTGTTGTGGTAGTTGGTGTTGTTGTTATCAGTAGCCGATAACGTATGACAAATGTTGATTTGCCATGATAATATTGGAGATAAGCCGTTACATCGACATCATATTATTTGTAATAGGCAACACTAGTTCATTCCAACGTCTGCACTTTTGTAAAAAAAACGAAGATCGAGCCAGCTGTGGCTTTTTGTACTTTTGTGAGAGAAAAAAAAATCAACCGTCTTATATTTGCATCAATATTTTGACAAAACAAAGATACATTCAGCCCGGGACAGTCCTGTGCACATTGCTGAGCGCATGCGCATGCTTCTGTTACGTCGTCTTCCGCAAAAATGTCCGCTGGGTTTGTCTAGACTTGTCTGGCATTGTCTTGGGAATGCCTCCACCCGTCAATGCCTTGTCACTGTCAGAAATGGAGAAAGGGACGTAATATACGACACCCTCCTGGTGAAAGGCTTACGTCAGTAAAACAATATTTTAAAAAGGCGGAAAGATATCCCAGTGAACTTGGCCCAGGGCTCAAGGGACCGCTGTGCCTTTTGTAAGAGACATGGGTTTTGAAATCGTTCTTTTGTTTGGATTTTTCTAAGGTAAGACAGGAAGGCAGAGAAAGACTGAACAAGCTTAAATGTTAATTGTGAAGTTTGTTATTTCCCCCCGTATAATTCCAGATGTATATACAGTTCCCCTTCACTTAATTAGTATATACGGTACAAACATATTTAGCCCAGAACGTAGGTTACAGGGACATGTTTTTACACCCCCGGTGTAGGGGTGTGTATAGGATTCGGTCGATGTGTTTGTTTGTGTGTTTGTTTGTGTGTTTGTGTTCGCATATAGATCTCAAGAATGAACGGACCGATCGTCACCAAACTTGGTGAACAGGTTCTATACATTCCTGAGACGGTCTTTACAAAAATTGGGACCAGTCAAACACACGGTTAGGGAGTTATTGGTGGATTAAGATTCTACAAGGACTTATAGAGAAACATATTCATGGTCAAAGGGAAATAACCTTCTCAGTTGGTGGCAGTGAGAATGGGTGCAGTGAGAATGGTTATTTCCCTTTGACCAACGGGGGTGTTTTTCCTACCTCGAAGGAATTTCTTGTTCTTCTTCTTCTGAGTATTGGCGTGTATGCCTGTGCCCCTGACATCATCCAACCACTTCTCTCCCCTTTCATTCATTTCCGTTCCTAGAGTTCCTTCCCCTTTTTTTGCGTGTTTCCCCTCCATTTTCTTTTCAAACCTTGTTCGTTCCGTGTTGCGTCTGCTTTTTGTTGTCTTTTGTGTTCTTGTTTTTCCTGATGAAGCTTTCATAAGCGAAAATTCGTATCGTCTTGTGTCGTTTACTTGTATCGATGAGTACAGTAATCCTTTGGTTTTTTTTTTAAACTTTGACTGTCTCATGTTTAATGAACATATGTGTTTGTTTGTCTGTCTGTTTGTTTGTTTGTTTGTTTGTTTGCTTGTTTGTCGATGATGTTGTTGTTTTCAGGCACATTATGCGGCACGGAGAGAGAGAGAGGGAGATTTCCGACCAGATGTCTTTTCTTTTTTAAAAACCCTAAGAGGAGGAGGAGGAAGAGGAGGAGACAAGAATAATTCTCACCAACCCCGCGTGTCCTTCTCATTTCCCGTAGATCTCTTTCACTTCAGAACTTGACACTCCCATGCACCCTTCGCCGTCTTCTATGAGTCCTTTCTTCATTCAGTCCTTCTTTTTTTCTCCGACCCCTAAGAGGGCTGTCATACAGGCGACTCAGTCGTTGCGATTCAGTCGTCGCGATTCATTCTTTGGCCGATCGCACATCACATCGTAGGCCATGACCCGTCACACTATGAACGATAGACGAACGATTGACGAACGCTCGCGTGGAGTTATCGTTCGTCAATCGTTCGTCTATCGTTCATAGTGTGACGGGTCATGGCCTACGATGTGATGTGCGATCGGCCAAAGACTGAATCGCGACGACTGAATCGCAACGACTGAGTCGCCTGTATGACAGCCCTCTAAACTTCAAAGCTACGAGGGAATCGCATGAGACTGAGTCGCAGACTTGTCGTAGCTGTTTTCTACGACTGAGTCGGCTGTGTGACAGGGTAAATCACGCGACTCAGTCGCATGTGTGACAGCCCTCTAACCGACCCAACCTGGCGACTCGTTCACAGTTCATCCTGCTTGCTGCCGCGCGAGCAGAGAACATTTTCCCTCTTTATCTTCATTGCGCTGGCAGCAAAACTCCTCCACGCGGAGGTGTTTTCAGACACGTCAGACACAGGGTGATGTACAGTCCTCCCGAACAACCTGTGTCTGACCTGTCTGAAAACACCTCCGCGTGAGGGGTTTTGCTGCCAGCGCGGTGAAGATAAAGAGGAAACATTTTCTCTGCCCGTGCGGCAGCAAGCATGATGTCTCGGAACTGTAGGCTACAGTCTTTTCCTCCACCACACAAACATCTATTTTCCCGCACAACCCTCACCTTCTTCACTATTCACGTGGTGTATACGGTCGACCCCCCCCCCCCCTATATCCCCCTCCCCTCCCACCTCCCTCCCTGTTACCCCCACAGCATAATTATGTGCATACACCCGTGCCCACACCCATCTCTTTCACTCAGCATCTCCAGCTTCAGATCTACCCCCCCCCCCCCCTTGACGCACCTATACCTTGAGAAACTGTTAGCTCGCATTTACCGTGCACTTAGCCGGCGTTAATCCCATTTCCATTTGACTCGTTTGTTGTGTTCCACGTGCGTTTATTGCCTCTGTGCATCTCTGGCCGTTTAAATAAAGTTTGGAGGGATGGAAAATGCGCGTGCGTCAGTTTCGGCAAATGCGCATTCATGCACGCTGGCTGTGACACTGGTAGATATTTCAGATGTCAGACTTCAGAACACCTGTGCCCGTATGCTTATGGGGGAAGTTCGCGAAAACTCCCGAAGTTTTGAGTGACATCGGAAGAACTTGCCTCACTCTCGTATGCATGGGCCGGAAGAAGGGCTTACTTCGAAGCAAAGCGAGGAAGTAATTGATGGTAGTTTGCGACAACTTCCAACGTTTTGAGCGACATCGGAAGTACATCCTCAATTTCGCATGCATAGGATGGAAAAAAAGCTTACTTTTGAAGCAAGCGAGGAAGTAAGTGAGGGTAATTGTACTACAGCGATACAGCGAAACCCAGGAGTGAAACCGCTACTTCCAAAGTTTCTCAGTGCAAAATAGCAGGGCTTTTCTTCGGTTTTTCATATCAAACCGATCTAACACAAATGAAAGTCCCAAAGAGAGAAAATAGAAAGAAAAGTCGTATCGCGTGTGTGCATTTCGTGTAAATTTCCCTGAATACAAACCTGAGTTGCCAGCTTTGACTTTTGTTCGTTCTGGGTCACTGGCCACCACTCTTTCATCCCCGCTTATAGGAGGGGGTGTTTCTATGTAAATGGGCGTCTTTGTGTGCATGTGTGAGTGTGTTTGTGTGAGAGTGTGCGTGTGTGTGTGTGTGTGTGTGCGTGCGTGTGTAGGTGTGCGTCTGTTCATTCATTCGTTTGTTTGCATGCACGCGCGCACATGTGTGTGTGTGTGTGTGTGTGGGAGTTTGTGTGTGTGTGTGTGTGCGTGTGTGTGCGTGCGTGTGTGTGAAAGTGTTTGTATGTATTTGTGCGAGTGCCTGCCTGCCTGTGTGTGTGTGCGTGCGTGGGGGTATAATTGTTTGTTTGTGTGCGCGCGCGCGTGTGTGTGTGTGTGTGTGTGTGTGTGTCTGTGTTCGACGGTGTGCGTGTGTGTGTGTGTGTGCACCCCCCACACACACGCACTATTATGAGCTGATTATTGCCGCCTCGATATTTTTTTAATTTTCTTACGTTTTATGTTGCTTATTGTGATTCACCACACCCGAGTTTCTCGTAATTGAGATAATACAGTGTTCTATGTCCATGTCTATGTCTAACACACATGCACACACGCGCGTAGGATAAACAAATCCAATCTTGACTTTCAACTTTACATAAACATACATCCTGTTCACAATTAACGAGGACAGACATAATTTACAAACACCTAAGTACAACAATTTATCTTTTGTAACAATTTGGACACACATTTTCCCAATTAATATAGTTAGTTAGTTAGTTAGCTGTTGCTTTTCGGGTCCAGCGGACCATAATAGGCCAAATCAGGACCCCCCCCAATTAATATGAAAGTTACTGAACTTATCTTCTTTTCACTACACCTTATATCTTGATACCAAAGAAAATTGAGTTCTGCCTTTTTAAATTTACCAGTAACCCAAAACTTTCGCTCTAACCAACCTATTTTGTCTAAAACAGTTTTACCGATACACAATCATTAAAACAAAAGACGTTTAACATAACCGACTTCGCTACCACATAAACAAAACATGTTTTATTCTCCCCAACATTCTGGTCAACAAAATCATTATTACAGACAGTCATTCAATTTCAAGACAATCATCACAGCTTTGAACAGACCATTTCGTTCAACCAGTCAAAAACAACAACTATAGAAAAAGCTACAGCGCGATCAACGTTACGAACTCGCGATGAGATTTGTTTCTTCTGGTCGCCAAGCCTACCGTTTACAAACGCATGCGCACTAATTGGGATTCCCCCAATTTCCTCGACCTTGACCTCAGAACTCTCGAAGCCACAACTTCGGCGTTCAAGTTAGTTCGTGCATACCGCGCCGAGTAGCTGGCAATTTTGCTTCCGAAGTTCCCACTTTCAATGTTAATTTCATCATTTATACGACGATATCGCATCTTAAAGGTCCTTACCCATCTAAAAAAAACTCCAACGCATACTACAATTGCATGACATTCCGGTTTTAAAGGCAGCTCATTGGGAAATGAGCTCAGACACAATATCGAAGACGTGAAATGCGTCAGTCGAGCAACTGTCGTAACTTGACTTGGCTACAATGAGACGGTCGGCTACCTTGCACCATAGACACGAACTGTGACATTCTTGTTTAATTTAGGTGAAAAGCTTGAAACAGAGGGGCTCAAAACCGACAGTACGATCATTTACTGACCAAAAAAAACGTGCTCGAGTCATTCATTGAGGGTGGTGAGCTTTCAAACTACCACGACTGAATAACTGATAACACATCTTTGCATACCAGACGAGTAGCATAGTGCAGTGGTTACGGATTCGGAATTTCGATCCGACGCTCTGGGTTCAAGTGCCGCTGGGAGCTAAATATTTTTTTCATTATTTTTTTATTAACCTTTTTCTTTATAGACCTCAATTGCATTCAGACTGCAACAACCGGTTTTTGCCTCTGTGTTCATTTTTTTTAAATGCGTAAAGAAACTGTCCTATGCTTTAAACAAAAATCCAATCTTGACTTTCAACTGTACATAACCATGCATCGCCATCGTAATCAAAAATTAACGAGGGAAAACAAATTAAAACACCGATGAACAGTATTGTCTTTTCTAAACTTCTTGACAGATATTTCCCCAATAAATAAGGAACAAGTCACTAAACTTAGTTATTTACGGTCTACTGAATAATGTTCTTCCTTTTAAACTTTACCAGTAACCCAAATTTTCCCTATAACCAATCTATGTTTTTAACCTTTTACCGATATAAAATTATTAAACACAAGTTCAACATACAGTCATTGTTGTACTTATTGTGAGAACGAAATTGTGTTTTTGTTTTTTTGTGCCCAAAAATTATGTTCATTTGGAAATGCGTTGAGGATAAAGTGATTTGTAAATACAATATGATTATTAAAAATTACCTTTAAAGGAAGTTTGTTTGGGCGTGTTTGAAAATTCACAAAGTTTTAAGGCAATAATAAGTTATGTGAATTACTTGATAGTGATAGCCAAAATGTGTGTTGGTATTTATAGATATGGTCCCCCTCTGGATATTGTATGCATTTCTGAGAGGGAATTGTTATATAGAAAAGTTGTTTAAAATACATTTATAAATAGTATTGTTAACGATATAGGTACATTTAAAGTAGAAACATTAATATAAAAAGCAGAAAAAAAGAAAAGAAAAATAAAGATCAGTGAAGAGGGATACTCCCAGCCAACGGTGAGAGCGAAGAGTAATAATTATACAAAATCATATTAGATGTACGAGTATAACAAACGCCTTTAACCCCCCCACACACACCCACACACATGCACAAAGAAACAAACACACACACACACCCACATAGGTGGTTTTACAGTCATTTGGGGTCGGCTGTGTATCAAAATGCCATCTTGCTCAAAACACAGGCATTTGGGGTCTCTTTTGTTTTACGTGTTAGAAAGTTTCTTAAAACTTCAATGAGCGTTAAATGCCATTTTAAAGTGTGAAAACTCATTTCAGGAGGTTATTACATAAAATGCAACCTCCAGCGTGATTTTTTAGAAAAACAGGCATTTGGGGACGATGTTTGCTGTACAGCAGTGAAATGGGGACGTATGTGGCCACAAAGTGCAGAGCTAGAATTACGATATTGGTGCTATGAATGTTTTAGGTGTTGGAAAGTTTTTTAAAACTTCAATGAGCGTTAAATGCCATTCTAAAGTGTCAAAACTCATTTCAGGAGGTTATTACATAAAATGCAACCTCCAGCGTGATTTTTTAGAAACAAACAGGTATTTGGGGACGATGTTTGCTGTACAGCAGTGAAATGGGGACGTCCAAAAGTGCAGAGCTCCCGCAGAGCTATATGAATGGTTTCATCACATACATGGCGCTAGGCGACATATGTTGTGAAAAATTTTACAAATCACGTTTGTGCGCCCGATATTTTCTTGTCATCTCCAAAGTCAAGGGACACACACGAAATTCCTTGACTTTTGGGGTAGCGCGACTCTGTTAATTTTAAGAATTTAAAAAAAAAAAAAAAAAATTCATTACTAGGATGTCCCATCGTTGGAAAATTCCGGTCGCTTCCTCCGAGTGGAAAGCTAGCAGTGACAGAGTCGCATTACCCCAAGTCAAGGGATCTATTAGTCCTGTTGTGCCGTTATCCCAATTCGCCCCATCCCATTTTGGCGACATTTCTCAGGCCAAGTGTCATTTTACTACCATATCATGTACCATTAGCTCCACATCCCATTTTGGCGCAATCCCGTTTCGCCGTTAGCCCATTTCGCCCCCATCCCATTTTTGCGACATTTTACAGGCCAAGTGTCATTTTACAACCATGTCATGTACCATTAGCTCCACGTCCCATTTTGGCGCAATCCCGTTTGGCCGTTAGCCCATTTTGCCCCCATCCCATTTTTGCGACATTTCATAGGTTATGTGTCATTTTACATGCCATTCTAAAGTGTCAAAACTCATTTCAGGAGGTTATTACATAAAATGCAACCTCCAGCGTGATTTTTTAGAAACAAACAGGTATTTGGGGACGATGTTTGCTGTACAGCAGTGAAATGGGGACGTCCAAAAGTGCAGAGCTCCCGCAGAGCTATATGAATGGTTTCATCACATACATGGCGCTAGGCGACATATGTTGTGAAAAATTTTACAAATCACGTTTTTGCGCCCGATATTTTCTTGTCATCTCCAAAGTCAAGGGACAAACACGAAATTCCTTGACTTTTGGGGTAGCGCGACTCTGATAATTTTAGGAATTAAAAAAAAAAAAATTCATTACTAGGATGTCCCATCGTTGGGAAATTCCGGTTGCTTCCTCCGAGTGGAAAGCTAGCAGTGACAGAGTCGCACTACCCCAAGTCAAGGGATCTATTAGTCCTGTTTCGCCGTTATCCCAATTCGCCCCCATCCCATTTTGGCGACATTTCTCAGGCCAAGTGTCATTTTACCACCATGTCATGTACCATTAGCTCCACGTCCCATTTTGGCGCAATCCCGTTTGGCCGTTATCCCATTTGCCCCCATCCCATTTTTGCGACATTTCATAGGCCATGTGTCATTTTACATACCATTCTAAAGTGTCAAAACTCATTTCAGGAGGTTATTACATAAAATGCAACCTCCAGCGTGATTTTTTAGAAACAAACAGGTATTTGGGGACGATGTTTGCTGTACAGCAGTGAAATGGGGACGTCCAAAAGTGCAGAGCTCCCGCAGAGCTATATGAATGGTTTCATCACATACATGGCGCTAGGCGACATATGTTGTGAAAAATTTTACAAATCACGTTTTTGCGCCCGATATTTTCTTGTCATCTCCAAAGTCAAGGGACAAACACGAAATTCCTTGACTTTTGGGGTAGAGCGACTCTGATAATTTTAGGAATTAAAAAAAAAAAAAATTCATTACTAGGATGTCCCATCGTTGGGAAATTCCGGTTGCTTCCTCCGAGTGGAAAGCTAGCAGTGACAGAGTCGCACTACCCCAAGTCAAGGGATCTATTAGTCCTGTTTCGCCGTTATCCCAATTCGCCCCCATCCCATTTTGGCGACATTTCTCAGGCCAAGTGTCATTTTACCACCATATTATGTACCATTAGCTCCACATCCCATTTTGGCGCAATCCCGTTTCGCCGTTAACCCTTTTCGCCCCCATCCCATTTTTGCGACATTTTACAGGCCAAGTGTCATTTTACAACCATGTCATGTACCATTAGCTCCACGTCCCATTTTGGCGCAATCCCGTTTGGCCGTTAGCCCATTTTGCCCCCATCCCATTTTTGCGACATTTCATAGGCCATGTGTCATTTTACATGCCATTCTAAAGTGTCAAAACTCATTTCAGGAGGTTATTACATAAAATGCAACCTCCAGCGTGATTGTTTAGAAACAAACAGGTATTTGGGGACGATGTTTGCTGTACAGCAGTGAAATGGGGACGTCCAAAAGTGCAGAGCTCCCGCAGAGCTATATGAATGGTTTCATCACATACATTGCGCTAGGCGACATATGTTGTGAAAAATTTTACAAATCACGTTTGTGCGCCCGATATTTTCTTGTCATCTCCAAAGTCAAGGGACAAACACGAAATTCCTTGACTTTTGGGGTAGCGCGACTCTGTTAATTTTAAGAATTAAAAAAAAAAAAAATTCATTACTAGGATGTCCCATCGTTGGGAAATTCCGGTCGCTTCCTCCGAGTGGAAAGCTAGCAGTGACAGAGTCGCACTACCCCAAGTCAAGGGATCTATTAGTCCTGTTTCGCCGTTATCCCAATTCGCCCCCATCCCATTTTGGCGACATTTCTCAGGCCAAGTGTCATTTTACCACCATATCATGTACCATTAGCTCCACATCCCATTTTGGCGCAATCCCGTTTCGCCGTTAGCCCATTTCGCCCCCATCCCATTTTTGCGACATTTTACAGGCCAAGTGTCATTTTACCACCATGTCATGTACCATTAGCTCCACTTCCCATTTTGGCGCAATCCCGTTTGGCCGTTATCCCATTTTGCCCCCATCCCATTTTTGCGACATTTCATAGGCCATGTGTCATTTTACATGCCATTCTAAAGTGTCAAAACTCATTTCAGGAGGTTATTACATAAAATGCAATTTCCAGCGTGATTTTTTAGAAACAAACAGGTATTTGGGGACGATGTTTGCTGTACAGCAGTGAAATGGGGACGTCCAAAAGTGCAGAGCTATATGAATGGTTTCATCACATACATGGCGCTAGGCGACATATACTGTTCAAAAAAAGAAACGCATAGTTGCTACTTGCCAAATTTGTTTTATTTTTCGAAAAAATTAACAGAAAATCCAATATTTAGATTATTTGTTTGAAATTTGGTATGGACACAGTTGAATGCACACACAGTTCATTTGCATCTTCAAATCAATCAGTCAATCAATATGATTGGGTGCCGAGGCTGTCAAGTCAGTAGGGGGTGTGACTGCCTTGAGCAGCAACAACTGCCCGGCACCTTCTGGGCATGGACTGGATCAGATGCCGGATATCTTGCTGTGGGATGGTGTCCCACTCCTCCTGAAGTGCCTGCAATAGATCGCGGTGATTTGCCGGCGCTTCTTCTCGCCTGCGCACACGTCTGTCCAATTCATCCCAGAGGTGTTCTATCGGGTTCATGTCTGGCGACATGGATGGCCAGGGAAGCACCTGGACATGGTGGTCGGTGAGGAACTGGGTGGTGAGTCGTGCTGTGTGCGCGCGGGCGAGCGTTGTCCTGCTGGAATATGGCATCCTGGTCAGCCAGAAGAGGAAGGGCGTGTGGGCGCAGAATTTCCTCCACGTATCGCTGGGCAGTTATGCGCCCTTGGACGTGCACCAGGGTGCTCCTTCCAGCGGTATTGATCGCCCCCACACCATGACGCCTCCACCACCATGAACGGGTGCCTCATCCACACAGTTGGGCGCGTAACGTTCGTTTACTCTCCGGTAGACCCTCCTCCGACCATCATGTCGCTGGAGCAGGAAGTAGGACTCGTCGCTGAACCACACGTGTCTCCAGTGATTCCGGACGGTCCAGCGAAGGTGCTGGTTGCCCCACTGCACTCGGTTCTGGCGATGGCGGCGGGTGAGGACAGCTCCTCTGTGAGGTCTGCAAGCTCTCAAACCAGCTTCATGCAGGCGGTTCCGCACGGTCTGGTCCGATAATCGGTGTGGCCCGGGGAGAGCCTGGACAGAAGATGAGGCCGACAGGAAACGATTCCGGAGGTGGCGGAACCGTATGAAGCGGTCGTGAGCAGCAGTTGTCGCCCTTGGTCTTCCCGCTCGTGGCAAGTCAGCAACGGAGCCAGTGGCTTGAAACCTGACCCACAGTCTACTGGTGGTGCTCTGGGACACGTGGAAGTGCCTGGCGATTGCACTTTGACTTTGGCCTGCTTGTAAACGACCCAATGCAATTCGGCGGTCTTCTCTGCTCAATCGGGCCATCTTTCGTCGCTGAATTGTCGTCTGATTTCTTTGTGGCGAACAATCCGCTTTTATGGGTTTTGGAAGACATGGTGAGAGCTCAATATTCCCCGAGTTTCACGAGATTACACTGAAGCATGACGAGTGGTCATGCCAAATGAGCAATTTTGACATTGTAGCCACTGATAACGCATGCGTCACGTGCAGAGCTCACTTGTGGCAATGGACGAAAGGTCGACGACCAGATAAACATTTTCTGCAGTTTGGTGGATATCCTTGTAGCCATATAACTAAATTAACCAAATATTACAAGCTATGCGTTTCTTTTTTTGAACAGTATATGTTGTGAAAAATTTTACAAAACACGTTTTTGCGCCCGATATTTTCTTGTTGTCTCCAAAGTCAAGGGACAAACACGAAATTCCTTGACTTTTGGGGTAGCGCGACTCTGTTAATTTTAAGAATTAAAAACAAAACAAAATTCATTACTAGGATGTCCCATCGTTGGGAAATTCCGGTCGCTTCCTCCGAGTGGAAAGCTAGCAGTGACAGAGTCGCACTACCCCAAGTCAAGGGATCTATTAGTCCTGTTTCGCCGTTATCCCAATTCGCCCCCATCCCATTTTGGCGACATTTCTCAGGCCAAGTGTCATTTTACCACCATATCATGTACCAATAGCCCCACATCCCATTTTGGCGCAATCCCGTTTCGCCGTTAGCCCATTTCGCCCCTATCCCATTTTTGCGACATTTTACAGGCCAAGTGTCATTTTACCACCATGTCATGTACCATTAGCTCCACTTCCCATTTTGGCGCAATCCCGTTTCGCCGTTATCCCATTTTGCCCCCATCCCATTTTTGCGACATTTCATAGGCCATGTGTCATTTTACCACCGTGTCAAACCACTAGCGCCACATTCCATTTTGTCGCCATGCCGTTTTGCCGCCATCTCTATTTCGCGACATTTTGGATTGTGGCAAAAATGGAATTTGGCGTAAACGGAATGTCTTCCTAGTTGAATAACGCAGTATAGTAGTATAGTGAGGCTTGGCAAGAAGAATAAATAAAAAATGTGATGGCGGCCAAATGGGATGGTGTCAAAATGGGATGACGTGCTATTGTTATGACACGGTAGTAAAATGACGCTTGGCTTGTGAAATGTCGCGACAATGGGATGGGGGATAAATGGAATACGGTAAAACGGCATGGCGGCCAAATGGGATATGGTGTCAAAATGGGATGTCGCGCTATTGTTATGACATGTTAGTAAAATGCCCTGTCACGTAGTCTCAATCCAAATTGGAAATCCATAGCATCATCATTATAATCATCCTCATCTCATTAATCATCCAAAATTATAAATTTTATAAAATGACGCTTGGCTTGTGAAATGTCGCGAAAATGGGATGGGGAAAAAATGGGACGGCGGCAAAATGGGATTGCACCAAAATGGGATGTGGATCAGCCACTAGATTTCCAATTTTAAAGTCTTAGGTATGACCCGGTGTGACGTTTTCATCTTTCGCCGTGTTGATATTTCGATTTTCGGCCTCGTTGATCTAGTATAAACTCTACACTGAACAAAAAAAACACCCTTCGATAGTACTGATGAGCGACCTTGTGTACCTTACATTCATGGGGCCAAATTTGTCCAACCAATTATTTTATTTAACTTAGAAATTTGATTCATCCTAAAATGTTTCCCTTCTTACTCAAGGGACGTAACCACTCGGTACACGTTTTCGAAGAATTCGATTTTGGGAGTGAAATCTATTTAATTTCACAACCAATTTTTTTCACATGCAAGAAACTGACATGCTTTTCGTCCATAAATAATTTCTCTTCTTAATTTTACCAGGAAACAACATTTCGGTCTCGAGTAAATATCGAGGGGAAAATATGTACACAGGCGAAAGATGAAATCGTGAGCCGGCCGAGGTTCGAACCCACGACCTCCCGATCACGGGGCGGACGCCTTACCACTAGGCTAATCGTGCCGGTTTACCCTTGAGTGACAGACGGACAGACAAAAGAATATACAGACAGACCGTAATTAACACAAACACACACACACTCAGCAGAGCAAAGCGGTATAACACACAAACTCAGCAGAGCAAGGCAGTATTACACACACAGACTCTGCAGAGCAACTAAGTCGGTGACACACAGACACAGGTATTTGGGGACGATGTTTGCTGTACAGCAGTGAAATGGGGACGTCCAAAAACCGATAGCTCTGCGCTGTGCTATGAATGGTTTCATCAGTTACATATGGCGCTAGGCGACATAAGAGTATTTCCAATCCAGTCAGTAGCTAGCATTCACGACCCTGACAACGGATGGTTTGAGTCTGATTTATGAGAATGAGAATGAGGGAGAGAGAATTGTATTAAATTGAATTGAATTAAATTGAATTGAATTTATCTTTCTCTTAACACTGTAACAGAACAAGAAATGCTAAAATGTTTTTTTTTTCATCCCGCCCTCGCCCATTGAGTTGAAATAGAAGTTAACCACATTATGTTTGAAAATGTTCCCAGTGCTTTATGTACAATAATGTTTCAATACAATCATAGTGTATTAACATTTTACCAGTATCAGCTGCAAAATAGAAGTAGTGCTTTACAAGTTTCGAAAGAGAAACAGCATGTAATGATACGTAAATGGTGTACAGCAGTGAATTGGGGACTGTTTCCCAAACAGCAGTCAGATGGGGTCTGGTTGTTGTACAGCAGTCATTTGGAGGCACAAGCTAAAACTGCTTCAGAGATGTGTGTTTTTCATTGGCTTTGATCTCCGCTGAAAGGGAGAGAGTCAGAAAGAGCGACAGAGACAGATAGACAGAGACAGAGAGACAGACCGAGACAACAAAGGAGAGGTTAAGGACACCCCCTTACCCTTGAGTGACAGACGGACAGACAAAAGAATATACAGACAGACAGACCGTAATTAACACAAACACACTCAGCAGAGCAAAGCGGTATAACACAAACTCTGCAGCAAGGCAGTATTACACACACACACACACACACTCTGCAGAGCAACTAAGTCGGTGACACACAGACACAGGTATTTGGGGACGATGTTTGCTGTACAGCAGTGAAATGGGGCTTGTTTGTTTGTTTGTTTGCTTAACGCCCAGCCGACCACGAAGGGCCATATCAGGGCGGTGCTGCTTTGACATATAACGTGCGCCACACACAAGACAGAAGTCGCAGCACAGGCTTCATGTCTTACCCAGTCACATTATTCTGACACCGGACCAACCAGTCCTAGCACTAACCCCATAATGCCAGACGCCAGGCGGAGCAGCCACTAGATTGCCAATTTTAAAGTCTTAGGTATGACCTGGCCCGGGTTCGAACCCACGACCTCCCGATCACGGGGCGGACGCCTTACCACTAGGCCAACCGTGCCGCTGCGCTGTGAATGGTTTCATCAGTTACATGGCGCTAGGCGACATAAGAGTATCTCCAATCCAGTCAGTAGCATTTACGACCTTGACAACGGATGGTTTGAGTTTGTTTGTTTGTTTGCTTAACGCCCAGCCGACCACGAAGGGCCATATCAGGGCGGTGCTGCTTTGACATATAACGTGCGCCACACACAAGACAGAAGTCGCAGCACAGGCTTCATGTCTCACCCAGTCACATTATTCTGACACCGGACCAACCAGTCCTAGCACTAACCCCATAATGCCAGACGCCAGGCGGAGCAGCCACTAGATTGCCAATTTTAAAGTCTTAGGTATGACCCGGCCGGGTTTCGAACCCACGACCTCCCGATCACGGGGCGGACGCCTTACCACTAGGCCACCGTGCCGGTATGGTTTGAGTCTTATTTATGAGAACGAGAATGAGGGAGAGATGATTGTATTGAATTGAATTGAATTAAATTGAATTGATCTTTATCTTAACACTGTAACAGAATAGGAAATGCTAAACTACTTTTTTTTTTCATCCCGCCCTCGCTCATTGAGGTGAAATAGAAGTTAACCACATTATGTTTGAAAATGTTTCCAGTGCATTATGTACAATAATGTTTTAATACAATCATAGAGTATTAACGTTTTACCAGTATCAGCTGCAAAATATAGTAGTAGTGCTTTACAAGTTTTGCAAGAGAAGCAGCATGTAATGATACGTAAATGTGATACCGATCAAAGTTCAAGTCTGAAGGTAGGCTCTGAGAAGTGTAACCAGTGCATGCAAATCCTTGGCGATATGATTTATCTCAATAAGGTACAGTGTTCGTCGCACATCCGCAGGCTCCTCAATAAATGCCAGTCGTTCTGATTCATCATAACTCATGTCTGCTTTGTCCCTGAATAACGTCCAGTACAATGTTTCAGCTTTGGTACAATCGTAGGTGAACATGAAGTCATCTGATTTTGCAAGCAGCTGTTTGGATGAAGCATTGTACACCATTCTAATCACTTTCTTTCGTGTTCTGGGGTTCGTAGTAATTTCTAAAGCAAGTGCTTTTACTTCCCCTAGACTGTACTCCCTTTCCAAAGCATCCTTTTCAGCTTTAGTCAACTGCTTTTCCACTGGTTCCTCTGTATCACTCTCTGACGTAAAATATCTGTCCTTGTCACTGTCAGTGGCCACGCATGTGGAGTCAACGGATTGCTGCAAGGCAGGTTCCGTCAGCTTGGATGGAATGTGGCTCCGTGATTCACGTGCTTCAATGTTCACAACACAGCTTGCCTCGCTGTCAATGCGTTCGCCGGCGTGTAGTCTCATTTTCTGTTTGTGCCTAACGTCGGGAACTTTGTCGTACGTGTTTGTGTGAATTATGCCTGATGTTGTGCTGGCATGATTTCGCAGATGATCGATCAGCTGTATCAACAGAAGAAACGCATACCTCTTTGATGTTAAATTGTTGGGATCATTGTCTGTCACGTCTGAGCTGCGAAGGGGTTTTGTTTACGTTGCGTTGACTAGCTCGGCAAATGGCGGCCTGTTGGTTCTCTGTGCTGAGCAGTTGAAGTGTGACTGTGGCTCCTTCTCCTTCTCCGGTGACTTTCCAGTACTTGACATAGTGGTCAGCTGGCAGGCCTGTCAAGGTAGCTTCCACAGCAGTTGGTAGTCCAACGACAGGCATTTTCTTCACTTGTTCAAGTAAATTGCTGGAGCGAAAAATGTGTGTTGCCGGAGGGACAGATAGATAGAGAGAGAGAGAGAGAGAGAGAGAGAGAGAGAGAGAGAGAGAGAGAGAGAGAGAGAGAGAGAGAGAGAGAGAGAGAGAGAGAGAGAGAGAGAGAGACAATGACAATTCTTTATTTAACGAGGGTAGTAGATTAAGCAGTGGTCTGCTTTTTTACATCCAGCCCTCGCCCTAAAGAGGGACTAACTAAAAAAATGAAATAAAAAATACAAGATAAAAATTAGAAAATAGATAACTAAAATTCTACATTTTAACAGATAACTAAAGTGAAAACACATTATACATATTACACAAAATGCATTGCATTGAGGTAAATTGCGAGTTGATTGATGTGAATTAAGTGGTATAGTGCAGCTTGCACTTTCTCAACATCATGCTCTAATCCATACATTACATTTTAAAGAAAATCAATCAAACAAGCAAGACATTGCCAAGATCATCACACATCTAATTACATGTAGTGGTTGGTTTGTAAGTCCCTTCATTCGAAAAGGGTTTGTGTACACTATACCAATAAAGAGGAGAGGGGCATGTTTAATACAAAAATTGTATTTGTAATTGTAGAGAGAGAGAGTGAGAGTTGGGGTAATTAAATAAGAGAGAAAGACAGAGACAGAGTGAGAGAGACGGACAAACAGACGGACAGACATACGGACAGACAGTAACCTGCGAGAGAGAGGAAGACAGACAGATAGGCACACAGTCAAAAACCGAAAAAAAAAATCATAGAAAGAGATAGAGATAAAAGACACAATTGCAACAGCTCTGCAGATTTCTTTCCTACGTGTTTGTTTAAAACAAATCTGACAGAGAAAGGAGAACAAAACAGAGAGAGAGTAGGAAAGAGAAAGTGTGTAAGAGAGAGAGAGAGAGAGAGAGAGAGAGAGAGAGAGAGAGAGAGAGAGAGAGAGAGAGAGAGAGGGGGGGGCGAGAGAGAGAACGGGAGAGAGAGATGACGATGATGATTTAACGTTGTTATACAATGAATAGGGTTAGAGGCTATCACGCAGCAAACTCTCCAAGAGAGGGAAATAAAGAGATATATCATCATCATCATCATCATCATCATCATCATCATCATCATCATCATCATCATCATCATCATCATCATCATCATCGACATCGGCATCGGTATTGGGATCGGCATCGTCACCTACATGTGTCTTTTCATGTTGTTTTTTTGTTTGTCGGCTTGTCTAGTCTGTCTGTCTCTGTCTCAGTCTCTGTGTCTGTCTGTCTGTCTGTCTGTCTGTCACGGGCTTGGGGTCTCTGTTTAATTTCGTCTGTTTTCCGTTGTTGCATCTTATTTGCATAACCATCTTCGATAACCATTTGGTCGAAATTTGCCAGGAATAAACCATCATTTGTAATATGCTGACTGTAAGAGAGAGAGAGAGAGAGAGAGAGAGAGAGAGAGAGAGAGAGAGAGAGAGAGAGAGAGAGAGAGAGAGAGAGAGAGAGAGAGATGAAGAGAGCGAAAAAGAGAGAGATGGTGAGAGAGAGATGGGGAGAGAGAGAAGGGGAGAGAGAGAGAGAGAGAGAGAGAGAGATGAAGAGAGCGAAAAAGAGAGAGATGGCGAGAGAGAGATGGGGAGAGAGAGAAGGGGAGAGAGAGAGAGAGAGAGAGAGAGAGAGAGACAGACAGACAGACAGACAAACAAACAAACAGACAGACAGACACACAGACACGCAGACAGACACCAAAGGTTGAGAATAGAGAGAAAACAAGAAAAGTGTGAAGCAGCCGTGCATATTTCTTTTTTGCATAATCCGTGAAAGTAACCTAAGAGAGAGAGAAGAACAGGCAGACAGGCAGGGATGTGTGTGTGCGTGTGTGTGTGTCTGTCTGTGTGTGTGTGTGTGTAGAGTGATTCAGACTAAACTACTGTACCGATCTTTGTGAAATTTGACAGGAGAGTTCCTGGGTATGATATCCCCGAACGTTTTTTTCATTTTTTTTTATAAATGTCTTTGATGACGTCATATCCGGTTTTTCGTGAAAGTTGAGGCGGCACTGTCACGCCCTCATTTTTCAACCAAATTGGTTGAAATTTTGGTCAAGTAATGTTCGACAAAGCCCGGACTTCGGTATTACATTTCAGCTTGGTGGCTTAAAAATTAATTAATGACTTTGGTCATTAAAAATCAGAAAAATGTAAAAAAAAAAATTATAAAACGATCCACATTTACGTTCATCTTATTCTCCATTATTTGCTGATTCCAAAAACATATCAATATGTTATATTTGGATTAAAAACAAGCTCTGAAAATTAAAAATATAAAAATTAGTATCAAAATTAAATTTTCCAAATCAATTTAAAAACACTTTCATCTTATTCCTTATCGGTTCTTGATTCCAAAAACGTATAGATATGATATGTTTGGATTAAAAACACGCTCACAAAGTTAAAACGAAGAGAGGTACAGAAAAGCGTGCTATCCTTCTCAGCGCAACTACTACCCCGCTCTTCTTGTCAATTTCACTGCCTTTGCCGTGAGCGGTGGCTGGCGATGCTACGAGTATACGGTCTTGCTGCGTTGCATTGCGTTCAGTTTCATTCTGTGAGTTCGACAGCTACTTGACTAAATGTTGTATTTTCGCCTTACGCGACTTGTTTTTGTTTTGTTTTAATAAACTGAGAGAGTAAGAAAAAGACAAAAAGAGAGACAGAGCTAGAAATACAGAGAGACAGACAGAGAGACGGACCGACCGACAGAATTAGTGCGAGATAGAGATAGAGAGACACACAAACAGGGACAGACAGACAGAGACCGACATTTTGAGAAGAATGAAGAGAAAACCAGCAGTATTATATGCATAGTCTTAAGCTGTGTTTCCATATCGCGACGCGATGGCAGCACGATAGTTGCGGCGAGGTGGCGGCAGCGTCAAAACCGATCGCAACAGTAATATCAAAGAACGCATGTTTCCATATGTGCGACGCGACGGATGCTTCATCTGGGGATTTAATCAAGTTTGAGTGAATCTTTCTTGAAGGTTTTTCTTTGTATTCATAAATTATGAGTAATCTAAGCTTAATTAGTTTGGACAACATTTTGGATGAAATTATTGCAGCTGCAGGAACATTGAATTGGCAAGTCTGTAACAGTAATCGTCTCTCTGACCCCCCCCCCCCCCCCCCCCCTTGCTTGCTGAAAAATAAAATTAACTCTCTTCCCGTCCTCTGTCACATCCTCTGATTCTTTTGCTGTATCTTTTCCTCTTTTTTTGGTAAAAATTGTATCTTGTCTGTCTTACATTTATAACAAGGGGATAAGCGATTCTCTGACCTTGACATAACGTGAAATAATAATTCCTATCTAGATGTACATATTTATAACCACATTTAATATAAGCTTAGCTTATTGTGTGGTTACAAATGTTTATATCGCATATATATGCAAGTTATCCAAAGAATGAAATTGTTTTGAGACCTATAGCACCGTTAGTTTGTCAGAACTGGAGGTGGTCCATATCAGGCAGTTGTCCATATTAGGCTATTTTCCCTTACGACCAGGGTGTGCTTATTGCGTGCCTTATGAGAAACAGACCGCGTGCAGAAACACACACACACTATGATGTGTTGTCGTATTATTTTTGCTTTGGTCAATCGTCTCTAATTAAAAGGACCCTATTCTGAGGTCTCAATATTTTCCCACGGTCTTCCCAACGCATGCGATGTCACTTTCCATTGAGCGTTTTTGCCACCATTTGGCAAGGAGTTATCAGCTGAGATAAAACGACTGTAAGTAGAACGCGAAAATCACACTTGGACTCGATCCGACCGACTGGTTCTTGTATACGCAAGAGCACTTGATAGTCTCTGCCGCGGATCATAAAATCGTATAATCTGCTGATTTTCGCATCCCGAATCTACTCAGCTTCGTCCCAATAGGCCCACTTAAAACATCACACGCGGAATTTAAATTAGCTAAGATGGACAACTGGACACCACATGTGAGAACCACGCACCAAGACATTGTCAGCATTGAGAGAATGTTTTCACGGAATTGTTTCACGATTCTGTGACACTGTTATATTGCGGGGTTATGATATTTTCTTCGTTTCTGATTTGAATTCATGTAAATGAAATCAAGTTAAAATTAGAAACCAATGCGGACCCTGAAAGAAATAACGTTTCACTCAGATAAATTTTATCCAGCCTGTCACGTTTTTCATTTATACATTTTGACAGAAAAAAAGAAAATAACAAAAGAAAAATTAACACATCTGTGTGGGATTAAAATCAAACGTCGATTTGTGTAACTAAAGTTACTGACCACCATGTGCATGCGAACATTTGCTGCCCCCCCCCCCTCCACATCGTAATCGTATCGGCTCTGTCTCATTTTGCCCACCACCCCTCCACCTCTCCCCAGGACCCCCCCCCCCCCCCCCCCCACCTTCCTTTTCAGTAAATAGCCCTTCAGTCGGAGCGGCAGTTGTCGCCACGCATCAGACTTTTTTTGAATAATTATGTGCGGTTTTTAGTATCTCCTTTACAAAGCTGATCTGATAATTAACTATCTTTTTTTGTGCAAGCAAACGACAAATTCGCCTCAAAAAATGTTATTGACAGTGCATATAGAAAAGGTAGCAAAAAAACTTGCGGGGACAAAGTGGGCGAGGGAGAGCCTGGGTGGTCAAACGGGGGCCGTGCCATGCCATATGTCACCTGCTGGTTAAACGAAAGGTTTAAAGGAACAGATATCGCACACAATATTTTGATCTTTTGATCAGTCAACCATCAATTTTGTACATCAACCCCAACAGTGTTGTTGTCCAAAAATAAAAGAATTGCATTCTGTCCTCAAACTGAACGGTAGTTCAAAGTTAAAGGGATATTGACCAAAGTGCTTTTGAGGAACAATAAAACACTCTCCCCAAAATAAACACGCAAAAAAACACCCCACACAAATAAATAAATAAAGAAAGAAGCAAAACAGATTTACAAGGAAATTAATTATGTTCATGGTATGCTAGCGCTGTTTTTATTTTATTGTATAATAAGCATGCTAATACCGGGATGCAGTATACGTTAAATGTAAATGATATAATGCTGACTATCTAAATGTGAATCAAAAAACAAGAAAGGTAGGTTTTTTAATTTTTTTTTTAATTTAAATGTGAACCAGAAAAAATGCATTTCTTTTAAATTGATGGCGCCGTTAAAAACAAAAACTAAATTCTTGGTTACAAAATCAAATGAATCTTAGTAGTCGATAGTTTAGTACTATTTGTCACTTTATTAGAGGTGGTTTGACTGAGTTGCCGACTTCTCCGCTTTAATTCCTTTTCAGTTTTATCTGTACACTCTTTGTTTTCATGCGATACGTGTAACACTTTTCCCGACCTCGCACATGATGGACAGCATTCATTGGAGCGATATGTTTTCACCGGGTTTTCGCAAAATTGTTTTTCATGCCACGCTATTATCGATTACCTCAAATTAAAAAAGAAACAAAGAAAAACTCCGGACAAGCGCACAAGGTAGAACCAGCGGTCAGTGCATGGGACTGCAAAAGTGCGCGTGCACGTGTGCGTATGCGTGTGAATACATTTTTTTTTTAAACTAGTTAGTGTCAATATCGATCGAATGTCATTTCGATCACGTTTCAGTTTAGCGGACAAGCGTAATCGGATTCAACATACGCACACACACTCACATAGTCGGAAGAGTCGTCGAACAGGGAAAAAAATGACAAAGTAAAATATTGTAAATTGAAAAATGTTTGTGTAATTTTGCGATGAGACAGAGACAATCTGGGAAGGAAGTTTATACCCAAGTAATACTATCGAACGGGTTAGTCCGTAAGCTGCGGACAAATATTCTTACTCAAAGAGAAAAATGAAACAGGATTTTTTCAGTAAATGTAAGCTTACAGGGCTGCCGATGGGGAAAGACTGAACCACCTAAACAAATAGCAGTTCACATCGGTTGATGATTCTTCAGTCCCACAGAACTTCGGTCCATTAGGAAGTAGCCCTGTTGATTTGCTAGATTAACATCACATCGCTACCCGAACCGATTTTTATTGAAAATAAACACTTTTTTAAGCTCAGATATAATGTATCTGTAAGTTACATCACGTCTACAGTCGTTGACACAATCTAAAAACTCTATCAAATTACTCCGCCAAAGTTCCGACAAACTTACTACACATATATGCGTCGTCTGCATGTGTTGCGCGCGCAGTCCGGGGCGTGGCTTATTAAAAAAAAAAACAAAAAAAAACCCGTATTAGTCTTTTTTTTTTTTAAGAGTTAAATTCAGATAGCACTTCATTTGGACAGCCTTGAGAAAACGGCCGTACAATACGTGAATATCTTCTTTTATCGAGAAGGAGATTAACAGCGGTGGGGTTTCAGTCATGCTTTCTAACGCCAGCTTCAATTTCAGATAATGTTAGGAGATTTCAAAGTGCAAGGGGGTGGGGGTATAGAGTGGGGGGGGGGGGGTGTATTTTCTCTGAATCGTTTATAAGGAAGGAATGTGTTTTTTAGACCCCAATCGTCAATGTTGAAGGTCCGGTATTAAAACTTGCCCAGTGTCTGACAAAATTAGACTCAGTTTAAAATTACCCTTGACAATTTGTGCGTGAGACAGACTGATTGCCGAACGGAAAATGGAATCACTCATGTGGCGCAGTGAAGTGTAGCCAAGTACCTGCTATGTCCTTCAGCAGAAGTGGCGGAGTGCCTGTCATCTGTTTCTCATTTAGTGGCCTCACAGTGGCCGAAGATTGGATTTGATGTGACTTTTAGTACACACTTGTGAGCGTGATCTGGTAATTTCCCTTCGCTTGCGTCTGACTTTCCCGTCTTAAGCTAACATACGAGAACAAACATAATATGCAAAATTGCAAGGATCGACCTCCTTGCATGAAAAGTCAACAAAACTTTGTTATTTTCTCATTGTATAGAAACCTAAAATGTGACAGCAGCCCACAGGGTTATCTGTGTTCGTACACACCGAAGTCTGTTCACTCGAAATCGTTCTGACAATTATGTTTTATGTTCAAAGATATGTTTAAATTCAAATTCCAACGACAAAAAAAAAGAGAGATAGAGAGAGAGAGAGAGAGAGAGAGAGAGAGAGAGAGAGAGAGAGAGAGAGAGAGAGAGAGAGAGACAGACAGACAGACAGAGAGAGAGAGACAGACAGACAGACAGATAGACAGACAGACAGACAGACAGACAGACAGACAGACACAGACAGAGAGAGACAGAATCAAATGTAAAGCGAACTGTTTAAACCTGTTGCGATAATTAATGTACAGTTCTGTAAAAATAAACTGTACTCTTAGTGCCCGACCCGACTCCCCAAACCTACGTCGCGGTTATCTGACGCTCTCTCTACGTCGTGCCTCTGCGTGCCTCCATTACAGAGAAATGGAAGGTGAAAATCTTTGTGTCAGTTTGACTCTTGATTTTAAACAAGTCGCGTAAGGCGAAAATACAACATTTAGCCAAGCTGTCGAACTCACAGAATGAAACTGAACGCTATGCAATTTTTCAGCAAGACCGTATACAGTCGAGACCGGATGTAAGAAAGTCGTCGGGACCCACTTTTTGTCTTTCATACATCCGGTCTTTACTAAATCCGGTTAACCGGATGTATGAAAATATTGTGGATTGACTTTCATACATCCGGCCACGCGTCTGTTACTTGATAAAAGTAGGTTTTTTTTCATATCATTTTTGTATTTATTTGGTTTTTTTATGTTTAAATGTTTTGATACATTATCCTTAGAAGAAAAGGTTTGTGAATAACAAGTGGAAAAGTACATGTACTTACATACACTGACACAGTCAGGACAACCGATAGAAAGAGCAAGGAACTGTTCTGCTTTGCATAAGGCCGTGCACTCTCCGCCCCCCCCCCCCCCCCCCCGTCCCTCTGTGTGTGTGTGTGTGCGCGTACGTGCGTGCGCTCACGCGCACGTGTTTGTGTGTGGCTCAACCGTATTGTGTGTGTTCCCTCCACAACCCTTTTGCGCTTTTGACAATGTTTTTGGTCGTGGAAGCTTTGTAATGACCGTTGGCGTAGCAAATAACATTTTCTGAGTTCTCTCTCTCTCTCTCTCTCTCTCTTTCTCTCTCTCTCTCTCTCTCTCTCTCTCTCGGTGGAGAGAAGACGTGTGTATTTTTCGCTCTCAGGTAATTGTCAAACTTTTGCTTATCCACGCTGAGTTATGGACGTTGCCGGTTTACCAGCAGCAGCATGCGACCTATTGACCATTCTGTTGGCGAAAAACAGAGTCACATCATGGCAAGTCTCTGGCAAAGGCCGAAACGCTGTGTTCACGCTTCGCCTGACAGCTACAGACCATGAGGCCGCCATGACACCCGCCTTGTCACAGTGGAAGAAAAAATCACCTTCACAAATACGACGGGACCAACATCGTGCTAACCTTAGACAGGGACAGACCAAGGTAGGAGAAACAGAAGAACCTCTTTCTTTACGAAACCAAGATGACGCTACAGTTAAACCAAATGGCAAAGTTAGTAAAGGCATTGCTACTGACAAACAGCGTGAACAAGTCGACACGCACACTGTTAGAGGAGCCAGCGCACATGCACGTGAAATACGTTGTAAGAACAATGTTATGAGTAATTTGACGCAGCCAGGCGTGGTGACACGCAGTAGAGCCAGGAAAACAGGGCACGGTGGTGTCATAGGTGATGAAAAGCGTGCAAAAAACATCAACACTACAGCCAGTGACAGTGTGCGCCGTAAGGGACATTGCAGTTTAAAGAACATAGAGACAGAAACACCTGTCCGAAGGACCAGCACAAATTGTGACATTCCTTTTGATTCACCAGATGAAATGTGCGAAGACGCCTCAAGTATAAGAGACATGGAAAGAACTCTCTCGCTCTCTCTTGACAAATGTGACAGGATCTTACGTAATATTAGCGGTGGTATAGGCAGTGCACCAGGTGATTGACAATCTGGATGATAAAAGATCTCACTCCACGATGCGAACGACTGTGCTAAACCTAGAAGACACAGACACTCAACGCGGTCTGGTTTCCATGCCGCGACGGAAACGATGAATATTGTGTATTGTTTTACTGAATGTCTCGCAAAGCTGTACCCTTTACCCCAACCAACCCATTTTGAAATGAACCTTCGTGTTTATTCAATAAAATGTCAAAGCGTCAAAGCGTCAAAGCGTCTCTCTCTCTCTCTCTCCAAAACGCACACATTTATAACACACACACACACACGCGCGCGCACTGAATACAAAAAAGTGAGTTAAACTTAAAACCAGTTTAATGGATTAAAACAACAACAACAACATAAAAAACAAGAAGGGCAAAGCCCATACGACTCACATGCTTGACCTTGACCTTTACATGACCTTGACCTTCAGCTAAACCTAGCAATGACATCATACACTAAGAACTGCTTTACACATTTTTCCTACCAAAATACATGTGACCTTGACCCAAGGTCAAGGTCATCCAAGGTCATGCAACACAAAGCTGTTAATTCAAGACATAAGAAGTACAATGGTGCTTATTGGCTCTTTCTACCATGAGATAATTATGGTCACTTTTAGTGGTTCACTACCTTATTTTGTCACATTTCATAAGGGTCAAAGTGACCTTGACCTTGATCATATGTGACCAAATGTGTCTCATGATGAAAGCATAACATGTGCCCCACATAATTTTTAAGTTTGAAACAGTTATCTTCCATAGTTCAGGGTCAAGGTCACTTCAAAATATGTATACAATCCAACTTTGAAGAGCTCCTGTGACCTTGACCTTGAAGCAAGGTAAACCAAACTGGTATCAAAAGATGGGGCTTACTTTGCCCGATATATCATATATAGGTGAGGTATTAAATCTCAAAAACTTCAGAGAAAATGTGAAAACATTTATGGCCCCTGCGACCTTGACCTTGAAGCAAGGTCAAGATGCTATGTATGTTTTTTGGGGCCTTGTCATCATACACCATCTTGCCAAATTTGGTACTGATAGACTGAATAGTGTCCAAGAAATATCCAACGTTAAAGTTTTCCGGACGGCCGGACGGACGGACGGGTGGGACGGACGGACGGACGACTCGGGTGAGTACATAGACTCACTTTTGCTTCGCATGTGAGTCAAAAATGAGTCACACCCACGACCAATGCCTCTGGTTCTAATTGTACAAAAAATGTCTTCCTGGGCTATTATGGCTCTTCAGTCCAGTCCAGCAGCGCTTTCTCCACAGACGGCAGCTGAGAGCTCCGTGCCCGCTTGCTCGTCGTCACAGTTACAGTATCGCCGCTTCTTGCCTGAGCAAGATATTTGTTCTTGTCTTTCATAATGTTCGACAGCGTTGGCAGGGGGACACCTAAATCAATGGCCATCTGTGTTCGGGATTTGTGTGGACTGTCCTCTACTGCCTTTATGATTTTAAGGCGCCCAGACAATGTCAACACTCTACGTTTGCCTGTAGCTTTCGCTTTGCGGTCCGCCATTTTGCAAGTTCGAGTCGCTATGGAAGGGAAATTACTCTAACCACACTTTGGTGACTTGGGTCTACTTTCGTTTTCTTACAACCGGTCTTGCAACAACGCATTTGTGCTGCTCGGGACCAGAGATTTGCTTTCATACAACCGGACTTTTATACATCCGATTTTCATACAACCGGAAAATTCTAAGTAATAACAAAGAGTAGCTTCTGCCGGGACCCTGCCTACCCCTTTCATACATCCAGACTTTCATACATCCGGTGTTTTATACATCCGGTCTATACTGGTCGTAGCATCGTCAGTCCACCGCTCATGGCAAAGGCACTGAAATTGACAAGAAGAGCGGGGTAGTAGTTGCGCTGAGAAGGATAGCACGCTTTTCTGTACCTCTCTTCGTTTTAACTTTCTGAGCGTGTTTTTAATCCAAACAACTCATATCTATATGTTTTTGGAATCAGGAACCGACAAGGAATAAGATGAAAGTGTTTTTAAATTGATTTCGAAAATTTAATTTTGATCATAATTTTTGTAATTTTAATTTTCAGAGCTTGTTTTTAATCCAAATATAACATATTTATATGTTTTTTGAATCAGAAAATGATGAAGAATCAGATGAACGTAAATTTGAATCGTTTTATAAAAAAAAATAGGCCTATTTTTTTTTTACAATTTTCAGATTTTTAATGACCAAAGTCATTAATTAATTTTTAAGCCACAAAGCTGAAATGCAATACCGAAGTCCGGGCTGTAAAAGTTGTTTCAATTTGTTTCCATTTAAAACGTCCGCTACTGGCACCTCAGTCGGACCATACATAACACTCGGAGAAGTAACCAAAGTGTTTTCTTTTAAAGTAATTTGTAACTCTCCGCTCCGCACGCCAACCAAAACAATTCCTAGGAGACGCCTACATCGTTCGGCAAAAAAAACCACAAAAAAAACTGTCCCGAGCCAGGACTGAACTAGAAAGGGTTTCCATGACCACGGACGTAGCTTTGTGCCGAGGCTGATCACGTGGTCAGGTTGACCAATGGCAACGCGACCCTTTTACGGCCTCTCTATTGTCCAATGTGTGTACTCTATGACCCCTTGAAAACTTCAGCGATTGGTGTGAAGTGTACTCTTTAGAGAGGATGAGTTCAGCGGTTAATTGCTTTTAACATACTTACCTGAACAGGTTATAGGCCATTATCTCGAGATGCCTTGCTTTCGGCAACAGTTCTTTGAATCCCTCCCTCCCTCTCTCCATCTTCTCTCTACCAGTCTGTTTCTCTCTTTGTTTCTCTCTCTTTTTCACACTTTTCAACCATTAACTATTCATATTCATTTGCATAATGTAGAGCAGTCCCTAATTGGGCGACAGTTGGCTGTTAAAAGGAAAACACATAAAACAAACCAAAAAAGAACACTTTTGTAAGCTTACTACATTACTTTTGAAAAAACCCATCACTGATTGGGTTCATTTCGCGTCATTTTGCTTTCGTCAACAGGAAAGTTTTTGTAATGCCTCTCTCCACCTCCCCATATGCTCCCCTCCCCCATTTCTGTCTCTGTTTTTTACATTTAGTCAAGTTTTTTCACACGGGTATAGGTAGACAATTATTAACTGTGCCTAAGCAATTTTTGCCAGGAAAGACCCTTTTGTCAATCGTGGGATCTTTAACGTGCACACCCAATGTAGTGTACACGGGGGGGAGTTCGGACACCGAAGAGAGTCTGCACACAAATTTGACTCTGAAATAAATTTCCGCCGAACCTGTGATCGAACTCACGCTGACAGCGGCCAACTGAATACAAATCCAGCGCGCTACCAACTGAGCTATATCCCCGCCCCGGATTGTCGGTTCCTGATTCCAAAAACATATAGATATGATATGTTTGGATTAAAAACACGCTCAGAAAGTTAAAACGAAGAGAGGTACAGAAAAGCGTGCTATCCTTCTCAGCGCAACTACTACCCCGCTCTTCTTGTCAATTTCACTGCCTTTGCCGTGAGCGGTGGACTGACGATGCTACGAGTATACGGTCTTGCTGCGTTGCATTGCGTTCAGTTTCATTCTGTGAGTTCGACAGCTACTTGACTAAATATTGTATTTTCGCCTTACGCGACTTGTTTTTGTTCTCGTGTCCCTTTGCTTGTTTGTAAGTTAGTTTGTTGATTTTCTGTTTGTTTTAATTACTGTTGATGAATTGTACGCTCTTAATATATGTTTTACGCGCAAAGTAAACATTTATTGCCGGCGTAAAATTGAAAATATTGATTACGCCTTCCTAGGCAAACCTGAGGTGGTGATCCGAATCATTGATACGTATTGGAAGGACTTCATTTACAAATAAAGAAATAAATAAGCCGTTTTAGTGATTTTTCCCCGGCGACATCCACCTTTCGAAGCCCAAGAGACATTCGCAGTGATGTAATTTGGAAACATCTGAAATAACTAACTGTAAAATGCTCCGTTACCGTTGCCGATTATTTCTTTTCATACAAACAGGATTTCACCTTCTGGCGATAATCTCTTTTGCGTTTGATTCTTGATTCTTTAAATTAATTTTTTCAGTGCTATTTAGTTGTAATCCATTACCCAAGCAGATGAAACCCGTGTGAATAACTGAACACTTAGACACTGATGTTCAGATGGTACGTGTGTGGTTACATAATTACAATAAACAAAATTGCAACCCGAACTGTCCAGTGAAGTGCTTTTCCAAGTTGCATGTGAGTGTGTGATTGTGTCTGTTCGGAGCGCTTCTAAGAAATTGTAAAAGTTTATGCGTAAGCATTTGCGATTTTCCGGTCTTGTACTTTTTCGTCAGTTTTCAGCAAACTCAGTTATATCATGTCACATTAGTGTGTGTTTCTCTTTTCTTTTATTTTTTCGTGTGTGTGTGTGTGTGTGTGTGTGTGTGTGTGTGTGTGTGTGTAGTTAGTTGTGTTTTTTTTCAAAGATTTGTTTTTAGCCAAGTTGATAGAGCGCTTGGGCGACTTACTTAAAAAACAAAAACAAAACTTCCCTTTTTTTCCAACTAAGATCCTTTATACTCGTTTTAGGATATGCTAAGTACATTTTTCTTGGCGAATTGTTGTGTTAGCTAAGCAACATTACGTGAATCGTTAAAACATGTGGGTTTTGTTTTTTAAAGTATTCCCCGCTTAACGAATTAAGATTTCTATGCAAAACAACGTGTGTTAACCCCATGTACAAAAACAGTACATGTAGTACATGCTTGAAAGTGCAGAGTGCTGTTGCGTCAAAAGAATTGAGTATTTCAGTAATTATGTCGACTGGTGATAAACACACATACAAACACGCGCACGCATTAACAAATCATAGAGAAACAAGCAAACAATTCGCAGAACAAACGTATATTAATGTGTGTGCATGCGTGAACGCGTGCATTCGTTTGCTTGACTAACTGACAATGTCAATCACGCTTTTAGAAGAGAACCGCTGATTTCAACGTGGTATGGCTTTTACGCGGTCTTATGAGCCTTCTGTAAGACGAGCAGCGTTCGGCCTGTAACAAAACAGACCATCCAATAAACACCAGCGAAGATTTCATTGACGCGGCGGTCAAGTGTTTTGAGTGGAGTGGGCGGAGCGTTGGGTTTATCACATGACCATTTGGGCCAATGGATGAATGTATTTAGTATGTGCGCTACTTTACTGGCGGACCACGAAGCTCGAAGAAGGTGTCAACTTGATTTCTTCATGCAATAAATCGTTGGCAGAAAAAAATGTTGCCCTTGGTGGAACGGGAGCCGCTCAGAAGAGGCGTGATAGAACTTGTGCGCGGTTCATGCATACACAACAATCATTTTTCTTTCAAGGTTTTATTTAACACTATGTGTTCGTAAAAACCGTTGCTCAACAACAAAAATAAATTAATTAATATTTTGCATCCTATACATGCCGCTACAGAAGCACACAGGGAGAGGTAGACGCGGCGAGTCGTGTCGTCTGTGAGGTAACGATCGTGTCAAATCATAGTATCTGTTAACGACGCGCCGAACCAAGGTCAGGGGGTGGAGACAGGGGTAAAGAAGAAAAAATATGTGTATTCAGATTCATTCTTCTTTCAGTTGATCAGCTTACTTGACTTCTATTTCCCGAAAGTTTTTTTTGTTTTGTGCGCAAAATTATCGATTGTTGTCGTTGTGGTATAGTTGGTTGTCGATATTTTTTCTTCTCAACATCACTGGCTTGATTTGTTTAATGATATATGTAGCAGGCAGCACACGTCTGTTTCAGAAATCGTTTGAACGTCTGAATTCTGTTATGATACAACAATATAGATGATATACAACTTTTACATGAGAGAAGAAAGTCAAACATTATCTACCTAGAACATGTTGTCTTGTTAAGTTAGCATGCGTATTTTGTGTTCTATGCTATTCCTACTCATGCAGATGTCGAGTGCATTTGAGGTAGAAAAATAACAACAACCGGCAGTTTTGTCGCGACATTTCTCGCAATAATGTTTTGGTAAAGTTTACTTCCTCGTCCGGATTTTCATATGTAATTTTCCATGATGTTCGACCTGCAGCCGACTGCGAATTACTCTTAAATGTTTTGAAAGTTGCAACGCAAGTAAGCGTTTCTATCTTTCCATGAACTTTTGTTGTTGTAGTATATCATTATGACATATCTGGGCCCCGGCCGAGATTCGAACCCGCGACCCTAGGATCACAAGTCCACAACCTGAGCTACCCGGGCTCCCTTGAAGCCAATCGGTGTGTTTGAATCTTTAGTCCGATCGTGCAATCAAACCTGTCCAATGAAAGCTTGTCCACCACTTTGTCTATAACGACCACACGAAATATATATATATATTTTTTAACATATTGTAAAGTTTTGACTAAATGTTTTAACTTAGATGGGGAATCGTGACTAGGGTTGTGGTGTAGGGCCTACGTAGTACGTGTGTCTGTCTGGGGGTCTGTGGGTCTGTGTGTATGTATGTGTAGAGCCATTCAGAGAAAACTACTGGACTACTGGAGGATACGTTTCTTTGATGACGCAATATCTGGCATTTTGTACAAGTTTTGGTGGCACTGTCACACCCTCATTTTTGGATTCATTTGATTAAAATTCTGTAAAAGTAACTTTCGACAAAATCCGGACAACAGGATTGCATTTCAGGATTAAAGCTTGCAAATTATTTTTTGAGTTTGGCCATTAAAAGTCAGAAAATTGTATTTAAAAATAAAATGTGATGAATCGATCCAAAAAGATGTAATCTTATTCTTGATCATTTTCTGATTCCATAAACAAATCTATGTGTATCGATTGAACACTGGATTTCCCTTCTTTGAGCTATGTGACGTCAGAGGCCGACAAAACGTCTGTTTAGGCGGCCAGCCGAGACTACAAAATAGTGCATGTTTGTGTGCGTTCAATCATAAAAACTACAAGAAATTCTACCCAGATACATACATTTTATTTGTATTTTTTTACCAAAATATGACAATTTACACATATCTCGACAGTCGTTCACCTCGACCGCTAGCGCGGTCTCGGAGGAACACTGACTGTTTCGATCTGTGTAAAATGTCCTATTTTGGTCAAAAATACATACAACGTTTAATGTCCTGTTTGGATTAAAACAAGCTCGAAAAAAAATATACAATAGAAAAAGCACAATTTCATAAGAAGCGCTTTACACTACTGCGCTATACTGGCTTTCTGTGGCGTGAACGCGACAGCGGTCACCGTCAGGTATGAAATCGACACAGGTATTGAGTTTTGTCTTCGTATTGTCTTTCATAATGTGAGTTCGAAGGGTTGACTGAATGTATTAATTTCGTCTACGCGACATGTTTTAAGATATTGCTTACTTGTCAACTGCGATCACATGTCTAAACGGACTGCGGCTGCCAGTTTCGGCCCAAACTAACGTTCACAACCTGTCTTTCACAACCTTTAAAATCATGTTTGTTTTAAATTTATTTTTTTAATTACATTGTACTATCTCTACATCACCAATACATAAAATTCATACACTACCATCTCGCTATACCGACTGCTAAACGTATCAGACGGACGGGACGGCTCTCAGTTAGCCGAATGCAATCACGTTGTCTTCTGCGCTTGAGTGCACCCCATACACACCTCTTGACATACTCTTGAAAGCGATAAGACACCACCCGAGTAGCCAACGGCGGCTTTCTTTAATTGCGATAACAACTCGGGTAGACAGTTTCAAACTGTCGTTAAAGACAGGTCCAACTACACTTACTTTTAAGATGTTACATTATGGAGGTCAAAATGGCCAATTTTCTGTATTTTTTTTTGGAACAATCTATCCTGTTATTGTATTAAAAAAGAAGCTTTAATTTTTCGGCACTATATTTGATTATGGTGGACTCAGTGGAACTCATTCTGATAAGCATCGCTCCACGGCTATTGCCAGTTGTCTCTCTGACCGGACGCTACAGTCCTACGCGAATCTATATAAAAAAAAGAATACAGAGTTATCTCCCATATGTTTTTCGTGAGCACTGATCTAAATTTGAGATCAGTGTTCGCGAGACGAAAATGATTGCAGATTGGCCGACTTCGACAGTGATCTCCGTTCTGTTCTTCACAGTTATGATAAAGACATCGTTCTAAGGTCAAAACAAGTCAAAATTTTGGGACTGCTGCCGGAAGGAGACCGTAATATATGGTTTCATCTCTGTCAACTGGTTACAGAAAAAATCGTCTGCTCCAGTGAGCGCCGAAACCAAACGGTTGATTATCACGTGACACTTTTGTCATATTTAGAATTGTTTGCACAGTAAATACAGCCGCGAAAAATAGCTCGCTTGAAACTGTCTTACATTTCAATTCCTTCGTAATTTTAAAATGACAAAACACCATGAAAAATCATTATCGACGATCGCGAATCTGCTTATATCAATAATACATTACAAAAAGCTCTAAATATGCACACACACACACACACAAATCGGTTTCCTTGCCAGACAAGGAATCTCAAGGCATCCTGTCAGGGAGAGAATGACCTGAACTCCTTTTGACCTGAGTTCAAGATGAGTGGAACTGTCCTAACATTCTCAGAGAATTATTTTCAAAGTTTATGTTTGTTTTAAACATTAATATGTGAAAACAGAATTAAGGTAGGTGATCAGCGATGCTGTCAAAACTACTCACATTACGTCATATATGGCTGGTTTTTAGTGTTGATATTTTTGTTTCGAGCGACAGATTGACTGATTTGTTTCATATCGCTTAACCGGTATTTATTGTGTTTTTTTTTTAAACATTTTTTATTAGGTGTTTTTTGTGTTTGTTGTTGTTGTTGTTGTTGTTGTAAGCACGCTGCTGGATTACACACACACACACACACATACACACACGGCTGAGTCTGCAGGTGACCCGTCTGCAGTTTTACTAGATATTGCTCGTCGTCGGCGTGTGCTCTTTCAGTAGATATTTTTGTCTTTCTTTGCATCCACATTGTGACACAGTGAAGCCGTCCACGCTGGGTGGTGGGGGTGGTTTGGACTCGATAGATAACATATTACGATTTTTAGCATAAAGAAAACAAATCCGAATTTTTGAGCGATGGGACAATAAAATAATGAAAAGAATTAAATAAATCTAATTGATCCCTTGACTTTGGGGTAGCGCAACTCTGTTGCTACTAGCTTTCTTCTGGGAGAATGCGACCCGAATTTCCCAGCGACGGGAAAATACATTAATGACAAAAACATCTTATAGATCCCTTGACTTCGGGGTATCGCGACTTTGTTGCTGCTAGCTTTTCTCTGCGAGGAAGCGCCCGAATTTCCCAGCGATGGGACAATAAAGTAATGAGAGAAAAAAAATCTAATATATCCCTTGACTTTGGGGTAGTGCGACTCGGTTGCTGATAGCTTTTCACTGGGAGGAAGCGACCCGAATTTCCCAGCGAATAGACAATAAAGTAATGAAAAACAACAATCTAATATATCCCTTGACTTTGAGGTAGCGTGTCTCTGTTGCTGCTAGCTTTCCACAGGGAGGAAACGCCCCGAATTTCCCAGTGATTGGACAATGAAGTAAAGAAGAAAAAACATCTGATAGATCCCCTGATTTGGAGGAAGCGCGACTTTGTTCCTGCTAGCCTTCCATTGGGGGGAATTGACCCGAATATCCCAGCGATGGGACAAAAAAGTAATGAAATAAGAATCAAAACATTTAATAGATCCTTTGACTTAATTTGGAGATGACAAGAAAATATCGGGCGTATTTACGTGATTTGTAAATCGCGGGGCGATTGTTTTACATTTTTACGAATCACGGGTTAACACGCTCGCATATTACGTCTTCTATGCTATTCCTTCTGATTCTTTCTTTATTTGGTGTTTAACGTCGTTTTCAACCACGAAGGTTATATCGCGACGGGATTCCTTCTGATGCAGGTGTCGATCGCATTTACGATCAAAAACAGGAGTTTTTGCGTCAATTACTAAGGGCATTATGCCAAAAAGCGCTGTATGTCAGCAAGGACTTGTTAGTTTGCTTTGAAACTTTCCGAATATTTTGCCTACATACTACATGTAAGCTACTACGGGTAGTACATAGACAAATTGAACGAAATGACATAGGAATTAATGCCTTAATTTGGGTGCGTAATTTGTCGCAATAATTTGTTGCCGAAGGATGTTAATAGATATGCGCGGAGCGGAATGTATATGGCCTTTCTGATTCCTTATTGAAAACATTTAATAGATCCCTTGACTTTGGAGATGACAAGAAAATATCCGGCGCATTTACGTGATTTGTAAATCGCGGGGCGATTGTTTTACATTTTTACAAATCACGGATTCACACGCTCGCATATTTTGTGTTCTATGCTATTCCTTCTGATGCAGGTGTCGATCGTATGTGCGGTCAAAAACGGGAGTTTTTTGCGTTAATTACGAGGGGCATTATGCGAAAAAGCGCTGTATGTCAGCAAGGACTTGTTAGTTTGCTTTGAAACTTTCCGACTATTTTGACTACATACTACATGTACTACGGGTAGTAGCATAGACAAATTGAACAAAATGACATGGGAATTAATGCCTTAATTCGGGTGCGTAATTTGTCGCAATACTTTGTTGGTGAAGTTTGTTTAATTCAACTGGTAAAAGTAGCACAAATGGTAAACATTATTTAGTGTGTGTTATTCATGTGTTATTTTTGTAAAAGAGTAATTCATTCAGTGTTCACAACAGGTGTTTTAAAAATGTGTTTAAAAGTGGAATGTTTACAGTATATACAACAACTTATTCGGAACGATAACCTCGATAAGATCAAACGAATTATGTATTGTTTGCTTGTCATGTGGGTAATCCTTACACGTAACAAACAACAAACAAACCACAAGGTAGTCCACATCGTATGGCCCATGCAGAGAGGTAATAAAAGCTCGGAAAAAATCAGACACTCAGCGAGCTACTTCTGTTCTCCGACAGGGCCTATTTCTCCCACATGAAAGTTAGCTGCAACAGAGTCGCGCTACCCCAAAGTCAAGGAATATATTAGATTTTTCTCTCTCATTACTTTATTGTCCCATCCCAAGGTAGTCCACATCTTATGGCCCAGAGAGGTAATAAAATCTCGGGAAAAAAATCAGACAGTCAGCGAGCTACTTCTGTTCCCTGACATATGGCCCATCATGGCCTATTGCCTATTTTCGCGGATAGGTGTGATATTGTGAGAGACGGACTGAATGACACTTGACTTAAAGTGTGAAGCGACTAGAACACCAAAAGCGTTTCTGCTTCAAGACAGGCCTTCGCACTTAGGCTGTGTCTGTGACGAGCTGGAAACATAAGTTAAATCAAAGCGTGAAATGTGTTCGATGTATTTTTGATTTCTTCAACATTAATTTTGTTTAAATTGCAGTTTCGGTATAAGCGTGGTCCCTCTTATATACTGATAATGGTAATAGTAATCATAAACAAGTCGCGTAAGGCGAAAATACAATATTTAGTCAAGTAGCTGTCGAACTCACAGAATGAAACTAAACGCAATGCCATTTTTCAGCAAGACCGTATACTCGTAGCATCGTCAGTCCACCGCTCATGGCAAAGGCAGTGAAATTGACAAGAAGAGCGGGGTAGTAGTTGCGCTAAGAAGGATAGCACGCTTTTCTGTACCTCTCTTTGTTTTAACTTTCTGAGCGTGTTTTTAATCCAAACATATCATATCTATATGTTTTTGGAATCAGGAACCGACAAGGAATAAGATGAAAGTATTTTTAAATTGATTTGGACAATTTAATGTTGATAATAATTTTTATATATTTATTTTTCAGAGCTTGTTTTTAATCCGAATATAACATATTGATATGTTTTTGGAATCAGCAAATGATGGAGAATAAGATAAACGTAAATTTGGATCGTTTTATAAATTATTTTTTTTTTTTACAATTTTCCGATTTTTAATGACCAAAGTCATTAATTAATTTTTAAGCCACCAAGCTGAAATGCAATACCGAAGTCCGGGCTTCGTCGAAGATTACTTGACCAAACTTTCAACCAATTTGGTTGAAAAATGAGGGCGTGACAGTGCCGCCTCAACTTTCACAAAAAGCCGGATATGACGTCATCAAAGACATTTATCAAAAAAATGAAAAAAACTTTCGGGGATTTCATACCCAGGAACTCTCATGTAAAATTTCATAAAGATCGGTCCAGTAGTTTAGTCTGAATCGCTCTACACACACACACACACACGCACACACGCACATACACCACGACCCTCGTTTCGATTCCCCCTCGATGTTAAAATATTTAGTCAAAACTTGACTAAATATAAAAAGATAAAACAATAATAAAGTTTTGTTTATGTATTGCAAATCCTGACATGGTTCTGGGCGTTTCACAAAATTAATGTGTTAACAAAATTACAAAGCAATGTACATAATGAACATTTTAAAACAAAACCATTTTCTCCCTATAAAAATCACCAACAACTAGTACTGTGGCATCAGCATTAACAGGGAAAACAAATCTGAAAATTATTAAAAGCACAATCACCTACAAGATGCACATTATAATACATTATTTATCCAGAATCTATCATAATATTGATTGTTTGTTATTATGTGTTTGCGGCTGCCAGTTTCGGTCAAACTAACGTTCACAACCCAGGGCCGGACTACCGGGGGGGTTATGGGGGTTGCGCACCCCCCCCCCCCCCCTAGCCTAAACATGTACCTTACTTATTTAATTTGTTTTTTATTATTGCTTATTTTATGCCGTTTCATGCAAGGAGCGACCATTTTCCTATCTCATAATATGACCTACCCATCAGCTTCAGGGGGCTTCGCCCCCTGACCCCCACAACGAGGGGGGGGGGGTTCTAGGGTTTCCGGACCCCCCCCCCCCCCAGCCAAAAAATAAAAATATTGAATGAGGTATGCATTTCTTTATTTTACATTGAGTTTCAATTTTTGGGGTATTAATCAGTGACAAAATCTGCTGCCTGAAACTGGTAATGATCATCCTCAGAATGCACCAGATTGCACCATTTTGCATCCTTTTTTTCAAAATTTTCCGGGGGGGGCATGCCCCCGGACCCCCCTAGCAAGCTAGGCGCTTCGCGCCGTCGGCTCGGCGCTTTGCGCCTTCACACCCATATCTTCACAATATACTTTTGAAAAAAACCACCCATAAAATGAACTGATCCGCCCCTGCCGCCAGGGGAGACATCCCCCTGGGCCACCACTGGCAACCCCCCCCCCCTCCTCTTCGCCTAGTCCGGCCCTGCAACCTGTCTTTCACAACCTTTAAACTCATGTTTGTTTTGAATTTATTTTTTTTAATGACATTGTACTATCTCTACATCACCAATAAATAAAATTCATACACTACCATCTCGTTATACCGACTGCTAAACGTACCAGGCGGGCGGGACGGCTCTGAGTTAGCCGAATGCAATCACGTTGTCTTCTGCGCTTGAGCGCACCCCATACACACCTCTTGACATACTCTTGAAAGCGATAAGACACCACCCGAGTAGCCAACGGCGGCTTTCTTTAATTGCGATAACAACTCGTTTCAAACTGTCGTTAAAGACAGGTCCAACTACACTTACTTGTAAGATGTTACATTATGGAGGTCAAAATGGCCAATTTTCTGTAGTTTTCGGGGGAGAAATCTATCCTGTTACTGTATTAAAAAAGAAGCTTAAATTTGTCAGTACATTATTTTATTTTAGTACCAGTTCAGTGCCTCATATGGCTTTTTGACCAATCAGGACGGATTCTAGGTGACCCTCTAAATGTTATAACGTTCAAGCAGAAACCCTTTTTGTTTATCAAGCAAAACATTGACAAGACAAAGTACAAATTTAAATCAACAATACCAGCGTGATTTATTCTAAAGAATGACACTTCAAATGCTGCGAGATAATACTCTCTTTATTTAAAAAAAAGTACAGAAAAGCTAGTTTTGTCGGTGGGTGCTTCACGGAATAGCAAAGCACCGCCCATCCTCTGAGTGTGCAATGCCGACCCACTCACTTGGAATCTAAATGATTACAAAGTTCGAAAAAATCTAGTGAAATTGCGTCACTCGCTTTACGTCAAATGTATCTTTACAGCATTTCCCATCCGTCTGGAGTCGGTTCTAAATCTCTCTCTCTCTCTCTCTCTCTCTCTCTCTCTCTCTCTCTCTCTCTCTCTCTCTCTCTCTCTCTCTCTCTCTCTTTCTCTCTCCTCTCTCTCTCTCCCCCTCTCTCTCTCTCCCTCTCTCTCCCCCTCTCTCTTTTTCTCTCTCTCCCCTCTCTCTCACTATTCTCTTTCTTTCTCTCTTTCTATCATCATCATCATCATCATCATCATCATCATCATCATCATCATCATCATCATCATCATCATTTTTCTTTTCTTTTCTTGCTCCTCTTACAGTATCACGGTAAATGTTCCCAAATAGATCCTAGTTACCTCAGAGGACGTTAATCCCCAAAGTCAGCCAGTCAGTCAGTCATTAAAGGCAAAAGCGAGGTAACGCACAACTGGGTCCGACCAGTAAAGCCGTCGCTGCCTGTGTGACAACCACCATAAAAATCTACCACAGCGGGAAACTTTCAAGTTAAGTATTTTCAACCATCATGTGCCCGCATTCAACTTTACAATCAAAGGATGTCTGTTGAGATAATCGAATGGATCAAAACTTTGAAACCTGCGCGCATATTCTAAGCCGACTAACACATAATTGTTAAGGACATCATAAAATGGTTCTCGGTGAAAACTTGACCGAGGGCCATTTTACGACGTCCTTGACTCGAGTGTGTGACGTATACTCTTATGCTCTGCTTCTTGGGCAAGGTAAAGAACACCGAAAATATTTCAATGCCGTTCTCGAGCTACGCTGACTTTTACAAAGGGTACAGCTGACACGGCTTACGTAATCTGGTTTCCTGGTCATTTGTGTGAAAAATCTGTCCGACAAAGAAGAAGAAGAAGTGCGCGCAGAGAGAGAGAGAGAGAGAGAGAGAGAGAGAGAGAGAGAGAGAGAGAGAGAGAGACAGACAGACAGACAGACAGACAGACAGACAGACAGACAGACAGACTTTCCGCACTCGTTAAAATGTCAGTCGATACTGGAATGAATGTTGAAACATTGTAAACCTAAAAAAAAAAAATAATAATAATATTAAAATTAAACATTCATACGAGTTACTATCTGTGACAAGAACGCATAAGAAGTATAGCAACTAAATATTAATCCGCTTACCCATTGCTCCTCTTCGCACCTCGGCCTGTGAGTCGTCCTTTTCCTGAGTACTTGCACACAAGTTTTGCGTATGCATACTTCAGTTCGTCTGGAAAGGGCTGTTTTGAATTCTTGTTCGCAAGTTGAACAGCACGACTGTATTTGACCACGTACACCAAATCGTTCTTTCTGGAAAAGTCTGCCAGCCGTTCGGTAAGATCATTCCAACTTCTGAATGTTTTCCCCAACTGTCATTTGTGCCATTTCTCAGCGATTGATCAACGGTGTGGTTATTATGGATGTAGTAAGTGTCGAATTGTGAGAATGCACAGTTCTGTCCGCCAAGTGGTTTTAAACACTGCGCGTATTTGCACCAAGTAATAACGTGTCACATCAAAATAGTTCTTTACCTGTCAGATAGTTTAGCGCCAAAAACATGAACCAATGATAGCCCATGGATTAGTAAGTCATATGATGTTGGGGCGGGGCCAATGAACTAATGTCAACACAGTAAGTATCAACCAATGTTTGGCTCCGCCCCCACATCACGTGGACTGGGTGGCCGAGTGGTAACGCACTTGCGCTCGGAAGCGAGAGGTTGCGAGTTCGACCCTGGGTCAGGGCGTTAGCAATTTTCTCCCCCCTTTCCTAACCTAGGTGGTGGGTTCAATAGTGCTAGTCTTTCGGATGAGACGAAAAACCGAGGTCCCTTCGTGTACACTACATTGGGGTGTGCACGTTAAAGATCCCACGATTGACAAAAGGGTCTTTCCTGGCAAAATTGTATAGGCATAGATAAAACAATGTCCACCAAAATACCCGTGTGACTTGGAATAATAGGCCGTGAAAAGTAGGATATGCGCCGAAATGGCTGCGATCTGCTGGTCGATGTGAATGCATGATGTATTGTGTAAAAAATTCCATCTCACACGGCATAAATAGATCCCTGCGCCTTGAGTCCGAGTCTGGAGATACGCGCGCGATAGAAGACTTCATATATATAATCACGTGACCCATAAACCCATCGCCTGTAATTAGATCATACTATTACCGCTTCAGTTCTGAGACATCCTGCTTGCTGGCGCGCGCGCAGAGAAAAAAATTCCCTCTTTATCTTCACTTCTGATGCTCATCCTATTGTTGTTGGCACTCGGGTTTGTTTGTTTGTTTGCTTAACGCCCAGCCGACCACGAAGGGCCATATCAGGGCGGTGCTGCTTTTGACATATAACGTGCGCCACACACAAGACAGAAGTCGCAGCACAGGCTTCATGTCTCACCCAGTCACATTATTCTGACACCTGACCAACCAGTCCTAGCACTAACCCCATAATGCCAGACGCCAGGCGGAGCAGCCACTAGATTGCCAATTTTAAAGTCTTAGGTATGACCCGGCCGGGGTTCGAACCCACGACCTCCCGATCACGGGGCGGACGCCTTACCACGAGGATTGGGACTCGGGTAACAGGGAGCGAAGGGCAGTGCCCCACCTAGTGATCGAGTGCCACAACCCAGACTTTTCCCTTAATATATATATAGGTTTTAAACTCCTGCTTCCGGATTATACAAAACACATTAAAACATGTATTAAACAATGGCGACTGCACGTGAGAGGGAACAATAAAGAGACCAAAAAGCAATGTACTCACGTTAAAATGACGAACACGGAACGAATAACAGCGACGTTTCGACCTAAGGGTCTTCTTCAGGCACAAAAGCACAAAAATACACACACAAAAAAGAAGAAGAAAGACGATAGAACAAATGAAGAGAAGAATAGCTGACAAAACAACTGCACTGCACAAACCAACACATGACAAAGACACAACACTTCGAATTAACCTAAAATAATTGTAATCATTTTTTTTTTTACAGGAATGTATATGTTTCTGTGTTTGTTTTTGTTTTAATACAAAAAAAACCGTGATCAAATAATCAGAACTCTTTCAAAATACTCTGAATAAAATATATTAAATGCAATAACTTTTGGTTTTTTTTTAATTCAAATAAATGTTTTAGTTTGACTGCATTTGAATAGAAACTGAATTCTGATGAAAGCAGTTACTGTAAAGTCATTTGAAGTCACATGATAAAAATCACATGGTTTAGTTGAGCAGACCACAAAGTGCAGAGCTAAAATATGTGTATGAATCTGTGTGAAAATCCAGTCCGTTTGTCCACAGGGATGCTAGGAAGCAGTCAAATGGGGTCGCTCAATCTGCTCAAATCCAGTCAAATGGGGGTCGCACGGGCCGACAAATGGGGACGTCCCCGTTTGTCGGAAGCGTCCCCATTTGACTGCTCTCCAGTGACAATCGTCCCCATTTGTCGGTAAAACCACCTACACACCCACAAACACACACACACACACACACACACACACACACACACACACACACACACGCACAAACACAATCAAATCCAACTCGTATTGATGCTCTGATCTTCTGTATTACAGGTCCGATGTCTTACATACACACTGTGGCAAGGCGTCACATGGTAATACGGTGTAGTTCCCGCACAAAGACTGTTGGGACGTTTTTCTTTAAGGATTCACCTTGATGTGAACTTCCTGGGTCAAGGTGTTCACGATGAGAGTGTCGTCGGGAAGAGCGTCTGCGGGATAAACATAAACACAATGTACAATACAACCCTCCTTGGTAATGCTGCGTCGCCCAAAACAAATAACGGTTTTGGGTGTGACGAAATAAAGAACAGGGCCGGAGTGCTATGCAAATTAGGAGCAGTTCTTCCAAACCCATTAAAAAAAATGACACTACCAGCCTGTTCCCGCATATTGAGCCAGAAGTTTTTGTTTTGGCAAATTGACGTTGCAGTTCCGGGGCAAATGATCATCGTTTCTTAGCGAATTTGTGTTTAAACGTGGTTTTTCCCATAATTAAACAATACACAGCTCGAAAATATGGCCAAGATCAAATCTACGGTACTTCGAAGAAAGAAGAATAACAACATTCTTGTCCAACACGACTTGCAATTGGCCGTGTGCGCTGTAAAATCTCCCAACCTTCAAAGCAGACGAAAAGCAGACATCTTCATTTTCTTCGAAGGGAAAAATCGTTGGTCATAAAGTCTTGCAGCACCCAAACATACTTCTCCACGCTTTCTTTTCTTTTCATAATTATGCAGTTGCTTCCCAAAATAAAATGTCATTCTTTTTCTCAACTTGTCAAGTCAGTCAAACCGCCGAAGCACACAGAACTAGGCAATGACACTGATTGGAATACGAAAGATCTTCGATGACGCAAATATAAATGACGTCATGTGGTCACACCTATCTCGAGAACTAAGCATCGCACAGAACCAGCGCTCTTCCATTATGGACTGCAGAATCAAAAAAACAAGAAAGGCAAGTGTGTTTTTATTTTTTTATTGTTTTTTTTTATTGTTGTTTTCTTTCTTTTTTTATTTTTTTTTTATTTTCTATATTTTCTTTAACACTTATTATCAAAACTTGACTAAATGTAGAAACAAAGAGACTGCCAACGTTCCGAAATTTAGAATAAAAAAACAAGAAAGGTAAGTTGTTGGAACGTTTGTTATTGACAAAACAATACGTTACAGTCACAAATATATCGACCCAACGGTCTTTTGAGGGCACAGACACACAATTAGTGACAACAACTTATCTTGATGGAATGGAGCGGGTCGGGATCAAAGTGGGCGGGGCCTGTGCGCTCTCAAGACTACTAACTAGTATAAACCATAAGGAAAGACGACCGTCCATCATAGGCATCAAGTAAGACATAGGCCCCGCCCACCTCGTGACGCGTGCCTGTGGAATGTGCGGACGCATGCAAGGTTGGGTCGATATATTTGTGACTGTAACGAATTGTTTTGTAAATAGCGAATGTTCCAACAACTAACCTTTCTTGTTGTTTGGTTCTGAATTTTAGAACGTTGGTATAGTCTCTTTGTTTTTACATTTAGTCAAGTTTTGACTAAAATAATGTTTTAACATCGAGGGGGAATCGAAACGAGGGTCGTGGTGTATGTGTGTGCGTGTGTGCGTGCGTGTGTGCGTGCGTGTAGAGCGATTCAGACCAAACTACTGGACCGATCTTTATGAAACTTGACATGAGAGTTCCTGGGTATGATATCCCCGAACATTTTTTTCATTTTTTGGATTAATGTCTTTGATGACGTCATATCCGGCTTTTCATGAAAGTTGAGGCGGCACTGTCACGCTCTCATTTTTCAACCAAATTGGTTGAAATGTTGGTCAAGTAGTCTTCGACGAAGCCCGGACTTCGGTGTTGCATTTCAGCTTGATGGCTTAAAAATTAGTTAATGACTTTGGTCATTAAAAATCTGAAAATTGTAAAAAAAAAAAAAAAATTCTAAAACGATCCAAATTTACGTTCATCTTATTCTCCATCATTTGCTGATTCCAAAAACATATAAATATGTTATAATCGGATTAAAAACAAGCTCTGAAAATTAAATATATACAAATTATTATCAAAATTAAATTTTTGAAATCAATTTAAAAACACTTTCATCTTATTCCTTGTCGGTTCCTGATTCCAAAAACATATAGATATGATATGTTTGGATTAAAAACACGCTCAGAAAGTTAAAACAAAGAGAGGTACAGAAAAGCGTGCTATCCTTCTCAGCGCAAGTACTACCCCGCTCTTCCTGTCAATTTCACTGCCTTTGCCGTGCGCGGTGGACTGACGATGCTACGAGTATACGGTCTTGCTGCGTTGCATTGCGTTTAGTTTCATTCTGTGAGTTCGACAGCTACTTGACTAAATGTTGTATTTTCGCCTTACGCGACTTGTTGAATATTCTCGTTGGATTTCAATTTGTAGAAGATTTTTTTTCTGAACGTGAATGGTCTCTCCGCCATGTACACAGTCATACTCTTTCTTGGGAGATGCATGTTTGGTATTATACCGCGTCTCTGGTGACCACAACCGTCTTACAGGAATTACATTTAAAATATTTAGTCAAGTTTTGACTTTCTGTCTTAACATAGGCAGGAAATCGAGAGTGGGGATAATTATTGTGTGTGTGTGTGTGTGTGTGTGTTTGTGTGTGTGTGTGTGTGTGTGTGTGTGTGTGTGTGTGTGTGTGTGTGTGTGTGTGTGTGTGTGTGTGTGTGTGTGTGCAGCAATTCCCGGAAAACTGCTCGACCGATCTCAATAAAACTTCCCACAAGAGTTCCTGTAGATATGTATCCAAATATATGTTGTTGTCATTGTTTTGAAAAAAAGTATTTCATGATGTGACATGTCATACTCTGTTTTTGTAAAAGTTGAGGCGACACTGTCACACCTTCGTTTTTACATTTAGTCAAGTTTTGACTAAATGTTTTAACATAGAGGGGGAATCGAGACGAGGGTCGTGGTGTATGTGTGTCTGTGTGTGTGTGTATGTCTGTCTGTCTGTGTGTGTGTGTAGAGCGATTCAGAGTAAACTACTGGACCGATCTTTATGAAATTTTACATGAGAGTTCCTGGGTATGATATCCCCAGACGGTTTTTTTTCTTCATTTTTTCGATAAATGTCTTTGATGACGTAATATTCGGCTGTTTGTAAAAGTTGAGGCGGCACTGCCACACCCTCATTTTTCAATCAAATTGATTGACATTTTTGTAAAGCAATTTTCGACGAAAGCCGGACTTCGGTATTGCATTTCAGTTTGGTGGCTTAAAATTTAATTCATGACTTTGGTCATTAAAAATCTGAAAATTGTAATTAATTTTTTTTTTACATAAAATGATCCAAATTTACGTTCATCTTATTTTTCATCATTTCCTGATTCCAAATACATATAAATATGTTATATTCGGATTAAAAACAAGCTCTGAAAATTAAAAATATAAAAATTATAATCAAAATAAAATTTCCGAAATCGATTTAAAAACGATTTCATCTTATTCCTTGTCGGTTCCTGATTCCAAAAACATATAAACATGATATGTTTGGATTAAAAACACGCTCAGAAAGTTAAAACCAAGAGAGGTACAGAAAAGCGTGCTATGCAGCACAGCGAAACCACTACCGCACTAAACAGGCTCGTCAGTTTCACTGCGTTTTGCACGAGCGGCGGACTACGGTCATTGTGAAAAAGTGCAGTGCGTTCAGTTTCATTCTATGAGTTCCACAGCTTGACTAAATGTAGTAATTTCGCCTTACGCGACTTGTTGTTGTTGACATAACCAGCCGAAAGAAAGAAGTGTTCTGACTTTTGTGCAAATTACAATAACGTTGCCAAATGCGATCGACTTAACAGAACGGGATTTGACATTGAAAATATTGTGAAAATAAGTGAAATTATCAACTTCCACGAAAAGAAGACTTTTTGTTATATTTTTTTCAAATCTCGAGGGCTAGTTATAGGTTATTTTCAGCAAGCTTCTTTATGAATTAATGAAAATAGCCTTTAGCTTTTGTTTTCTTCGATTTGTTGAAGGTGGTCCATATTATGGGACTCGCACATACTTTGAGATTTTGATATTATTTTTTGTTTGCAGTAGAAACTCGGGGTCAACACTGCTAAAATGTAACAAATACGGTCTTAGCTGTCATATATAACAATTTTTGTGTGATAAAAGCTTTGGTTGTGGACAGAAACGAGTCCGTTTAAGGCGGCAAATTTAGAGTAAACGCTGCCAAAAGTGAAAAAAAGAGAAAAAGCCTAACGGTTTTGAGATTTGTGTTTCTGCAACTGTTTTGACATGTGCAAGTTATCCAGAGAAGGCGAATACAGCAAATAAAACTTTTTTGAGCGCTCTAGCGCCGTTAGTTTGTCAGAACAAGAGGTGGTCGGCCATATTAGGAGCCGGTCCATATTAGGAGCCCTTCCCCTACACTTGTGCAATGTCGTGCAAATTCATCAATGACAAAAACGCATTCATTCACGGGAAATGCCCTGATCCTGCCTTTAAATGCTGTATTCAAGTCACTGATTGTCTAATGTTGATTAATGTATACTATGTCACTCGAATTACTCCAAAGGTAACACACTGGAGGGTTTAAATTGGGTTAGTTTGGCTACCGCTCAATTTCGAACCTCGTACTGTTGAGTCGTTTGAGTCGACTTTGGCCAATTATTTTGAAATTGCACAAAAGTCAGACCCTTTAAGATATAAAACTCTCTTTGTGAAAGGATCATGCATTGGCTGATGTTTATGTCCCCAAAATATGAAGTGATTCAGTCAACCGATGTAGAAGTTATTTGCATTTTTGAGGGTTGCATTTTTTGGGGGTCACACTGTAGAACACTGCAATATGCTCTGAAGACATACCTTCCAATGTCTCAGAGTGGTAAATGGTGCTCAAGGAATCACATTGGTCATCGAGGAAATAAAGTAATAGAGATTTGGTGGAGTTGAGATGTCGAATGACAGCGGACGACACAAACCCTGTAGTGTTCAGGTAAACCTTCTTTTTGTCCACCGTCACCGCTGTCCCCTGTCAAAGAACCACAATGAAAATCAAGTGGCGTGCCGCAATATCAACACATGTATTCAATCTTTCGGCCTCTGATAAAACGAATTCAATATCAATTCCTATCTAGATGTGCATTTGCTTCACCACTCTTAGTATAAGCTTAGCTTGTTGTGTGGTCACAAATGTTTATATCGCATAATACATTATTATTATTATTGTGATCATTTTTATGCGCCTAATCTAGATATAGCCCTAGGCGCTTACATATTAATTTCTGCCGTTTCATGCCACCCTGTATTTCCGGAATACAATCTTGTTTAAACCAAATAAAACGAACAACACTGAAACCCAAACAGTGACCACCCACACAACAACTAGTATTTACTAACACTAAAAAGTATAACAATAATAATTGTCAGTAAGCACTGGTGTCACATGACTATTCTAATGTGAAACAGTTGATAAGCTAATGGAGGGGGGGGACATTAAAATAGACCCCATTTGCTATGTTTTCATTTCCTGGGAATGACAGGAGGCAGTGTGTTTCTGTTGGTCTGTGACAGGCCCGTGATGAAGTGGTGTCTCTATTGTGGGTTGCGTAGGCCCATAACTTTTTCTAGGAACCTTTCAACCAAGAATCTTAGAGTGCGCTAACAAACACTGAAAACTTATTGTGCGCCTGCGTCCTCTTTTTTCTCGATTTCAGAAGATTCATATTTTCCTTTATTCAATAGTGACATGTAGCTTATAGTCTTCGCATCACAAAAAACAGGCCTCAGCATTAGCTTCCTTATGCTAAACAGAAAAAAAAGCACGAGCCATTGTTGTTTTCAACATATTTCGAGTCAGACTAGCATTTAGAATTCTGTTCTACGTAGCAGATGAACACATGCAACGGGTTTGCATGGGCTCATGTAACTAAACGGTTTTCTCATATATTTCAAGACACACAACTATAGGAATAGATGGTAGTAGGTTCTAACCAATATTACTGTGTTAACTTAGCACCAGCCTCCTTGATGATTCACATACAACAAGAGCAATAACATGGCAAGTTTATTTTGGGAAATACACACACAAACACACACACACACACACACACACACACACACACACACACACACACACACACACACACACACACACACAAGGTTAACATACGAACATTTCTAGAGGCCAATATTGCGGCAGTGGAAGCGAACGTCACATTGTCGGAAATTGGCCCAATGAAGCATCTCGTTGGTGTTCCATAGGAGACTATTCCCATCATCTGAAATGAAGAAGCGATGAAATAACCTCAGATAGTTTCACATTCAAGATTACAAGTTGGAGTGAACATATCGGGGCCTTTTGTTGAGAAAGCACTGCTGATAAAATACATATAAAGTGGATCATGCAATATTACCGTCAATCTTAAAATAGTAGTTTTTGTCTCGGAGACATGATTTTAAAAAACATTAAAGATGCTGTAAACATTTTCTTTTCATTTTTGTTTCCAGATAAATATAGACACTGTCAACATTTTACCCAACTATCCCACAGATGACTTTTTACACATACCTTTAATATTGCAAGTCAAACACAACTTTATGCGGTTTGTCAGTTTGCACTGATGTCCAACCCAAGAAACAATTAGCATATCCCCTGATCGCAATCTGGGGCTAAAGTCTGTGTGGGTTATGCACAAATGGAACCCAAAACCATGTTTTACTTCTTTTTACATTTAGTCAAGTTTTGACTAAATGTTTTAACGTAGAGGGGGGAATCGAGACGAGGGTCGTGGTGTATGTGTGTCTGTGTGTCTGTCTGTGTGTGTGTGTAGAGCGATTCAGACTAAACTACTGGACCGATCTTTATGAAATTTGACATGAGAGTTCCTGGGTATGATATCCTCAGACGATTTTTTCATTTTTTTGATAAATGTCTTTGATGACGTCACATCTGGCTTTTCGTGAAAGTTGAGGCGGCACTGTCACGCCCTCATTTTTCAACCAAATTGGTTGAAATTTGGGTCAAGTAATCTTCGACGAAGCCCGGACTTCGGTATTGCATTTCAGCTTGGTGGCTTAAAAATTAATTTTTGACTTTGGTCATTAAAAATCTGAAAATTGTAAAAAAAATATTTTTTTAATAAAACGATCCAAATTTACGTTCATCTTATTCTCCATCATTTGCTGAGTCCAAAAACATATAAATATGTTATATCTGGAATAACAACAAGCTCTGAAAATTAAATATATAAAGATTATTATCAAAAAAAATTTTCGAAATCAATTTAAAACACTTTCATCTTATTCCTTGTCGGTTCCTGATTCCAAAAACATATAGATATGATATGTTTGGATTAAAAACACGCTCAGAAAGTTAAAACGAAGAGAGGCAGAGAAAAGCGTGCTATCCTTCTCAGTGCAACGAATACCCCGCTCTTCTTGTCAATTCCACGTGCACTGCCTTTGCCACGGGCGGTGGAGTGCCGATGCTACGAGTATACGGTCTTGCTGCGTTGCGTTGCGTTCAGTTTCATTCTGTGAGTTCGACAGCTACTTGACTAAATGTTGTATTTTCGCCTTACGCGACTTGTTTTCTACGTATCCATAACACAATCTCTTAACCCGAGATAGCTGGGACAGGCTGATCTTTCTTAACCCAGTGTGGGATTTTCAGTGGGGCGACCACCCCCAACCCAGCGCGTCCCCGGGTGGCGGATAGGGGAACGGTCTTCAGATATGGAGATCAGCCGCTTGCGGCCGCGGACCAAACTGGCTCCGGGTGGGATCCCGGAAAATCCTCCCCCCTGTGCTCTCAGGGTAGGACGTACGGGCCATGAGCTAAGGGTGAGGTAACCCCGACAGAAAACCCCGAATGCTGAAGACGGAGGACCCGGGCCGCACGGCGCATTCTAACAAACCATGGGTACACGCACTTACGCAAATGATGACACAATCAACCAGCACAGATGGAAATGGCGCTCGCCCATTGAGGACCCCCCAGGGTGGAGCAGCGTCGGGTCCCATGCCTCAAAGGGACCCAGCCCCAACTACTGGAGGTCCCTCCCGTCCGTCTTGTCACGCCAGGGGACGCGGGAGGAAAGTGACTGGCACCACCACAACCAGGAAGAAACCCAGTCAGCAGCGACCTTTTCAGGTCATGCACTGGAACGCAGAAAGTATCCTGAACAAGAAGACAGAGATGAGGAACGAAAAGAAGTGTGGCCGTCACCAACTCCCTTGCAGACCAAACTATACGGCAGTCGACAGGAGTTGGAGAAAACGACAACATTTATCACCAGTGCTGGACTGATTGTGTAACCTCTGCGAACGCCAAGAAGAAGAAGAACCCGAGATAGAAATAATTATATATCTTAATAATCAAGACTAAGAAATTATACTTTCATGGAGCATGTTGACGTATTTAATTAACGTGCTAGGCCTGATCGACTCTCATGCTGTCGTGTCCTTACAATGATGAACAATTCATTCGTGAAAAAAAAGTTGTGTCAATGACTCTTGCTACGATTTTAACAAGTCGCGTAAGGCGAAATTACAACATTTAGTCAAGCTGTCGAACTAACAGAATGAAACTGAACTCACTGCATTTTTACAGCAAGAGCGTATACTCGTAGCATCGTCAGTCCACCGCTCGATGCACAGGCAGTGAAATTGACAAGAAGAGCGGGGTAGTAGTTGCGCTGAGAAGGATAGCACGCTTTTCTTTATCTCTATTCTTTTTAACTTTCTGAGCGTGTTTTTAATCCAAACATATCACATCTATATGTTTTTGGAATCAGGAACCCACAAGGAATAATATGAAATTGTTTTTAAATCGATTTCGGAAATTTTATTTTAATAATAATTGTTATATTTTTAATTTTCAGAGCTTGTTTTTAATCCGAATATAACATATTTATATGTTTTTGGAATCAGAAGATGATGAAGAATAAGATAAACGTAAATTTGGATCGTTTTAAAAACAATTTTTTTTTTAACAATTTTCAGATTTTTAATGACCAAAGTCATTAATTAATTTGTAAGCCACCAAGCTGAAATGCAATACCGAAGTCCGGCCTTCGTCGAAGATTGTTGGGCCAAAATTTCAATCAATTTGATTGAAAAATGAGGGTGTGACAGTGCCGCCTCAACTTTTACAAAAAGCCGGATATGACGTCATCAAAGGTATTTATCGAAAAAAAGAAAAAAAGTCCGGGGATATCATTCCCAGGAACTCTCATGTCAAATTTCATAAAGATCGGTCCAGTAGTTTGGTCTGAATCGCTCTACACACACACACAGACAGACACACACACACACACACACACACACACACACACACACACACACACACACACACACACACACACACACACACACATACACCACAACCCTCGTCTCGCTTCCCCCCTCTACGTTAAAACATTTAGTCAAAACTTGACTAAATGTAAAAAGGATAGATGCCTGATGCATGACTGAAAGCCCGGGGGTGGGGGGGGGGGGGGGGGGGGGGGGGAGGACGCCGTGCAGTTGGAAGTGACAAGGACAACAACTTAAAGGCCACACTAAGATATATGTTGGTTTACGGTAACCCGACCGACCCTATGTTTTCCCACCGACCCTGAAACTTGTTTTTCATTTCTCAAACAAAATCCCCACATATTGCGAACCAAAACGAGACTTGGAAAAAAAAAATAAAGAATTAAAAAAGCCGACCTACCGACCCTATGTTGGAGGGTGATGTTACCCCATACCAACAACATTGTATTTTTGTTTGGCCTAAGTAGCGAATAGCTTGTGCGTGCAATTGACATCGTGCTCTTTAAGAATGTTGAACATCGAGGGATTCACAAAAATCGACTTTGCTTATACTTAGCTAATATTCTGCCCGTGAAATGTTCAGTGTGTTGAAAAAGTGTTGACACAATTTGAGAAACATACCATATAGATTTAATTATACAGATGATTAAATATGATGACATGCAAATAATCATATGTCTCGATTGAACATTGCATTTTCATTCTTTAGGCCATATTTTGGCGGACTAGAAAAGAATGCATGTTTGTGTACGTCCAATGTTTAAACAAGAAGGAATTCTAACTCAGATCCATCGATACGTAGAGGATTCATGCCGAGTCTCAGTGAATATTAGCAATAATGGTCGAAGTTTGCGTATCATGAAAAATGCGAGCTTTAGCGAGCTTTTTCATGACCGCGAACTGAGACCATTATGTCTAATATTCACTAATACGAGGTGTGTAACCTCTTAATTTCTCCGTTCTTCAGTTAATCAAAGAAAAGAGGATTTTTTTGTTCTAAACTTTGATCGAATCCTATTCACTCAATTAGTCGACCTACGCAGGCGATTGATTATTGCGCAGTTGTATAGTTTCGTGAAAATAATTCAATTATCTTAACACTTCATGTCAGTTTCCCTGTATTAGACTAAAAATCAAGTACACAGTTATGTTCTTATTCTGCTGTGACGGTAAAGGCAGATATTGTGTGTTCTGTTCATGTTTTGGTATCGCTAAGGAAATGTTCTTTCGTCAAATAGGATTAAGCAGATGAACTTTTGCACACGTGTTCCAACGTCACGATTAAACACTGTATGAAGTTCGGTTTTCTGGACGAAACAGTGTATGACACCGCTTAATGTTCTTAAAATTGATGGGATGTGTGCATTTGGTTGCGTGTCATTTGTTAAAAAAATGAAATATTGTTGCAAACTGTCTGTCGGATTGCAGTCTTTCGTCGAAGAAACTGTATGCAAATACATTTGGAAGGGGAACTACTCTTGTCGCTGGACACAGTATGATAGTTACTTGCCTTGGAACTTGCTTGCTGGGTGATCGTTTGATTTCGAGTCAAAAAACAACCGAACCCATGGTTTTTATATGGATATTCATGTGCTCAAGCCTGTGGAAGCTAGTTGAAATGCGGTACGTTTATTTGGTTTGCTCCAGAGATGTATAATTATATGTTGTACATCAGAGCGTTCGGAACTTTTCAGTCGCAATAGTAGTGCCGACACAGAACAGCTTTTTAACCCATGCACTATCGAGGATTCAGGCTGTTGCTGGCTTGTTATTTGTTTGGTTGCTGGGTGTTTATCAAAAAAATAACTAGCCCTACCACTTTTCAGAGGTAACGAAGCAGAGGGGGGAATACATAAATGTTATCTGTATTGTTGACCAAAATATGATATCTTACACAGATCTTGACAGTTATTGTTCACCTCGACCACTGGCGCGGTCTCGGAGAAACATTGACTGTCTCGATCTGTGTAAAATGTCATCTTTTGGTCAAAATACCCATAGCGTTTAATAAACGAGGGTTGGGTTATTGGATGGGGTAGCTTACCGAGTCCTGGTTGAAGTGGTAGGCAGTAATGGAAGGCGTGAACTGTCCATACTCAGAGCCGGAGGAAAGCCAAAGTCCGCTGCCTATGCTCGTCATGATCACATTTAACAAGGTTCCCTTTATAGCCGCAGCGTGAACGTTTAACCCGTTGCCGGTAAGTCGTTCTGTCCAATTGTAGTATACTGTATGTTTAGCATTGGATGATATCTGTAACAGAGAAACAAGGTTCGTTTAGTATTGATACTACTAATACTAATAATTGTCAGTAAGTACTGGTGTCACATGACAGATGTGAACCAGTTGATTGGCAAACGGCGATGCGATTAAAACTGTTAGCGCACTCTTGGAGTGCGCTAACTTTTCCACAAAGCGTATTCTTCTGCCCTTTGCCTAAGCGAGACTGTACTCTCATCCTCAGAATTAACTAATGACATGTAGCTTGTATTCTCCACAATACCAAATGACCATACATTTCCTGCGGCTCAATTAAAGCAGAAGTGTTTTTTTTTCTGACAGATTGCATGTGCCTGTGCCACTGATCAAAAAATAGAAGCCGCTGTGTCTCATCTCATTTTCGACTTGCATAAATTCTTCTCACATGCCGTGTTAGTGGCATGTAGCTAATTATTCACATTACCAAATGATGAGTTAGTATACAATTCCCAGCGGCTAACAGAAAACACAAGTGTTATTCCGATAACGTACCAGCTAGACAAGCATTTGGAAGTCGACTGACTCGATCGACTCTGTCATGCATAGCAGACTACACTGAAATACGACTGCATCAGTTCAGTAAATGAATGGTTTCCGAATTATTATTTCAAGGCAACAACAATCGGAATCGAAAAAATGTAGGATTCAGAGCGTTCTTACCATGTATAAGATGTATTACCAGCCTGCCTCATGCGTGCAGACTCAGTGCAACGTGACGAGCAATGTTTGTTTTTGAAATGAGACTGCAGTGGTTCGATTGCCTTAGCCTAGCAGACGACATACACCCCGCTAAGCAAATTAACATGTTGGACAAATGTGAACGAAACAACGATGGGGTTCAGAGCATTCTTACCGTCCATATTTAGTACCAGACTCCCCGATGAGTGAGGATACAACACGAGAAACATACCACATTTATTTTGAAAATGTGCTAACCGTCGACCATTCCTTGAAGTCAATTCAAGGGGCGCCACTCTGCACAGTCAATCCGTCAAAGCGAGCTGAAGGTTTCGAATCACAAATAACTAAGAGCACAGTTCTTTCTCCGAGTTCAAATGAGGTCTCTATGAAAGATCATCACTTTTTAGCTTACGCTACACTGGAATTTACCAACAGAAATTAAAATGCGTGTGACGGAAACACGACACACGTGAGACAGCCCACACAAAAGTAGATCTTTCACGACCTGACCACACAGTTATGCCTATTCAAACTTCTTCTTCGGCGTTCCAGAAATTCTGGTAACGTGTGAGCTCGTTTGCCCATTTGGGTTCCCCACACTATACTCTGAGAGCATAGTCAGCTTCACTCCGATTTCGTTGGGTAGGCATGCTGGGTATTTTCGTGTTTCCATAACCCACCGAACTCCGACATGGATTACAGGATATTTTCCGTGCGCACTTGGTCTTGTGCTTGCCTGTACACACGAAGGGGGTTAAGTCACTAGCAGGTCTGCACATAAATTGACCTGGGAGATCGGAAACATCTCAACTCTTAACCCACCAGGTGGCAGCGACCGGGATTCGAACTCATGACCTCCCGTTTAGGAGGCCGACGTCTTATCACTGCGCCACTTCGCCCGTCGGTCAGGAGGCCAGGACAAACAAGAAAAGCGGATCTAAGTCGACCTACTAACAAAGTTATCAAAACGCCGCAGAAAATATGTGCCTGATCAAACGTGTTATTATCTTGTGGTAACTGACCATATCTTTATTGAAACAATAACAGTGCGCTAGCTATTACATTTATAGAGCAAAATTCGAAAATAATTATTGAACTCAGCACTAGGCTTCGTTCAATACATAATTTTCTTGATTAGCTCTATAAATCTCCCAGCGCGCTGTAATGTCTCAAGAACTTAAATTGTCAGTAATTACGTTGGTACTGGTGTCACATGACTGATGTGAAACAGTCGATTGGTTAATGGCAATGAACTTAAAACTGTTAACGCACTCTTGGAGCTATAGATAACGTATTCATACAGTGAGGCTGTGTCCTTTCTTTCAATTTGAGAAGAGTCTTCTCATCCGCGGTGTTAGAGTCATCACTGTAGCTTATCTTCTCAACATTACCAAATGATGCTTGATCCTAAAATTCCCCGCAGTAAAAGCAGAAGTGGTTTTTTTTCTGACAGATTTCGAGCAAGACCATGCAGCATTCGGAAGTCGACTGATTCCATTGACTATCCTACGTACATGTAGCAGACGACAGCGTCAGTTCAGTACTGAAATGAACGGTTTGAGCATATTTTAAGACAACAACGATGTAAATAGAAATGATCCTTGACCCTGAAATTCTCCGCGGCTGAAAGCAGAAGTGTTTTAGCTGACGTATTTCCAGCTAGACGATGCAGCATTTGGAAGTCGATTCATTCGATTGACTGTCTACTGTACACGGAGCAGACGACAGCGTCAGTTCAGTGCGAAAATGAACGGTTTTTAGACCGGGAATCAAAGCAACAAATGTTGCAATCTTTTTTTTCCCGAGATGATTAACTGGGGGAAACATTGTCAGAGCAATACCTTAACTGTCCGAGTGGCGTCTGCGTCGATGAAGACGAGCAAAGTCACCAAGAAGAGAGTAAGACCTGTTGCCACTTTCATGTTGCTGGATGTCCGCTGTCCTGACGATATGCCGCAAGAAGGTCCGCGCTTGTATTTATCTAGTCTCTTGACTGTTTGTCAACGAGCAGTTTTGTCTCTTTTCCGCTTTGGTTTACGAACTCGATTATTTGTCAAAAGCAATCAACATAACGGGCGATCATCATTTTATGGTTTTGAAACGATCCTATTCGTTTTTCTCTGTCTCTGTCTCTGCCTCTGTCTCTGTCTCTGTCTCTCTCTCTGTCTCTCTCTCTCTCTCTCTCTCTCTCTCTCTCTCTCTCTCTCTCTCTCTCTCTCTCTCTCTCTCTCTCTCTCTCTGTAAACGGTAAAACCTCTCCAAAGGATGTTTAAAGAG
>NC_090259.1:13648225-13665725 GCF_037325665.1 Littorina saxatilis
ACTAGCAGGTCTGCACATACGTTGACCTAGGAGATCGGAAAAATCTCCACTCTTAACCCACCAGGCGGCAGCGACCGGGATTCGAACTACTCAACGAAAGCGGAGTGAAGCTGACTATGCTCTCAGAGTATAGTGTGGGGAACCCAAATGGGCAAACAAGCTCACGCGTCACCAGAATTTCTGGAACGCTGAAGAAGAAGAAAGAAGCAGAATTCGTGGCTTAATTTCGGAGATTGACACGAATAGCTTTTAAGAAATTAATTAATTAATTAAGCAATGTCCTCTCTGTACAGACATCATTCAGGCTGTTGACAAACTGTATGTGTCCAAGTGGAGGGTTGGACTTATTCCGGCCATGCAAAAGCCTAGACAGATCAATCAATATGAGGCTTATATCGCGCGGATTCCGTGGGTACAGTTCTAAGCGCAGGGATTTATTTTTTTTAAAAACAAAAATTATGCAATTTATATCGCGCACATATTCAAGGCGCAGGGATTTATTTATGCCGTGTGAGATGGAATTTGTTTTTACACAATACATCACGCATTCACATCGGCCAGCAGATCGCAGCCATTTCGGCGCATATCCTACTTTTCACGGCCTATTATTCCAAGTCACACGGGTATTTTGGTGGACATTTTTATCTATGCCTATACAATTTTGCCAGAAAAGACCTTTTTGTCAATCGTGGGATCTTTAACGTGCACACCCCAATGTAGTGTACACGAAGGGACCTCGGTTTTTCGTCTCATCCGAAAGACAAGACAGATCTGGGATGGCGAATTTAATCATGTACACAGCAAGGGCTATGCCCCTTAGAATTGTGTTATGTCTGTTTTATGAGATTGCATCCATATTAGATTCTGGCGAGGCATCTGAAAGTGAGTATGACAGCTTGACGGTTGCCTTGTTGGTCCCACGTGTTTGTGTGAAAGTAATCAAAGCAAAAACGCATTTGCACTTGTCAAAAGCAACGCACTTAAACTTCAATACATATTCAATATTGTGCTAACCCAACACTTCTGAACAATAAACTAAAAGAAAAAGTGCAAAGAAACACACGTTACAGGCATTTTACATTACAGAGCGCGCTTAAGGACGCAACAGGCGCGGCGGATACAGTTAGCGCGGGACAGTGCATTCACATATAATTATATATACACCTCCTTCACTCTCGACCGCAGAGTTGGCACCTGTAATAAGACTATGTTCAACTAGTACATTAACTTTACAACGCCGCTGAAAGTTTTCTTAAACAAAAATGATATCTAGTTTCACAGTAACCTTAAATCACAAATGGCTCAGTTGTGGGGCTGTTAAAATACATGCAGCAGCTGCAGATACATTACAGACATAGTCCTTCCTGCGACATTGTTCTGCCAGCCATCTCGTATGATGTTGTAGTTTGTTTTGTTGGGTTTTTTTTTTCGTGTGATGAGGACATCCTGCAAATTGGACAATAATACATTTTCATGTTGTCATTACTTTATTGTCCCATCGCAGGGAAATTCGAGTCGCTTCCTCCCAGTGGAAAGCTAGCAGCAACAGAGTCGCGCTACCCAGGTGTATGCGTGTTTAGGTGTACTCAGTCACCTGCACTTATGGCAGAATGGCCGAGGTCTTTTACGTGCCACAGTGGCGACACGGGGGTGGGACATGGATACCGTCTTTGAGTCTGCACATAAAGTTGACCCGTGTCCGTCCCGGTCCGGATTCGAACCGGTAACCCTCGGATCTCAAGTCCAGTGCTCTACCAGCTGAGCTAACGGGCCCCGGAAAAGAAATTAACATCACATCTCGACAGCTTCCTGTGCTGAGATAAGTTTATTTTCAATTAATTGATTTCGCAGTTTGACACAATTGATTCGCAACTAAATCATTTTGAAACAAGATAAGAGAGGTTAATAACGTTTTACTTCCCAGCCTTTCTCCCTAGGTAAACGCCACAAGGGCAAAAATTAATATGAGAGAGAGAGAGAGAGAGAGAGAGAGAGAGGGAGAGAGAGAGAGAGAGAGAGAGGGAGGGAGGGAGGGGGAGAGGGAGAGAGAGAGAGAGAAAGAGAGAGAGAGAAAGTGAGAGAGGAAAGAGAGAGGAAAAGAGAGAGAGAGAGGGAGGGAGAGAGAGAGGGAGAGAGAGAGGGAGAGAGAGAGACACAGACACAGAGAGAGACACAGAGAGAGACACACAGACAGACAGACAGACAGACAGAGAGTGAGAGGGTGAGAGAGACATATACAGATACAGAGACAATGACAGATCGAGACAAAGAGACAGACAGAAGGAACAAACACAGAGACAGAGAGATAAAAGCTCATAAACAAAAAAGACACATGTTGAAAGTTAAGTTAACAAGCCACAGACCATTTCCTGCACTGACACGCATGACCTGTCGGACACGCTCGGACCAAAGAGTGTAGCCCTACGGAAGTAGCGAGGAAATAATTGATGGTAGTTTGTGATAACTTCCAACGTTTTGAGCGACATCGGAAGTACATCCTCAATTTCGCATGCATGGGATGGAAAAAGAGCTTACTTTTGAAGCAAGCGAGGAAGTAAGTGAGGGTAATTGTACTACAGCGAAACCCAGGGGTAAAAACGCTACTTCCAAAGTTTATCAGTGCAAAATAGCAGGGCTTTTCTTCGGTTTTTCATATCAAACCGATCTAACACAAATGAAAGTCCCAAAGAGCACACCCTGTTAGCTATGGTACTGGAGTTCTGGTCCTTGATCCTTTTCTAAACTTCCGGTGCGGCACGACGCGATAAGTTTTCTGCTTTTTTCTCAAAGTATACTCTGTTTTACACCCTGTAAGCCTTCGATGCAGTTGTAGACATATGTCAGGTAATACCTCACCAAGTTGTATGGTGTATGAGGCTGTCGTTGTGGCACAAACTTGCAATGAAATCTTCGATCGGGAGGTAACGTCCCAGGTCTTCTTAGATTTGATGTGGTAATGTCCTTGATGTTTACCTTTCGGGAGCATTATCGTCCGTTTTCTATACATATTTTACAGTCTAACACATTCACGCATTAAGTCAGCTGCTCTTCCCACCTTTCTTATCAACAGAAGGTCCATGCTCCGTGCTCAGACGTCAGTAGTCACTCCATTCATTGTCCTATGTATTCATGGGTAACGTCCTTGTCTTTTTCGCCAAGCAAGGCACAAAAGATAACGTCCTTGTTCATTTTTGGCAAGAACAATTGCATTACTGTTTTGGCCAGTTTACAGTTGATTGATCTGTTCTAAATTCCCAACAGCGATATGCACATGATGTCAGTTGAAAAAAAGATAAAGTAGAGAAAACAATGAAAATTTTGTGCATTGTTTTTGCAGACTAGGAGGGGGGATTGAGCCTACATTTGTTTGATTCAAACAAAATGTTAATGGTGTGCGAGGTGATGCTTGTTTCAGATGGCGGATTTGTCTGTGGAAACGCTAGATGGCATTTTTTTTTAAACGTTTCGGAGGTCGTGGTGGAAGCAACTGCACCTGGTCCATCTGTGGATCCGACGCCTGTGGATCCGGGAAACCCGACCCACACTTCCACCCCTCACAAAAAGCTCCCGCGGCTGTGTGTCACCTGTGGCAAAACCTTCAAAACATCCAGTCACATGCATGAGCACGCCAGACTGGTACACAGCGCTGGAATAGGTGCAAGATACCTCTGCAAGGTGTGTGGCAAGGGGTTTATGGCAAAGACTTACCTGGATTCCCATCTCAATTGGCATGACAATAAAGCACCACACAACTGTCAAACTTGCGAGAGGGTTTTCCAAAGCCCACATTGCATGAGAAGGCACCAGAAGTCTTGCAAAGGGGCAAACGTTCCACCCTCCTTTATGTGCGTCGACTGTGACAAAACCTTTGCCACCAAGGATTTGCTTGCACAGCACAGGCACATCCACAACGCAAAGGGCATGTTCCGCTGTCTTACTTGCCCAAAACACTACAAGTATTGGTCGGGCCTGTTCCGTCACTCGAAGTCGTGTCCCGGCATGTAACTTAATTCCTTTCACGCCTGGATGTAAAGCTCAGAGATACTGTTCACCTTTTAAACGCCAAAATCATTTCATTTTCTTTTGTCCAGTGTGACAACAGACCTTGTTTTTTTAGACGGGCTGCAGCTGCAGCTGCAGCCCGTAGAAATTGTTTTTTTTCTTCTTCTTCTTCTTCTTCTTCTTCTTCTTCTTCTTCTTCTTCTTCTTCTTCTTCTTCTTCTTCTTCTTCTTCTTCTTCTTCTTCTTCTTCTTCTTCTTCTTCTTCTTTTTCTTCTTCTTCTTTTTCTCTGGGTCCTGCGGTTTCATGTTTGAATAACTTGCTTACTAGCACTTGTTTTCCTGTAGCATGATCAATTGTTAACTGACGGAACTTGAGTGGTTTGTCAGACTGCGTTGACTCAAGGTGCTCTTTAGTGGCGCGGAGTGAGTCAAATTTAGCTTCACAGTGATAACACCTGAAGTCCATCAGCTGAAACAAGGAACAACGAATTCATAACAGAGAAATACTCATGCTATTGTGTATTGTAGGGGAAGGGGTATTCAGTTTGAATGCCACCCTTTGAACTGTTGGCTTCATGATGAAATGCGAAAACACCCCAAAACACGTTAGTAGACTTGAGGAAACACTTGTAGTACCCCTAGAAGCAATTCAACGCTTGAGAGATTTTAGAACACATATATCAACTGTAAACTGGCCAAAACAGTGTTGCAATTGTTCTTTCAAAAAGTGAACAAAGACGTTATCTTTTGTGCCTTGCTTGGCGAAAAAGACAAGGACGTTACCCATGAATACATAGGACAATGAATGGAGTGACTACTGACGTCTGAGCACGGAGCATGGACCTTCTGTTGATAAGAAAGGTGGGAAGAGCAGCTGACTTAATGCGTGAATGTGTTAGACTGTAAAATATGTATAGAAAACGGACGATAATGCTCCCGAAAGGTAAACATCAAGGACATTACCACATCAAATCTAAGAAGACCTGGGACGTTACCTCCCGATCGAAGATTTCATTGCAAGTTTGTGCCACAACGACAGCCTCATACACCATACAACTTGGTGAGGTATTACCTGACATATGTCTACAACTGCATCGAAGGCTTACAGGGTGTAAAACAGAGTATACTTTGAGAAAAAAGCAGAAAACTTACCGCGTCGTGCCGCACCGGAAGTTTAGAAAAGGATCAAGGACCAGAGCTCCAGTACCATAGCTAACAGGGTGTGAAGAGAGAAACTAGAAAGAAAAGTCGTATCGCGTGCGTGCATTTCGTGTAAATTTCTCTGAATACAAACTTGAGTTGCCAGCTTTGACTTTTGTTCGTTCTGGGTCACTGGCCACCACTCTTTCATCCCCGCTTATTTGTTTGTTTGTTTGCTTAACGCCCAGCCGACCACGAAGGGCCATATCAGGGCGGTGCTGCTTTGACATTTAACGTGCGCCACACACAAGACAGAAATCGCAGCACAGGCTTCATTACATTACATTCAGTCACATTATTCTGACACCGGACCAACCAGTCCTAGCACTAACCCCATAATGCCAGACGCCAGGCGGAGCAGCCACTAGATTGCCAATTTTAAAGTCTTAGGTATGACCCGGCCGGGGTTTAGAACCCACGACCTCCCGATCACGGGGCGGACGCCTTACCACTAGGCCAACCGTGCCGGTATCCCGAAAGGGTGTTTCTATGTAAATGGGCGTCTTTGTGTGCATGTGTAGGGAGGCCCACAGACAAAATCCAAAATGGCGGCCACAGCCGTGAATTTCTTTTACTTTTCTCTGAAGATTTAAAAGGCTAAATAAATATTTCAAAAACGTCAAACAACTTGCAAGGGTTTCTCCAGGTGTTGTTATTTTGAATGAGTGTTGATATGTGAACGTCCTGTTTTTGTTTCATGAGTAAAACAAGTCCCGAACTTGCCCCAAAACGCTATCTTCCGCTTCGGACTTAGCCGCAGACGCGGTGTTCAGGAAAAAAGCTATTATTTTGACGTCGCGGCAAGCGGAACACTCGAAATCGTCACCCAAGTTCCAAGATCGCGCGAAGGAAAACTATTTAAAGTACAATACTGAAATTTAGTGTGGCATAAGATCAACCCTTTGTTATGATGTATGTGGAAGAGCGACTTATCAAAATGTTAGTAACGTCTTGAAAAAAGGTGGGTTCTGAACACAGTGTTTTATTTTTTACACAGATGTTTCTGGAAATCGCTCTTTTCTGTCAATAATTTCAAAAGGCCAATCTACCAAGACAATGTCTTATCTAATCAATATGTGCATTACTTTAACCGGGCCAACCAATTGAAGTGAAGCAATGTTTCAACTTTTGCGCCGTCCAAGGCCGAATCGCCTATGTTCTGAGATCTCGCAAGGAAAAGGTATTGACGCAGTTTAATGACATTTTGCATACCATCAGATCAATCCTTTGTAATTATGTATTCCGCAGAGCGACTCATAATTACTATTAACATGTTGTGAATATAGTTGATTCTGAACACAGTGTTTTTGTTTTGACACAGGCGTTTTTGGAAATCGCTCTTTTCTCTCCTTAATCTTAAAAGGCTAATCTACAAGAAGAACATCATTTCTCATCAATACGGGCTATACTTTGACCGGGCCAATCGATTGAAGTGAAGCGATTATCCAACGGCTGCGCCGCTGTTAACCCGTGATTTGTAAAAATGTAAAAATTGTTACAAATCACGGGGCGCGCCCCGTGATTTAAATCGCGGGGCGCGCCTCGCGATTTGTAACAATTTTTTACAAATCGTGGGGCGCGCCCCGTGATTTGTAACAATTTTTACAAATCACGTTTTTGCGCCCGATATTTTCTTGTCATCTCCAAAGTCAAGGGACAACAAGTCGCGTAAGGCGAAAATACAATATTTAGTCAAGTAGCTGCCATTTTTCAGCAAGACTGTATACTCGTAGCATCGTCAGTCCACCGCTCATGGCAAAGGCAGTGAAATTGACAAGAAGAGCGGTGTAGTAGTTGCGCTAAGAAGGATAGCACGCTTTTCTGTACCTCTCTTTGTTTTAACTTTCTGAGCGTGTTTTTAATCCAAACATATCATATCTATATGTTTTTGGAATCAGGAACCGACAAGGAATAAGATGAAAGTGTTTTTGAATTGATTTCGAAAAAAAAATTTTGATAATAATTTTTATATATTTAATTTTCAGAGCTTGTTTTTAATCCGAATATAACATATTTATATGTTTTTGGAATCAGCAAATGATGGAGAATAAGATGAACGTAAATTTGGATCGTTTTATAAATTTTTATTTTTTTTTACAATTTTCCGATTTTTAATGACCAAAGTCATTAATTAATTTTTAAGCCACCAAGCTGAAATGCAATACCAAACCCCGGGCTTCGTCGAAGATTACTTGACCAAAATTTGAACCAATTTGGTTGAAAAATGAGAGCGTGACAGTGCCGCCTCAACTTTCACGAAAAGCCGGATATGACGTCATCAAAGACATTTATCCAAAAAATGAAAAAAACGTATGGGGATATCAATCCCAGGAACTCTCATGTCAAATTTCATAAAGATCGGTCCAGTAGTTTGGTCTGAATCGCTCTACACGCACGCACACACACACACACACACACACATACACACACACATACACCACGACCCTCGTTTCGATTCCCCCTCGATGTTAAAATATTTAGTCAAAACTTGACTAAATATTAAAACGAAATCCCTTGACTTTTGGGGTAGCGCGACTCTGTTAATTTTAAGATTTTTTTTTTTTTCATTACTAGGATGTCCCATCGTTGGGAAATTCCGGTCGCTTCCTCCCAGTGGAAAGCTAGCAGTGACAGAGTCGCACCAAAGATCTTGTATGCTACGCCTACAAGATCTTTGGTCGCACTACCCCAAAGGCAAGGGATCTATTAGTCCCGTTTTGCCGTTATCCCAATTCGCCCCCATCCCATTTTGGCGACATTTCTCAGGCCAAGTGTCATTTTACCACCATTTCATGTACCATTAGCTCCACATCCCATTTTGGCGCAATCCCGTTTCGCCGTTAGCCCATTTCGCCCCCATCCCATTTTCGCGACATTTTACAGGCCAAGTGTCATGTTACCACCATGTCATGTACCATTAGCTCCATATCCCATTTTGGCGCAATCCCGTTTCGCCGTTATCCCATTTTTCCCCCATCCCATTTTCGCGACATTTCACAGACCACGTGTCATTTTACCACCGTGTCATACCACTAGCGCCACATTCCATTTTGTCGCCATGCCGTTTTGCCGTCATTCCATTTCGCCGCCATCCCTATTTCGCGACATTTTGGATTGTGGCAAAATTGGGATTTGGCGAAAACGGAATGTCTTCCTAGTTGAATAACGCAGTATAGTAGTATAGTGAGGCTTGGCAAGAAGAATAAATAAACAAGTCGCGTAAGGCGAAAATACAATATTTAGTCAAGTAGCTGCCATTTTTCAGCAAGACCGTATACTCGTAGCATCGTCAGTCCACCGCTCATGGCAAAGGCAGTGAAATTGACAAGAAGAGCGGGGTAGTAGTTGCGCTAAGAAGGATAGCACGCTTTTCTGTACCTCTCTTTGTTTTAACTTTCTGAGCGTGTTTTTAATCCAAACATATCATATCTATATGTTTTTGGAATCAGGAACCGACAAGGAATAAGATGAAAGTGTTTTTAAATTGATTTGGACAATTTAATTTTGATAATAATTTTTATATATTTAATTTTCAGAGCTTGTTTTTAATCCGAATATAACATGTTTATATGTTTTTGGAATCAGCAAATGATGGAGAATAAGATAAACGTAAATTTGGATCGTTTTATAAATTTTTATTTTTTTTTACAATTTTCCGATTTTTAATGACCAAAGTCATTAATTAATTTTTAAGCCACCAAGTTGAAATGCAATACCGAACCCCGGGCTTCGTCGAAGATTACTTGACCAAAATTTCAACCAATTTGGTTGAAAAATGAGGGCGTGACAGTGCCGCCTCAACTTTCACGAAAAGCCGGATATGACGTGATCAAAGACATTTATCAAAAAAATGAAAAAAACGTCTGAGGATTTCATACCCAGGAACTCTCATGTCAAATTTCATAAAGATCGGTCCAGTAGTTTAGTCTGAATCGCTCTACACACACACACACACACGCACACACGCACACACACACACACGCACATACACCACGACCCTCGTTTCGATTCCCCCTCGATGTTAAAATATTTAGTCAAAACTTTACTAAATATAACAAGTCGCGTAAGGCGAAAATACAATATTTAGTCAAGTAGCTGTCGAACTCACAGAATGAAACTGAACGCAATGCCATTTTTCAGCAAGACCGTATACTCGTAGCATCGTCAGTCCACCGCTCATGGCAAGAAGAGCGGGGTAGTAGTTGCGCTAAGAAGGATAGCACGCTTTTCTGTGCCTCTCTTTGTTTTAACTTTCTGAGCGTGTTTTTAATCCAAACATATCATATCTATATGTTTTTGGAATCAGGAACCGACAAGGAATAAGATGAAAGTGTTTTTAAATTGATTTGGACTATTTAATTTTGATAATAATTTTTATATATTTAATTTTCAGAGCTTGTTTTTAATCCAAATATAACATATTTATATGTTTTTGGAATCAGCAAATGATGGAGAATAAGATAAACGTAAATTTGGATCGTTTTATACATTTTTATTTTTTTTTACAATTTTCAGATTTTTAATGACCAAAGTCATTAATTAATTTTTAAGCCACCAAGCTGAAATGCAATACCGAACCCCGGGCTTCGTCGAAGATTACTTGACCAAAATTTCAACCAATTTGGTTGAAAAATGAGGGCGTGACAGTGCCGCCTCAACTTTCACGAAAAGCCGGATATGACGTGATCAAAGACATTTATCAAAAAAATGAAAAAAACGTTCGGGGATTTCATACCCAGGAACTCTCATGTCAAATTTCATAAAGATCGGTCCAGTAGTTTAGTCTGAATCGCTCTACACACACACACAGACACACACACACACACACGCACACACACACACACACACGCACATACACCACGACCCTCGTTTCGATTCCCCCTCGATGTTAAAATATTTAGTCAAAACTTGACTAAATATAAAAATGGGATGGCGGCCAAATGACGTGGTGTCAAAATGGGATGTCGCGCAATTGTTATGACACGGTAGTAAAATGACGCTTGGCTTGTGAAATGTCGCGACAATGGGATGGGGGCGAAATGGAATGCGGTGAAACGGCATGGCGGCCAAATGGGATAAGGTGTCAAAATGGGATGTCGCGCTATTGTTATGACATGTTAGTAAATGACGTTTGGCTTGTGAAATGTCGCGAAAATGGGATGGGGCAAAAAATGGGACGGCGGCAAAATGGGATTGCACCAAAATGGGATGTGGAACTAAAACCACCCCCACCACTCAGCGTAGAGGCTCTAAACAAGAAAAATAATAATAATAAAAGGCATGCATTACTTTGTGGAATGCGATATTTTTCCATTTTTACATTTTTACAAATCGCGGTTTTAGGTTCGACGTGATTTGTAAAATATTTTTACATTTTTACAAATCACGGGTTAACACCCGCTGAAGGCTGAATCTAGTCATTTACAGAGTGATACAACTATTTGCATGACGTCGCGGCAAGCTGAAACACTCCAAATTATTGCCCCAGTTCCAAAGACTCGCAAAGAAAAGATATTCTAACCAGATTCATGAAATTTTGCGTGCGATACAATCAACTTTCTGTTATTATATGTTCAAAAGAGCAACTTACAATATATATCATAACGTCGTTGAAAGGGTTTATTCTGAACACAGTGTTTTCTTTTATACACAGGCGTTTTAGGAAGTCGCTCGATCTTTCTTCTCAGTGATCTCAAAAGATACATCTACCAGTAAGTTTTGTACATTTTCTCTCATCAGTATGTGCTTTGGCTTGACCTTGACAAGCGATTGAAGTGAAAAAAAAACCAAAGCTGATCAACTCTCGCAGTCATACAAAAGCTGAATCAGTTTGTTAGGCAGTGTACAGTATCAGAGTGTGCACAGTGAAACACTTGACGTCGCGACAAGCCGAAATTCGAAATTATCGCCTATTTTCCACGAGCTCGCAAAGAAAACTTATTTTAAACAGAAAGTATATTGTGTAGTGAAAGATCTCTGCAAAAGATCTATCTAGAAGTCTGTTCTCATCCTGATTTAAATTTGTTGGACTTCGCCTAGCGATTAAATTAAAACGCTTTTCAACTGTTTCACCGCCGAAGGCTGAATCAAGGCAGGGCCGGACTAGGCTAAGAGGAGGGGGGGGGGGGGGGGTTGCCAGTGGTGGTCCAGGGGGATGTTCCCCCTGGCGGGGTCAAGGGGCAGAGCCCCTAGTAGGGGTCAGGGGGCAAAGCCCCCTGAAGCTGATGGGTAGGTCATATTCTGAGATAGGAAAATGGTCGCTCCTTGAATGAAACGGCATAAAATAAACAATAATAACAAATGTTTTAAATAAGTGAGGTACATGTTTAGGCTAGGGGGGGGGGGGGGGTTGCACAACCCCCATAACCCCCCCCCCGGTAGTCCGGCCCTGCAAGGCATGCCGTGAAATGTCACAGGAAAATAATGTTATAATTTTAGATTTGTCAACTCCTCACCAAGTTGGATCAACGAATTAGCAACATCTTTAAAATGAATAACCGAGCCTTCCACTCAGCTGTGGTAATGATTTTTTTCTCCGCGACGCGGCCTTGAATAGATCCATCAGTTATAGTGAACAGATCTAACAAGAACAGCAATTTTTCTTACATGACTCGCCTTCGCCACAAGTATTATTATCAGAAACAGGCTATTCACGGCACGCAGGACCCCGTGACCCAGCAAAATTAACAGACCCAAAGAGAGGGTTTGTTGGGGGACAAAATTCCGGTTAAAAACACGTGGACAAAACACGTAGCTACCTCACTGCAACATGGATTGCTTCACAGGACCGATCAGCACACAGAAGCCCTTTTCGCAGTAACCTAGCTGTAGATACTCACTTTGCAAAGTAAATTATCGGAAAAACGTTCTCTCACAAAACACACACACACACACACACACACACACACACACACACACACACACAAACTCAAACCCATACATATTGATCCAGAAGCACACAGACAGACAGACACTTACACACATACATACATACTCACACACTTACACGAACACAAACATACACACACATGAATACAGACAGACACACGTGCACATGGACACATATGTCTGCACTCTATCTTGGGTTACTCCAACAAAAGGTAACGTTTTAACCTGTTAACTGTTTTTATATGGTGCCTATCGATCGAATTACCTGATGTTTTTGTTACATCTCTTTCTTTGTGTGGCTACTGATCTGCAATGTTTCAATTTGGTGCTGATCGGTTGGCCTAGTGGTAAGGCGTCCGCCCTGTGATCGGGAGGTCGTGGGTTCGAACAACCCCGGCCGGGTCATACCTAAGACTTTAAAATTGGCAATCTAGTGGCTGCTCCGCCTGGCATCTGGCATTATGGGGTTAGTGCTAGGACTGGTTGGTCAGAATAATGTGACTGGGTGAGACATGAAGCCTGTGCTGCGACTTCTGTCTTGTGCGTGGCGCACGTTATATGTCAAAGCAGCGCCGCCCTGATATGGCCCTTCGTGGTCGGCTGGGCGTTAAGCAAATAAACAAACAAACAAATTTGGTGCTGATCGATCGAATTACCCGATGGTTTTTTTGGCTCACGTAAGTGTAGCCTATGCGATGATAAACTTTGTCTGTCTGTGCGTGCGTGCATGCGTGCGTGCGTGCGTATGTATGTTTGTGTGTATGTCTGTGGTAGAAACTTTAACATTTCCGAGTCTATGGATTACGTCAGTCTCGGTCAAAAGTGTTCGACGTGTGTGATAGAAACTATTTGAAGACGTCACATTATGACGTAAGAGGGTTAGACGTCACGCAAAGGAATTACTGAAAGTCTCGGTCATTGTTATTGTGAGCGGGCCGAGACTTCTTGGCAGATCCAGGGTCTCGCTTTCTTGCATAGTTTCACCTATGCTTACTGTGTGTGTGTGTGTGTGTGTGTGTGTGTGTGTGTGTGTGTGTGTGTGTGTGTGTGTGTGTGTGTGTGTGTGTGTGTGTGTGTGTGTGTGTGTGTATGTGTGACGGAGTGATTGAGTTTGTGTTACTGTTTGTCGATTTCTTACGTGAGCCTTGAAGGCTTCGCCTCTTGTTACATCTCGGTTTTGTGTGACTGATGATCTTACATTATTGTATGGCGCTGACGGGCGCTGTGACGGGGTGGTACGACGTCGGCCTCTTAATCGGAAGGTCGAGGGTTCGAATCCCGGCCGCGGCCGCCTGGTGGGTTAAGTGTGGAGATTTTGTCCATCTCCCAGGTCAACTTATTTGCAGACATGCTAATGGCTTATCGTTTAAGACTCCAAAATATTAGCAAAGATCACTTAGACAGTGTTACAAAGGGTTGTTTGGCAAAAGCTCAATCGCACGGAATCGACGTGATGATTTCTTTGAAAAACAGGTGCTATTTGTGGCCAAGGGTCTAAGTGATCTTTGCAGAAAAAAATCGTCTTAAACGCTTCGGCGAATAATTCTAATTAAATTGTGTTGTTGAGAAATGAATTTCCTCAAAAAATGTCTTTACCTTGTTAAAATAATATTCATTTTTACGATTTTTGTAGCATGTTGAAGAGACACGTTTGCCTGCAATCACGACTCGCTTGACCCCTACCCTGTACAACACAATTTATAAACAAGTAAAAGATAAAAACGATTAAATACTACGCATTTGTCGTGGAGCCAGTAAATTATCCTCTACGAATCTGTTTTTCGTTTTGATTTATCTTATCTAGTTCACATTTTACGACAATTTAAAAATGACGAAAAATCACTCGCAACAATGGGCGCGAATGAGTTGCGTTTCTTTCGCCGGGGACTGTACACGCAAGCACAAGACTAAGTGCGCACGGAAAAGATCCTGTAATCCATGTCAGAGTTCGGTGTGTTATAGGAACACGAAACTATCCAGCATGCTTCTTCCAAAAGCGGCGTATGGCTGCCTAGATGGCGGGGTAAAAACGACCATGCACGTACAAACCCACTAGTTCAAAAACACGAGTGTATGTGGGAGTTTCAGCCCATGAACGCAGAAGAAGAAGAAGAGAAGTATGGTGCTGAAGTACTGTATGATTTAGTAATATCTCGATGTCTTTTAGACTATGATCCGCACTGGGTTTTGTAGCACGAATTACCTGATCTGTAAGTACATCTCATTGAATGTGTAATGTCTGTTTGACGATAGGTTTGATACACTTAGTCACCTGGTGTTCTTCTTTGATCGCGATATGTTTGCAGAATTCATTTCTGTGCTTCAATTTCGGTCTGTTCTGCTTTATCTTCATGCTTGTGTGTTTATTGATGGTATTGTTATAATGCTGAATTAATTTCCCGACGATTTTTTGAAATTTAAAGTGTGACTGATGACTTGAAATGACTTTTATGGCGCTGAATTGTTTATTGTTCTTAAAGGCACAGTAAGCCCCCCGTAAACCACCACAGAGCTCCCGAGCGTCTAAATACAGTACAAGCATACTTCCATTTGAACGCTCACCGAACGGGAACATCCTGGCTGCTTTCTGTCGAGCGTGAGACATTTTCAAAGAATTTATTTTCGTAGACTTGTTCCGTTAACAACAACGGCGCCTCGTTTTTGCGCTAGACCTAACTTTTAAAATCTAAATAATAAATTGACAGCTTGTTACACAAACATTCTTTAATCATAAAATAATTCGTTTTTCATCAAGACAAGATCAGAACAATTCGAAGTTGTGAAAGTTTAAAAAAAGAAAAGCCCGGAAGCAGGGTCACGCAAGGGTCGTAGCAGACGACGGCCGGTTTATCAGTGCAAATCGCCGTTCCTCTCAACAGTCAAAAGCCATCGCTAGAGTTCTTGTGAACCACAGCCGTTGTTTCGTGCATAAAAAAAAACAACGTGCTATTGTAGATAAGCTCACGTCGAGTCGCATTCAAATGACTAACTATGACGACTGCATTGTGAAAAGGGAAAACTGGATCACACGGGTTCACGATGGCTCAGGGGTAAGATAAACCACGCAAAAATAAATTCTTTGAAAATTGTTCGCTCTTTACGGAGGGCACCTAGGATGTTCTCAATTGGTGAGTGTTTAAATGAAATGGTGTTTGTACTGTGTGTAAAAGCCTGACCGTATCTGTGATGGTTTACGGGAGGCTTACTCTGCCTTTAATTGCTTCTCATAACTATGGGGCATTGCGGTTATGAAATTAAAGGCCCCTCCTGTTTTTGGAACCGCAGGAGCTTTCTAGTTTGCTGTTAGGTAGATTTTTGGTTCCTCTTTCCTGTCATGCTCTCTTTTTCTTCATGAATTCTTTTCTTTTTTCTGCCTTCTTGCTCATTCACCTGTATTTTTTCCAAAAATCTCTTCTCTTGCCGCTTGTCTCGCGATTCATGTATAGTTTAATCTGTTAGTGTTCTGATGTAAGTCCAGCAGTAGATAGGTTAAGCCTATTTTAACATACTGGAAACTGGTAATCTTCCAGTAGGTATTAATTTAGTTTTACTAAAGCCTGCTGGGACACAAGTAATGGGTTAGTGCATTTGTAAACAGGAATCGCTTGACAAGTGGCCCCCTTCATCCCCCCCTTCCTCGTCCTGATATGGCTCTGCGTAGTCGGCTGGACGTTAAGCAACAAATAAACAAACAAACAAACAAAAATCTGACTTTTTGGCGCTAAATACCTGATGTGATATTTAAATGTTTCTTTGTTCTGTTCTGCAATTGTATTTGTTACATTTCATTAATTGGAGAATTTCTGTTTTGCGGCTGTGACATATTTTTTCTTGAAAATCTGTTGTTTGTGTCATTATTGCATTGCTGGGGATTTTGTCATGCTGGATACCTAATCTTAATTGCACCGCAACAAGGATAACAGATATTGTGTGTGTGGGGGTGTATGAGAGAGAGAGAGAGAGAGAGAGAGAGAGAGAGAGAGAGAGAGAGAGAGAGAGAGAGAGAGAGAGAGAGAGAGAGAGAGAGAGAGATTCACATACACACATAAGCATACATACAGCATGACTTCCCTTCTTTGTCTCTGTTAATCTAGGGAGAAAATATCCAGCGATATTTCTCCGTAGGCCTAAAGTTCGGCCATGACCTAATCAAAATAACTTGCGCAGCCGCAGAAACAAGAAAATGGAAATCTTTTATGAAATGATTGGGAGCCACGCAAATTTGACCTCTTGATTCCGACCGTGAACCCGCTGTTGATAATCTGGAAGGTCGTACCAGAACTGCAGATCTATCTCTGGCCGATTCATAGATTCAACCTACAAACTGCGACCTCATCTGTGATCAGATGGCCAAGCAATGCGTGAAATCTTTTATTCTAAAGCCTTATGCCTCGTTTTGACAAGCATTAAACGGATGAAATTAACCACATGCAGATTATTCTTCAGAAAAATGCACACAAAAAAATGGGTTGGGTTCGGTGATTTGTACATGATAAACGTCTTCCTCACGATAGATTCGCTGATTTGTCTTATGAAGCCGTCATCAACACGAACTCTGTACCTACACGACCGAGACACAAGACTGATTATTTCACAGCTGCAATGTGAATAGAGAACAAAGACGTTTTGGGTAAGCTTACTCACGTCAGATCTTCACTGACAAGCTAGGAACAGACGGAAAATTCCGAACAAAAGTAAATGACGTCAAAGTCTCTTTCGCTTTGCGTGTAACATTGTCATGACGTCTTTTTGTGACAGTATACGCGACAATTTGTTCGCTTCCGGTGTCATTTTAGACTGAAAAGCTACTCAAAAGAAGGAGCTAAGCCTGTGTTTTGAAACAGCTGACACACTCTTTTGGATTGCCGTTTCAATGTTAACCAAAAAGTTAAAGAAAAAAACAAGGTTTAGTTGCGAACTGACAGCGGATTGAGCATTTATTCCTGTTGATGAAGGTACGATTGAAGCTTTATTCTCTCCGTCAACCAACAAGACTAGATTTGTAGCAGACAAAAAGCAAAGTGTGCGTTTTTCCTGTCTTGTGAAGGCGATTATGTCGTTATAAGTTATCTGTACGTTGTGAAGACATTTCAAAACAAAATTTAGCTTTGATGCGTCACGGGATATAAGCTTATACGTTTTCATCCATAGAATTGGTTTTGTTCGTCTCGGCAGGGTGAATGAAGTCATGATGTCTTTTCCGGAACTGGACAAAACTGGCCTTGCCAAGACTGAAACAAAATATAACAACTTCTAGGCTTGGGTTGATTGCCCATGGTGAATTTCCAATGATTTGTTTCCACATCCCATGACAAATTCTCTTTACTTTGGTCATGCCATATATACGTTACAGCTCCGTCCATCCATGGTATCGCGTGATATTTTGTCTCCACGGGGTGAAAGAATATAA